>NC_134060.1:2060750-2360750 GCF_965140245.1 Athene noctua
GTCATTTATAAAATTCACTTTGAATTGAGGCCATTAATCTGAACTCAGTAGAATGTTTGCTCATGTCCCTGAATTACCTACATAATTCATCAAAATAGGCCAGCTCTCCTCGGATAAATCCTGGGATTGGAGTGCTGGAATAAACACAGGTCAGTGCCAGCGTGGGGACACAACCATCTATCTTCTCCCCCTCTTCTCCAGCACGGAGAAGTGTGGTAGGGTTTAATATGCTGCCACTTCCATGGGGCCTCTGCGGGCAAATATACTATAATAAAGTAGCTTTATTACTGTAACTTTCTCTATAATAGAGGTTTTTCAGGTGGAACAGTAATTGTTAAGAATAAATCATTTATGGGCAGCAGAGCCCAGAGAAGCCTGCTCCAGATGCGCTTGCATCTCAGGCAGTGTTTGTGCAAAGCTTTTCCTGTGACTGCGGCTGCTGATCTTCTCTCTGGGGTCTGATGCTGAAACCTTTTCCTCCGTGACGTATTGAGCATCTGCCTCCTGCTACACAGCATGGGGTTTTTTTTAGGAACTCCCAGGAGCTGAATGACTTGGAGCTCCGGGAAGCATGGCTGGGGTTTTTTCAGTGGAGCCAGGAGCTGTTTTGTCCTCACGCAGGCCTGGTTTCTTTAGAAAGCCGATGTAGAAGGCTTGTGCTCCCTCCTGACTTGAGCCTCCAAAGTCTGCAGTATCGGCTGAGTCTAATAAAGCCTGAACTTGCTGCTGTCTGCTGAATAGAGTGGGCCCCTGAACTGGAGGCCTTGCTGAGCGTGGAGCAGACAGCGAGGCTCCACTCGCTCTTCTCCATCACCCCTCCTGCTGCTGTATGCAGAGGTGGTGGGTTCACAGCTGTCTGCAGTGAATCCCTCAGATCGCGAGGTGTGTTCCCTTGGGAAAGCAGAGAATATCATCCCTCTGAGTGGGGTTTTGTGTGCTCCACCTTGTGTTGGTTGAGCAAGATTGCTGAGCATCGAGAAATGGGGCCATCAGGGGGTGTTTCCAAGGCTGTGATAGCCTTCGGATTTACGCAGGAAGGCTTTTGGCTGTGCAGGTATGTGGACAACGAATTCTAAGCCTGAAGATCAGATTAATTTAGTAAAATTGGTTTAAAATATTATTTTATACAAATGTCGGTAGTTGGAATTATTCAGTTAAATTGAAGCATTACCTGATGAACGAAGCCTAAACGACAGACCCAGAGCCTGCGTAGAGTTTGTCTGTAAAACATTAATTGAAATTTGTTAATGCATTTATCGAATCTGAAATACATATTTCTACAAGTCCGGGGGGGCGAAAGCAAATGTGGTATGTGCTGCTAAGACAAAGTGGCTTCAGCATCTTTAAGTCTCCTGGGAGCGGTTTATGTGTTGGAGGTGCCAGGTTGGCGTCCCTGTGGTGTGGTGCATCTCGCTGCCCACAGCTCAGCTTTTTCCTTCAGCCAAGGAAAACATTTTACGCTTGTCTTGGCGCTTCTGGAGTTGAGTACAGCTAGGAGTGGCTGCAAGATTGTTGCTACCGCCCTTCCACTGCTGTCATATATGATAAGTCAGGAACATCACAATAAAGTGGAAAAAGAGTTATCTGATAGGAGTTTATAGGGAGCTATAACTTAAAAATGGCTGTCCCTTCCTGATAACACAGCAAGGTACATTGACTTCGCTGTGAGTTTTGCTGAGGGAAACTCAAGTGCTGAATAGGAACGATACTCCGTGCCTTAATAAGCTTCCAGTCTTTATTTTCACTTGACAGTGTTTACCTAAAAGCTCTGCTCTATCTCTGTTAGCAACCTGAGATTTTCTTTCAGGATAAATTTCTTTCTGGACCCTGGGACATGTCAGCTTCCTTGCTGTTGCATTCCTGATGGACAGGTTTTTGCCTTCCTCCTTGTCATCAGCATCCACGTGCTGGCCTGGGCAGTGCCTGTGGGCCAACAGTTGGGAGGAATTTGGGGAAAAGACTGTGTGGATGTACCTGAAGGTGCGCCAACGAGTGCGTAATGTAGCTTGAAAAAAAAACCCAGAAGACTTAATTAAGGTATTTTCAAAACATAATTCCATTCTAGGTAAAATGTCAGAGTGTTCTTACTATTTTGCTGTTGTTTAGCATCTCTAGGTGAGACACTGATTTGGTGGTTTTGCTCGTGGTGTTTGACTGGAGAGCAGTTGGGATGTAAGGCAGCACTGCTCCGGCAGGAATTCCTTCGGGTATCACTGAAGTTGTGAGCACCGTGAATGTGCTAGTTTAAAGCATGTTCTTGCCAAGTAGGTGGGGTTTTTAAGCCTTCAAAATAGCATGGATTCCTTACCTTTGAAGTCCAGTTGTCACCTTTGTAGTGACATGTGGGTGTTCTGTTAGCTCACTCGTCTCATCAGAGGAATAATTCAGTCTCCGTTTCCTCAGTCGAGCTTTTTAGCGTGTGCATTCGGCACATGTGTGTAGCTGGCATGTGAAATTAAGGTCCTTGCACTTAAAATCCCTCTGAGGGCTCTTTGCTCCAAGCTGCCCCGCCCTTTGGCTTGGCTACTAAAATAGTCTGGTGGAAGCTACTTTGCCTAATTCTCACAAACATCTCTAAGGTAAATCAGCATTGCTGTCTTTATGTGCTTGTGCGTAGGTTTCTCAAAGAATTCATGGAAGATGTGGGAATGAATCTGCTCACCGGTGCTGAGTTTCGTAAGTCTCCTTGTGTAAAATGGTGATTTTTTAGATCATCAGGAGACTAAAAAGTGGTTGGGGTGGTAATACTTGTTTTATCATATAAATGTACATAAAGACATCCTGAAATTGTGCTTTAAAAGTGGATATTTGTCCATTTTCCTAACTGTACCTGAGTAAGGCCTCTGGCTGTTCTGAGATACCTGCTTACTGTCATTATCTAGTCAATGTGGGAGTTAGAAATGCATCTTGAGACTGCAGACACCTAATTTCAAAGAGAAGATTTTACCATTGGTCCTGGCGGAAGATGATCTTTGTTGTGGAACTGTTTAGATTTCCAGTGAAAAGCTGAATCTGTAAAGTTTGTATATAACATATAATATTGTTTCTCTGGTATTGGATGTTTCATTAAAAAACCCCAAAACAAACCTCACAGACTTTGGCCGCTGAAATGGCTCACCCATCTAAGACCTTACCTCTCTGCTTATTAGTTAATGAGTATGATTATGGTATGAAATTGGTTCCAATTTGCCATGGTAAGTGAAAATTCCATGCTGGAAGGAGTAATGTAAAAGGCAACGCAGGAAAATTAACAAAAGTAGAAGACACTACGTGAATTACAATTAATGTAAAGGTAAACGTTTTGTCGGAGTGCTTCCAGCAGTGCTCCAGGTTACTGCCTCATCAGTAGTAATCTTTGCAATATCCATTAGCTGCTAATTTAAACTAACAATTTTTTATTGTTTCTTTAAAAAATGGCAAGCGAAAACAGCCCCTTGACAGAAACTATCAAGACACAAAAAAGCAGGAAGATGAGAAAGATGTCACTGCTCATAATGATGTTAATTATAAGGTAAATGAACGTTGACATTTGAGAGTTCAGCAGAAAAGATCAGACACGCGTGAAGGTGTAGAGGATCTGTGTAGAGTATGATGTAGAGAGAAGTAGAGTTGTGTAATGCCTGAAAGCTTACCGTATCTGTAAGAGCAGGAGAAAGTGAAAGGTTCACTGCTGTCTTGTCTTTGGTGGTTCTCATAATTATACAGCGTGAATCTAGAGATACTTTTAAAAGCTTCATCTCTTGGAGTTGTCTTTAGACAGTCTGATTTGGGATCGCAGAAAAAGGTCCCAACTTGGTAATACTATCTTAAAAGCTACAAGGTAAATAGAAGTAATATATTACTTTTCATAATCCGATCTTTTGGTGAATGTTTTGCATTTATTAGAGATACAGGTACTTTCAGTTGCATAAAGCTAAGGTCACAGACCTAATTTTAATCAGAATAGCTCCCTTTTTAGTGGAGATGTACACATGGGTCCTTTTAGCAAAAATGTTGGCGCATAAGCTAATTCTGTGGTGGCAAATGTTGCTGCCTTTCCTCATGCCCAGAAGTTGGCAAAGCAGATGTCATTAGAACACACTCTTGCCACTTCTGCTGTTTTCTTTTGTCAAAGTGCTTTCACTCCAGTCTTTGAAAGCATCAGCTACCATCATCACGCCTTAATTCCAGGTTCTGGGAGACTTGATTTTTGGCTTTTGCAAGCTGGAGTAAGGAGTACTTACCCTCAGGAACAAATGAAATCATGTGCTGAGGGTCATCACAGATGTTTTTCCAAAGGATAGCATTATTTTTTTTTCCGTTTCCTCTCCCCTGCCATAAAATACAGATCAGTGTGGTCTTGTTGCACGTGGCGGAAGGGCTGTTTAACCCGGGATGCCGGTGGTTAAACACTTGAAGACCTTGGGCTGCCAGCCTATCAAAACGGAAGCGCTGGTGTTAGGTTTGCAGTGGACATCGGTGCTGCAATGCACCACCTCTCTGGCTACCTGGCAGGAAAACCGTATCTCGTGAGGTGCCTTGTCCTTGATCTACTGACTTTGAGTTTATTCCTTTTGCAGCCCCATGGAGTGTATGCTTTCAACTTCCCCTCCCTTTTTTCCTCCCTTTATTGTCCTGACTGGGGCAAGCAAAGGTGACTGGGAGGAGAATGGTCTCTGCTGAATTGGCTTTCAGGATGATGCTAGAAGATGCCAGATCTTCAGCTGCATGTTATAAACTATTTATTTTCTCTATAATTCACACTATGTTGCCTTTTATTTCTGATCCTTTTTAATATGAGTAGTTACTCATGTTTTCCACTTTAATGCAATTATACTATACTTTGCCTTTTCTCTGTTCCAGGTAGCTGACAAGCTTGTTCAGCCATTACATGGTATTAAATGAAGTAATTGCAATATTAAGTTCTTTCTTCCATGCCATCAAAAAATGCTATTAAAGAGTAACTGCATGATGCTGCCTAGGGAATTGGGTTTTAGGCTGAAAGCTCTACAGGCACAGTTTATTGTTATTGACCACCCCAGGGTGCCTGGGAGAAGGTAGCAAGGGCTCTCCTGATTTTTTTTTGACCTCTGCATCTGTGCTCTAACAAAGAATTAAATGCAGGAGTGACTTCACGTGGACTGGCTGGTATCAACTGGGCTGTACGTTGTGGACTTCAGTGAGAATGAAACATCTCGTGCGCCGCTACAGATCATCTCCCCAAATAAGTACGTTTGGCTGAGAGATGAAGGTATTATAAAGGTCTTTCTCTTGACCCTGGGTTAATTCACGGGAAGATACTCATTTGACTGCATTCTCTTGGCGTCACCAAAGACATTGTCTTGCCAGGTTATCGGGGTCGTAAATGCTTGTGCTTGTCCCCTGGTCTCTCTCTGGGCTGTGAACATAAAGCCGTTTTGTGAGGTGAGATGCTCAGATGGGAAGCTGATCACTTACTTTATCGTCTTGGTTTGGTGGCTGCCTGCGCCTCCGGCGGGTTGGCCGTGGGCTCACACCCCTTGGACTTTGTCACAAGCCTTTGGCCACTCCAACCTGAGACACAGCTGCTCTTCACGTGAGGTCCAGCTCCGGTGTGTTACGTGGCGGGGAAATAAAGGATTGCTGCAAAACCTTCTTCTTATAAGTGAGGGAATGGGACAGTGTGGAACTGATAAGCAGTTGATTTTAGAGGACTTATTTTAAATGCTCTATGTAAATCTAGCAGAGCTGAAGTGCTGTGAAACCCCAGATAAGATGCTGGTGGCTAAGATAAAGGTTCAAGGAGTACTGATCTCAGGAATGTTTCTTGATAGCAGTTGTGCTTGGATTGAATATGCTGCCTGTTTTTCCTTGATAGTGAGATCACCTCCCTCATGCCTGCTGTGGTTTGGATTTTAGATTTTAGTCGTATTTGTCAACAGAACAGACAAAACCCTGCTGCTATCCCTGCCTTGATTTTTGTTTTAATGCACCTGGTACTTGTTGTTACTGGAGACTTTCCTTTCATGAGAGCGAGTCCTCTGAGGGGAATGAAGTGTGAGGGTGTGTAATTTAATCTTGTGGCTGTAAAAAATCTGTTCCTCGTTGTACTTGTGGATAATTTAACTGTGACACAGCAAATATTAAATGACTCAACTGCACTTTAATCGAGTTGTCGTAAGGAGTATGTACCAAGAGGTAGAGGAAGTTGCTCAAGCTTTGTACATCTTATGAACAATTGTAATAATATTTTTTTTTCCCCATTCTCTTATATTGATTCCCCCCCTGCCCCCAAACGTTAATGAGATTTATTTTGTTTACAACAACTCCCTCCTCTGTAGTACTTCCAGCTACAGTTACAAAAGAGTACCAATTTTGTTTTAACAAAAGAAAAACTGACTAGAGGAGAGAGGCCTGCAATAGATAGGCTTTGGAACAGGCATAATGTTTAGAGAGGAGAAGGAAAAAAAAGTCTCAGTGATGAAGGGTGGACTGCTTCCAAGGAATTTCTGGGGCAGAGCTAGGCCTTCTGTGGGCTGAACATACTTCTGTGGTTGGGGCACTGGTCTTGGCATCAGCTGGTTTCAGGAGTACAGATGAGATCTTTGGGTACTGGAAGGAGAGCTAGGATTCTTGATTTTTGAAAAAGAACAGAAATTATCACTTGGAACTAAACCAAACCCGTCAATCTTTGATATTTTCATCTGTCATGGTGATATCTAGGTACCTAATGAAATTACCACCTTGGGGTACCTGTATGGGAGGGTGTGTTTGTACAACTGGGTGACTAAAAATAGAGAATTGAGGTTTTTCAGTATATGGAAGGATTGCTAGCTTGAATGGCTGTCTGCCTGTGTTTTGTGTGTGCAGTAACTTGGAAATCTAGGCATGAGGTGAGCTGAATCTTTCAATGCTTCCCCGATAACCAGTCCTAGTCTTACACCAAGCGGCGGCTCCAGCAGGTTAGCTCTAGCGAGATCTCAAGCTGATTGAGCGATGCTTGGGGGGCGATTCCTCTATAAATTTTGGTAAACCCTGTTGGAAGGTGGCAACTGCACAGCTTTCCCTTGCCTCCATCCAGCCTCCCCACCGTTGCTGGTCGGACGGCGGGTTCTCTGTGTGAACTGTTTTTGCTGTAATCCAGGGAAAAGGTGGTGGTGTTGAGCACTGTTAACCACGGAGGGCTCTGTGCCGCGCAGCCAGACCCCTTGTTACCTTCCAGCCTCAGTTCTCAGCCCGCTTCTATTTGACAAAAAGGAGCATTTCTATTAGCTGTGACTAATACTAAATGTTGAGAAGAGATTGCTGCTGGCTGTTGTCCCAGGCAGCAGGCAGGCCCCAGTCAGGAGAAGGTGCTGTAGGTGCTGGTATGAGACAGTAAATCGGGAGTTCTCTGCGTTTCAGCCAGTGCCACGTCGTGCTGTGCCTGGCAGGAGCTCTTGCTGCTCTCTGAAGTCAGCCACAGGAGCGTCCTAGCGAGGTCTCTGTGCTCTCAGTCTAACCCTTTCCCCCCAACTTCTCTGAGAACATGGCTTTCCCCATGGAATTAGACCGGAGAGCTATGGTGCGGTCAGGTCTTGTCCAGAATTAATAATTGAAAATTGTCATTACGGGTGATATAATTAATGTAGGCATAAGGTAACATTTAGTCAACCTTGACACGTGTCCTGTGAAACTCTTAATCATTCAAGAAGTTTTCCTGTGTACTGTATGTTATCAGGCTCTACTGGAAGAGGCAGCAGATGAAAAGTGAGGAGTCTGGAAGCGTGTTAGTGGAAATATTTGGTCTTTACCTTCTCCCAGGGTGTCCTGCCTACTGCTGAGGGTTAGTTGCGCTCAGGCAAATTTTCAGAAGATTCCATTAGTGGCACTCACCTGTCTGTACGCAGCCCTGACAGCAGAGTTGTGCCGACAGTCCCCACGCAGCCCGGTTCTTTGTACAAGTGTCCTACACCCGGGATGATGCCAAGCAAGACTTCCTCTCCACAGCCTCCTTCCTCGTGTGTACGTGCATGTGTGTGCTATTAACCCTAAAGCCCGAGACAGTCTGTAAGGTAAGAAATGTTCCACACTGGTTTTTGAGTCTTTTATGTCCTGATACTGTAGGACTCTGGGAAAAAGAATGGCTTTTCTCCCAGACAGATAGCAGCTGTTCCTGGCAGAGGCTGCTGTGGGATTCATGCCAATTAAATCTCTGTTTCTCTCTGTCCAACTCTAGAACAGACACAAGTTACATCCATTGATACTAAGCAGACGGCATGAAACAACCCAAATTAACCAATCCTCCTCCCTCCTCCAAACTTTTGACGGAGCAAAGTATTTTACAAACATCTGATGCTTTTCACAGAGCTCTTGCATAGCTGTACTGTATGTTCTGTACATTAAACAACTTCTGAAATTTATTGGTTTACTCCTACTACACAGCTTGCTCTAATCCGTTTGTGTGACTGTGTCTAATTCCCTTTCTCTTTTCTTGTTTTGTCTGTGGAAGATGTAAGTTTTTGGGGGACATGGCAGGCTGTGTCACTGCCGTGGGGTCTGTCCTGATGGACTGTCTAGATTGTGATAGGAATTATTCATATTACGGAGATTTTCATGATAATTTTGCAATGTTTTCTTAAATGCAGCAGATTCAGCAAGTAAAATGACTTCTGCAGACGTGAAATTTTCGAGGGCTGAGATGGGTTGACAGTGCTATGGTTTGCATGATAAAACAATACCAACAACCACCTCGTTGTGGGTGTTTTCCGAAGCCTGTCAAGACCTTTTTTCTTCAAAACTTGCTCGTGGCTTTGAGTACTTGGGGGATGATCAATACTGCAACAGTAAGATCTCTCTTCCTCTTGATGAAGCTAATACTATAACGTCTTTGGCAAGACAGATGCCGTAGAAAGACTTTGATCTTTCTTAAGATGAAAGTGTTGCGTGTGAAGACTGTAGGTTGGCGAGTCCCAGGAACAAATGCCCCCGTTTATCAGTGGAGGTGATGTGCTGGGAGTAGAATGAAGTGCAAGCAGCAGTGCCTGGTGGGGGCCCACGTGTTGGGGTTTCAGAAAGACAAATTGGTTCCTTCACGCACTCAGGGCTGTGCAAAGGCTGGAGAGCATCCGCCAGCGAGGGGTGGTCCCTGTCCGAGGAGGCAGCAAGCATCACTGACAACTTGATTAACCTCACTGTAAACATCTTACTGAAGATGGGGAGTACAGTGGCAGGTGGAATTTCCAATGAGTTTGTTTTCCTTTTTTGAAAGCTTTCGCCGAGGGAATCTCTGAAGTGGTTACTGCTGAGTTACTGGATGTGCTGGCGTGTTAAGATAGACACAGGAGCCCTCACTCTGCTGATGAGAATGTGCTGCTTTATCCTCAGAAACAATAATTTATTTACTTGGATAGAATGCTAGGAATTCTCCTAACAATAAACTATTTTGTTATACCAGCCCCTTGAAAACGGACTTTTAAAAAATAATTCACTAAAAACGATGGGGCAGGCTTGGTTTATGCTCTTCTTCTCCAATTTTTCAGTTGTTAAGTAAACACCCGTGATATTGCAAGCATCTTTTCAGAATGTCTTGACAGGAAGAGATAAAGCCGTTAATGATGGCTTGGGAAAGAAAGTGTTAGGGGGAGCAAAAGGGGAAAACAAGTCTTACTTCTTCCATAGTTTCATTGACTGAATGTTGCTGAAGGGGCTTTTCTTGTCTCTGCTGCTGGATTACAATAAAGCTCAAGCATTAATTTAGCAGCGAATGCAATCTCAAAGCTTCCTTTATGGTTTAAGCAGGTAACTCCTTTTCTTTCTAAAGAGACAATGAGGACAGTGTGCTATTCAGTGCAGAAATGAGTCTCTAACTTAATTTGTTGCGTTAGCTGGTAGCTGGCACCTCTCACAGGGCTTTGATATCCTGGCAAAATAAGTATTTATTACTTTGCAGGTCTCACGTTAAGTAGTGTGGTGTAAAATGACAATGTCAAACCAAGTTAAGGATCTGCTTCATTATGAGAAATTTCCCTGCAATAATCCTATATATTATACTTCTGTAGTCACTGTAGGAATTACCGGGGGGACCACTCTGCACAAACGACTGCTTCTTCAACATCATCATTACTGAATCTTTGCTCCCTCATAAAAATTCCTCTCGGTGATTCTACGCAATCCTTTTTGTTGCCTGTCTCTTATTTATTAGCATAACTGAGCAACAACAGCGCTGCCCTTCTGTAGAGAAGGAAGGAGGTCTGGAAAAGAGTTGCTTTTTGTAAGGGCAGGACTGAGGTACTTGTGGGAGAAGGGAGGAAGAAGCTGAGGGAGGGGAGCTGGGCTGAGAGAAGCCTTCACGCCTGATGCTGTCGGGAGCTGAGCTGGGTCATTGATGGCTGACGTACTTGGTGACATTGGGAAATTGTGAGGAGCTCCTGGAACGTTCAGCATTAGTACCCTGAATTGGTCTATTCTCCAGCCCCTGGTCACTGGGTAAATACAGTTCTGGACCTAGAAGAAATTTGGAACAGAAATGTTTTATATACTATATAAAGTAGAGGAAACATGAGCACACATAAATCACTGCGTATATATGACTTTTTCAGACAAGGTCTTACCCCAGGCATGTCTAGACTTTTAAGCAGGTTGCACATGAGAAAAGAGCACCAGATCTGGGCTTGGGGACCTGGGCTCTGGGCCACCAGCCTGCTGTGTCACCTTGGCCGCTTCCCCTTTCGGTACCGTAGATAATTATATCCTGACCTCTTCTGTGTAAAATAGAGAGATTTACTGATGGGCTGTCTGTGGAAGATACAGTGCTCCCAGGCCATTTTTCTGGGAACTGTGCCTAGCTTTTGTTTAATTTTTGCCCAATCCCAAGCACCTTGATCAGAGGATAGGAGTATCAGAAATTAATAAGGTAAACATGTTGGCAGTTGGAAACAATCCTTATCTGTAACTTTCTCCTCCATTCTGCTCCTTTTGAATTTGATCCAATGTTTGACTTAACACTGGATTTCCTGCCTTTTATAGCTCTTGCTCAGAGCTTTAATAATATTTGATCTTCCTCCTTTTTTTTTTTTTTTTTTTCCTGAAGTTTTACTATACAGGACATTTATATTTCAGCTTTATGAATCTTCAGGGAGGCTTCATTTACTGAGTCCGCTTGAACGACCTTGGAGAGTAATTAATTTTTTTTTTCTCCCACTGCCCCTGCAACCACCTTGCAGGCATAAAATATTAATGGTTTATACTGGAGACAGAGGCCTTTCCACTTTTAATAGGAAGGTGCAAAAGGGCTTCCCGTAAGACAAAGGGGGAGTTACTGGAATGTGCTGCCTTCAGCGCGTGGATTATAGCGATGCTGCGTCTGCACTTACACGTGGATGTGCTTGCATTTGCACGTTGCTGCTGCCATGAACCGTGGCTCTTGCTGTAACTGTGGCACGCTCTCCTTGCAGTTCCATAGATACGGCATTTCCTACGTCTGACAGCTGCCATCTTCTCTGAGGCCACAGGGACCGTCCAGAAGAGAGTGTGAAATACAGAGTAATTCTGACCCTGGGGTGGGTGACTTGTCGTTCTTGTTTTCAGTGATGGCTGATGATACAGTGCTTGGCTACGATCAGGTGTTGTTTCTGTTAAATACTGAACAGATAAGATTTGAAGATGATTAAATGGTTTATTTGAGGGACTTGGGAACAGACCAGGTGTGTCCTCTGTCAGCTCTGTGCATCTTCCCGATACTGTGGTTTCCCCGCAATGGCAGTGGGAGATGGGGTGATCCCACAGCCCCATGCTGGTGTCCAGAGGAAGCTCAGTGGGGGGAAGATGAAGATCATCACTTCTCTTCCAGCTCCAGGGGTTTTAAGTTGGCTGTGGTATGAAATATCTTTATCCCTTCCAGACTTAAGACAGAAAATAACCCAGAATTGTCACACAACTCCTCTCTGGATGTTCTTCTCCTGCCTTAAGCATGCAGCAAAACAAGCACATCTTTATTCCATCTTTTACAGCAGAGTCGCTCCCGTGCATCTGTGAACCGAGATGCCAGAACACCATCTAGTAATAAAGCCTCCCATGCACTTTGCATTGAAGATGGTAAGATTATGCTCTGAAATACCGGTAACTGGTAATGGACCTGCTTTCATTTGACCTCCTTGTACTCCCTAATTTCAAGGGCATCATTATTCTGATTTTTTTTTTTTTTGCTAGTATTCAGAGGTGGGTATTTTAATGTGGCTTCTTACCTGAGCATGGGCGCTTACAACTGTCAGATACAGAGTTAATTATTTCTAAAGCTTAAGTTTTGGCAGCTTAAGTTTAGCACAGAAGTAATTTTTGTGATTGAGTAAGCTATTCTAGGAAGCTCATGTCGAAGGACAAACCTTCAGTGCTGCTGTCAGGCAGGAGCAGAGAGAGTTTGGGTTGTGTGCTCTGCAGCGTTCATTGCGAGAAGGAAGAGTAGGTCCCGACCGACAGAAACGGCTCTTGGTAGCACTGGGGGTGATTGTTGGGGAGGTTTTTTCCTCTCTTGTCCCCATTACTTCTGGAACAAGAGCATGCTTAGGAAAGAGGGAGTAGAAGCAACTTGTTTTGCTAATGGAAAGGATTCTGCTAATTCTTTCTGAACGAAAGGTCGAGTGAATATGCAGGGGTTTGGTAGGAGGGATGCGGCAGTATGACAAAAGGGAGCAGCTTCTTTGCAGATGTCCTGGAGCCTACCTCATCCATCTACCGAAGTACCTTTCACAAGGAAAAAATTCAGAACAACCTTTTCAATTTATATCTAGAATCTGTCTGTGTTCAGAAATTGGAGAGTTTAATTTAAAAAAAGAAAAAAAAAAAAAGTCCCAATTTCCAGCAAACCTCTTCAAGCTTTACAGACAGATTTTTTAGACATTGTTGTATTGTTTGCTAATGGGATATATATAATTTTCCAGCAGCTGTCGCATGTGGAGGGAATGCCAGTTCTGAATAAACATAAGATTGGAAACAAATTCCCAGAAAGGCAGCTAACAAGGTCTGGAAAAGAAAATTGCCATGGAGATGAATGTAAAAGATGATGAAGGCAGACACAGTCACTACATAAACAGTTGTGGTTTATACTGAGGAGGAAGGGAAACAACCTCAGGTAGCGGCTGAAGGTTAGAACAAGAAACTATTCCATACCTGTCCTGGTAATTTTTAAGCAATGGAGGATGCTGCTAAATGACCGTGTTGAATCAGTGTCAGATAGAGATGTTCAGGAGAGAAAAGGATCGTGTGCTACTCCGAAGGAGGCTGAGGATGCTCTCTGTACCTTTCTAGCCTTGGTGTGTGACCCACCGGTGCCGAGTATAGATGAGGGAGAGGTTTTGATCTGCTATTCAAAATTACGAGGTGCCGCTGATTTACGTGATGGAGCAGAATCCAGCTTGTTCTTGGCCAGCTCTGCATGAGCAGTGATAAAACCTCATTTTCGTCTCTTGTAAAACATGCTTGCAACATAAATCTCCAGCCTGGTCTAAAAACCTGCTGAAGCCGATGGCAATACTGCCTTAGTTGGTATTATTTGGTCAAATCACATTTCGGGTCTATGAATTATTGCAAAAGAGATCTTGGAGTTTGACTTTGGGTAAGAATCCATGGTTCAGTATCAGCTCTGGAGCTGCAGGCCCTTGGTGGTGGCGGGTGGCGATGCTGAAGGCTAGTGATGGCCAAGAGCTGGGCCATGTTTCAGGATGCTGCTGCACTTGGTGCTCTCTGTAGAGGGGACGCAAGAAGGGCGTAAAGAATTTAGAGCAGGTTTGAGGCTGGAGTTCAGGGACAAAGTGGCTTCTGTGGATTTGGCTTAAAGCCATTATGCAGCTTTTCTTCCATTTTGGACTTCATGCTAAATTAATATCTGGAGTAAATAAGCAGATGGTTCCACTAAGCTCTTTTCTACAGAAATTCTAGGCTTGCTGTCACCCTACTGCAGTTGGAAGTTATGAAGTAAAACAGTCTTGACCGTGATAGTTCAAAATTGTTCTGTGTGCTAAAAAGATGGGAAATGTAGTTGCTTTATGTAAATACTCAGAAGTACAGAAGGGGTGGACCCACTTCAATCTTTCTATATGTTTTCTGTAACAAGGCAGCACTTTTTCATGGTCTAAACAAGAGCCAAGAACTTCCAATACAGTAGAAGAGTTGAGCACCATGTAAGCATTCTATGCAGGCTGTAACTTTTGGCCACGAGGGATGTTGCCATCATCTCAGGCTCACGTACACTTCAAACTGAAATAAAAAATAAGTAAAACCTTCAGCCTCTTCTGAGTTGGGGTGGGGGGACGGACAGGACATACCGTTCTGTAAACTGTACGGTGTTGCTGTCACAGTGTCCTGTTCTGGAGGAACTGGTGGAATGGACCAGGGGACTGAGGTGCTGCGGATGCACTGGCACGCAGGGGCCATTTATCACTTAGTTCAGACTTTTGCCTTTAGGCAGCAGCCATTAGACCTGGCTTACACCGTTCTCTGGGGGCTTTACCCCCTCACCTTGTTACACAGCCCATCAGTTCCCTTCATCTTTAAGAGGGAGGCAGAAGTACTTTGGTGTGTTTGTGTGCCATTATTTATTATCAGCATTAAGTTACATTCTTATGTAGAAACTCTGGTAACATTCTCATCCCACTGTGCTAAATATGAAGCCAGAAGATAAATCCTTGCTTTGGAGAACTCAGTTTCTGTTTCCTTTCTTCCTCAGGCTGCTTTGCATTTTGTTGTAACTTCTACAGCCATGACTGCTGTAATTTTAGCATGTCTTCATGGAGCTGTCAGGAATCTAAGCTTCAGTCTCCAAATCTTGTTTTCTCCTAGTTTCTGTGACTTTTTGTTACGCTGTGGAAGAGCCTTTGTAGAAACTATAAGGACAAATGAAAAAAGACAAGAAAATAGTCTTTAGAGATGGCATGTGGGCTGGTTTGGTGACAGCCGATGACACCTGACTCACTGCAGTGTCTGATAGTTGACTTGTGGCTAAAATCCTGATTGTGGTGCTAAAGCTTGTAAGCATCCTTCGGCACTTCAGAGAGGTCACTATCTTTTGCATGTGACTGCCTCTTTTCCACTTCTTTTTCTAAAGATTCTTTTTCTTCAAGAGCCTGAAAGATTATCAGAGCAAGCTTGGGTATGTCCATTTCTTCTTGAATACCTGGCTAATGCTTGAGGAAAGCATAGCTGCAGGTAGAACATATTGTCAGCAGTGCCAGGCTGTGAAGGCAGAGTCCACAGGAGAACTTCTGTGTTTGGTCCGAACGTGGCTGAGCTTCGATCTGGGCTCTAGTTGTCACTTAAGCTTAGCATCTTCCATTATTAAGGTGACATTGTAAAGTTAGGCGGTGGAAGGCAGTATCAGTTCAGTGAGTTTTGTGTATTCAAGAACAAAGTTGAGGTGACCTGATTGTGCACCAGATCCCAGAGGAAGCAACTTCCGTGACTGGTGAGCTGGAAAACTGGGAGGGAGGCTGAAATTTGAACCGTCTTTCAACTTCTTGAGCTCAGTCCAGAATTCCGTGGGCTGAATGTTGTGAAAACATGCCCTATGGCTTCCCAACCTAATCTGTCAATAAAAAGTCCAAGTTTAATGGAATTTAAGTGCATTTTTAGACTGACAAAGACGTGAGAATATCTGTGCACGCAGTGATGGAAATGGTTGTTATTTATCTAGTAATAAATATAGTCTCTGCTGTTATCAACACATCTAACTGCCTGCGCTGAGAAAAAACAATCTCTGTAGCACTGATAGTAAGGCAGAAAGGGTTTAGAGGAAATTGTAATAAAGCTGTGGCAGATTTCTTTGGGGGATTTGCAATGCAGCATTAGTAAGCTTCAATTGCATTAGCCATTCTTCTGTTGTGTTGAATTAGTGTTTGTTTTCTCCTGAATAGAATAAATATAATCATATTTGTTACCTTTTTTTTTTTTTTTTTTTTTTTTTTGGTATGACTGGAGCTAAATGCTATTTCCATAGTAGAAGTATTACAGTAAATACTTTAGTGTAATGAACCACACCCATGCCAGCAGTATGGTCTCCTTTTTCATAGAATCCCAGATTAATTCAGGTTGGAAAAGCCCCTCGGGATCATCGAGTCCAACCCTCAGCCCAACTCTACAAAGTTCTCCCCTACCCCACATCCCCCCACAGCTCATCCCAACGGCCCTGAAACCCCCCCAGGGATGGGCACTCCCCCCTCCCTGGGCAGCCTGTTCCACTCTCGGACCACTCTTCCCTGAAACATTTTCTCCTCCTGCCCAGCCTGACCCTCCCCTGGGGCAGTTTCCAGCCGTTCCCTCTTGTCCTGTCCCTGATCCCCTGGGAGCAGAGCCCAGCCCCAGCCTCTCTGCAATGTCCCGTCAGGAGCTGCAGAGAGGGATGAGGGCTCCCCTCAGCCTCCTCCTCCTCACACTGAACACTCCCAGCTCCTTCCCTGCCTCCTCACAGGATTGATTCTCCAGCCCCTCCCCAGCCTCGTTGCCCTCCTCTGCCCTCGCTCCAGCCCCTCCAGATCTCTCTGAGATTGAGGTGCCCAAACCTGGACACAACCCTCCAGGTGTGGCCTCCCCAGTGCCGAGCACAGGGGGACTGTCACCTCCCTGCTGGTTTTATCACAAATGATGGGGCTGTGCTCTTGCAGTCTTGTTTTTCTGAGCCATAAACGCTCACATTTGTTCCATCAGTTGACTGAGTCTATCCAGGCAATTTGCACTGAGGGTGGGTTGCATGAAGGGCCCTTTTAAGTTTGGGGGGGGTCTTTCTCTTCCCATTTACAAGATCTACCTGTAGGGAGTACTCTTGCAGCCCTTGTACCAGAGGAGGAGCCTTTTTTCCTTAATAGCTTCTGATGGCGACCCACCCCGAGGGGCCCCAGCAGCAAAGAGTGGGAATCCATCGTGCCTCTGGGCTGTGGCTCTCCCAGCCCTGAGCTGCAGAAGAAAAGCCTCGCTTGTGGGTTTTGCCCCTTGGTTTAACCTGTCACAGAGCAGAGAAATCCCCCTCTCCTCCAGACTCTGCTACTGGGCACGTCTCTTCTGACAGATTTTAGGATGACCCAGACGTCTTCAGCTTTGACCTTTAAACCTTCTGTATGACCTCAGGAACATTTTTTGCGATATATGAATGTGACTTTAGCTGCATTACAGTGGAAACTGAGAAGCCTTCTGTTCACGGCCAACTTGAGTGCTTTACATTGACCTTCATGCACCATCTGCATTTGGCTTGTTGCTGCAGCAAGTGGCATGTAAAGTTACGCCTTCAGGTTGAAGAGGATTTATCTCTAAAAGTGAAAAATCTAGATTTTCTTAATGCCTGGAAAGCAAAGTATTTGCCTGCAAGATGAGCCCTTTGCTTTTTGTATATCTAATGTGCATATATATTGCGTGTGTGTGTATGTATATATGTAATACCCTGTCTATATACATTACATGTAAGAAACTAATTATCTGTAGTGGGTGAGTATGTGCATAAATACCAGCTGAATGTAATAAGAATTCCTTCAGAGACGGTTTTACCTGTTGACTTGCTTTGTTGTGACAGTTTCAGAAATGCACGTGGACTAAAAAGCTTTTTTTCATTAAAGTGACCATAATTAATCTAGCGTAGAGATCCAAGAGAATTCCGATTAATGAGAGGTTTAAATAATTTTGAAACATTACATAAGTTAAGGAAAACAGCAGAGAAATTAGATTGTCAGATCCCCTGTACAGTGTAAATTAGTTTGGCTTTGTCTCCAGTGGAGCTACGTTGCCTCGAATCAGCCAGGGATTTGGTTTACACTCCTTTAAAGATGAGCTGGGGAAATGTCACTTAGCAAATTAAGAATTAAGAACTTCATTGTAAAGGTTCCTGGAAAAAAAAGGTATAAATTTGGTTTTAGCCAGCAAATTTATCTGGGAGCGGGCAGTAATTAAAGTTGATGTCAGTGACTGAAGTTTTGCTGCTGCATGTAACCACTTTCATCTTTTGATGGAATGCAAAAAAAAAAAAAAAAAAAAAAAAAAAAGGAGGAAAAAGGAGTAAGCAAGCTGTGAGTAATAAATTAATCAGATTTCCCTTCCAGTGCCAGCTTCTGGAAGGAGTAAGGGCAGGTATCACTATAACTGGAAGGCTTTGGGAGTGATTTGTTGCTCTTAGAGCTAAAGCTGAATTCTGTTGTTAAAAGATCGGTGTAGCTTTATTGAGAGGAAAAGAAGAAGGTGGCAGAGGGTTTGAGGCCAAAAGTGCTGTGACCTAGTTACATCAGGAGAGGAATTTACCCTCAAGCTACATCCAGGAACCAAGACTCAGGTGAAATCGGAATCAGAATTCTTTGATTTTTCAGTACCACAGTCCTGAGTCAGTAATGGTGGCATTTGCTGGATTGGTTTTGAGCAGAGTACGAGAGCTGTGCATCTCTTAAGCTTTTGTTCCTTTCGGAAAAGGAGGAGAGTATTTGCCTCTCTTACAGAAAACAACTTGTTTAAATCTGTCCCTGGGGTTAGGAGGGGCCGCGAGCCCCACTGTGGGTCTTAAGGACGTGCTGATGGAGGGGAGGGCTTTGAAGCCCTGAAGGTGGTATGTGCTTCATTTGACAAGACACAAGCCTGACTGCTCCAAGAAGTTCATTTTCGTTGTTCACGGCCTGGTTTTTTACAGGGTGCTCCAGAGTCAGGAGTCCCTAGGGAGCTACATGTCCGCAGCCTGACATTTGCAGAGATGTGGGGTGACGTGGGAAGCTGATCTCTCGCTGCATTTTTTTCTGAGCATCTTCTAGGCTTGTGTAACTGTGCTGCTGAAACAGACTTAAGATGCAGGTGTGTTCTTTCCATCCCTACAGCATTTAGCGAGGAACAATAACTCGATCTAATTATTCATTTTCCTTGTAAAAGTCCATTGTGATGGGATGTCTCTTGCGACCAAAAAATGAGGTCTAGAGGTGCTTAAGTATACTTTGTTTAAGAGAGTAGACACGCTCAAATAAGATGTTCAGAATTAATGGTACAGCTCTCATGATAATTTGAGTAGAGGTTTGGATGAAAAGTTAAAAATACAGGTGAAGTGAATAATAATACACAGAGATATGAAGAGCTGCTGCAATATGTCTCCTAGTTGTACTGAAAGGAAGATTAATCTCTGAATAGTCGGAATGCTTCAGTGTAATAAAGACTGAGGAAATGGAAGTGTCTGTCAAGGCTGATGTGGTGGAGCTGCAAAGCAGCTCTGGGGGTGCCGGGGCTTGGGCTGGCGTCAGTTCTGTACCCTGAACAATTTTGGTTAAACTGAGCATCTACAGCCCCAAATGTAAGCAGTTTGTGTATGTTTTCATCGTGTTTTGCTAAGGCTCCAGGAGTGCACGCTCTCCTCTTTAACTTGCCCGTTGACTGTGACTGTCAGGGAGTGTTTTCTGTGGCTGCTTCATCCAGTGATGGAGATGCTGCTGCTAAACCTCCCCTCCTCCTTCCTGCCCACACTGACCGAAGTGGGGTCTCTGTTTGGGTTAGGGTTAAAATACAGCCGCAGGAGGCAAGGGTGAAGCTTGTGCTCTGAGAAGGTGCAATACCAGGTAGGTTCACCCTAAACGTTGGTGTTGGTGGCTCTGGGAGGACCCTGTGTCCGTCACAGACCGGCCGATGTTCGTGATTGTGTGGTCACAGACTGTGCCGAGGGGATGTAAAAAGAGATTAAATGAAGAGTTGCCTTGTACTCTTCTGTGGAGAACGCCTAGCTGGGAGTGGAGCAGCCTGGTGCATGGAGGTGTCGGAGCATAGAGCTGATCTTGAGTCCTTTTAGTTAAGCACAAACAGCTGAGCAATGCTGCAGTTTTCTTGCAAGCACTTGTCTTTGGTCCTGCCCATACGAGTCAAGGATTCATGGTGCTTCGACAGACCCTAACCAAGACCAGCTGCCATTAAAATCTTTTTGCAGGAGGCTGTTGGGAAATGCAACACTTGGAAATTCATAGTAGCCCTTGTGCGAGGGGAAGTGCTGCCGGGGTGCTGCTGGGTCTGTGCTTGGCCGGGTGGGCAGGAGCACGGGGGCTGGCAGCTCCCGCGGGCTCTTCTCTGATCACCGGCCGTGTGTGTCTCAGCTCTGCTTGGGTGGGATCTGGAGCTGTCAGAGGAATTCATTCCAGGTGTCTGTGAAACGCAGAGGCTTGGGATTGTACACACTTGTGAAAGGGCAGATGTGGAGACTCAGACCGAACTCAGCCGTTTGCAAGTCACGTATCGCTCGTGCCTGACACCAGCCAGTGCTGAGTCAGAGACCCAAGAAGGTCTCGGCGTTGCCAGTTATTAAATGTCCTCTCAGAAAAAAAAAAAATCTGCATCTTAAAAGCTCAGAGTGCAACTCCCTGTCCTGAGCTAGTATTGTTGTGACCTTGGGAGTGTAACCTCCTCTCTCAGAGGCAATGATGTTCCTTTGGGCTCACTGAAGCTGATGCTTGTCTACACCCCGAATCTGGACAGCACTAGGGCACGTATGTACGTTCAAGTTCATGCTTAAATCCATTATCTCAAAGTAACGTGCTTGACGTAATGTGACTTCAAGTACAGTTCTTACCTTTAGTTGTGACTTTCGACTCCCCACTCTCCTGCAGTCAGGTTGTGTAGCATTTGCACAATGAATTGTTCGTTGTATTTGGGTTCTTTAAGAAGTACTGTGGTCAAATTCATGCTAATCAAATTTCAGGATGGTTAAAATTGGATCTTCTGTCTGCAAATATCTCCTTCCACTATTCTAGTGCTTCTAACTCACTTTCTGACATTTTATTGATTCCCCCCCCCCCCCCCCCCCATTCTTTCTCTCCATGTGGAACCAAATTAAAGCAGGAATTGGGATTGTAAATAGATAATGATGCGTGAATGCAGATTAATCAGTGCCATCCATGTACAGTAATACTAATTGTGCCAAGGGAGGAATGGCTGAGTGAATGGTATAAATATTTAATGCCTGAATCCGCTGTGAAAGACAAGAGCAAGAAAAGAAATAAAGAAAATAGTTTAGTTGAGAAAGCCACACTTCACTGCTTTTGCTCAAAAGAGGAGTTTTGATACCATTAACCTTTCTGTATTATGCAATAAAGGAATTGGAGGAGCTGCGTTTAACATGGGGGTTTCAATTTCACTCAGGAAAAAAAATGCCTTAATGCTCTAGTTTAAAAACAATATTGGAAAGGATTTGGGATAAAAATCACTTGCTTGAGAGATGGATTTTTCACAGACCATCTGAACTCGGAGACAGCGTTCAGGGAGGGGGTGTCTGGGGACGGGGTGAGGATTCGGAGCTGTGCTGGAAAACTGAAAGGCTTGAGGGGAAGAGTGAAATTCTGCGTTTCTGCTAATGCTGCAGGTGTTTGAGCAAGAGAAACGGACTCGCAGCTGCCTGCTGGGGCAGGGAACTGGTCAGGGGGCACGCTGAGAGTTACAGCAGAGCGACTGCGTGGTTTTGGTTTCTTGGGCGAGTTGGTTAGTTTGTTTTCCTGGAAGTTAAGACGATCAGAAAAGTAAATAAACTAGTAGTGGTACAGCACAAGGAAACCTTCCCATAGTGCACCAGGCCTGATTCCCCAGCAGATTAATTTGCTGGGAAACAGTGAAAAGCACCTGACACGCTGGTATTTCTCTCCAGCTCTTTTAAAACTTGCCATCACATGAGTTCTGGTCTTTTGTGTATGTTGGGCCCCTCCTAACATAGTTCTCCCTGCCATGTTGGTATACCAAACACCTGGGACTTGCATCCTGATCACAAATGTAAGTCAATAAACGGTTCCACTGACCTTGTTCAGCTGCAAAATGACCCAGCTGCCCCTAGAGCAGTTTGCTGTGTTTTGTTTTTTTTTTTTTTTTTCTCTTTATTCAGAGAAGAGCTGAGATTAAACTGGTTGTTCACATTCCAGGCTTTTTGTCAGTGGGAACAGGACTGACACTTGCTCTTCCCGTTGCTCTGGGGTGTTTACCTGTGGAGGTGGCTGTGAGGAGCCAGGAGCCTGCTGTCCTCAAAGCTCCCTGCACGTGTTGCTTCTCATGGTGCTCTACCAAAGGGCTGCCATGTAAAAAGCTAAAATTTGTTCTCTATCCACTGTGCATAGAATAAGCTTAAATTTCAGGACCAGATAAATCAGGCTTAGACGTTAAGAAAAAAATCTTTTTAAATCCTCGCTACCAGTTTTTCTGAGGCCGTTAAATGCTCTTCAAGCAATCACAAGAGTTCTCATTTCTGTGTGCTGGTTGCTTGACATTGGTGTTGAAGCTACTTGAAAGCTGATCAAATTTATTTGGTATCTTAGAGGGCCTGAACTGTTAGGCATCTCGAACACATTCTTTGTCTTGCAAAGTCTTCAGTATGGTTCAAATGGTACCTTTTGTTTTCAAGGACCTCTCTGGGCAGAGTACAAGCCAAAGTGTCCAAAACCATGGTCATGGTAGGGACTAGGCTGAAGGTGTGGGTGAAGTAATGTTCAGAGAAAGGCTGTTCTTGCAATTTTCAGTCATTAGGCCAAGGAGACAGAGGAAGGAGCCTGTTTTTCACCCAGTGCTGCTGGCCCCGGCATCCTCTGGTCACCTCCAGCCTCAGAAAGGTAAAATTGTGGAAATGAAATTTTCAGGTGAAAGCTCAGTCCATCTCTTTCTCCAAATGACTCCAGGATTAAAAAGATGCTTAATATAAAATGGATACCAAATTCCCATGTGTGAGTAATGATTATTGATTTTACTTAAGAAACAGTTCTTGCATTGCCACTTAGTCATTCCAAAGCCTTAGATTTGAGTTAGTGTGTTGCCATATTCAGGAAGCTGAATATTTTATCAAGTGATTCATATCTGCCTGTGATGGCAGCAAGGAAGAGGAGGATGGGGGAAACGGACAAACAGAGGCTTGAAAAGTTTTGCAAATTGTCAATAGAATTATTTAAAGAAAGAAAGAGGAGTCTGCAATACTGAAAAATACAGTGGCAGAGATCCAAAAGAGAAGGGCTTTTATTTACATGACTCACTGGACTATTAAAATTCAGTCATTTATTGGGCTAATGGTAGGTGCTGAAAATTCAGAGCACGTAATGTAGTACAAAAGTGTGCTGGGGAATGTGGAAAGGAGTTTCAGCTTCTTTTAATTAGCTCTGTGCATTTCTAAGTCTCTGTAACGTAGCTCCTCCTTTTTCTTGAAGACACCAAGGCAGCACTGGGTTTATAAAGAAAAATCCTGTGACCTTGGGAAGTTGGTGGTACAGACACGGCGTGCGCTGTCTCGCAGCGCAGTCAGCATCCTCTCCGAGAGCGTGTCGCAGCCTTTATCATCTGCCTTTTGTCTTGGGCTGCTGTCACTCTGCCCGCAGGTTTCGCAGCGCTAATTGGTGCTGCCTGGCGTTATCCCCATGCGCAGACGAGGCGGTGGGAGCTCCTGCAGGAGACTTGGGGTGTTTCTCTGGTTTTTGTGATTGCTGTTGACTCTTGCCCGCTGAGCATCCTTCCCATTTCATTTGTGATTCATCAGCAGCAGCCAGGGCATTTTGCATTCAAAGACCATGCAGCTGCTTCAGTTCAACTGTGTTTATCTGTAATTAAATATTCCATTATCAATTAACCATTAATGCTTCCTAATGATTAATTTAAACCTGTGGGAGCCTTGTGGTGAAAAGCTAGTAGTTAACTGCAGGTGAACATCATGTTTTCCCTTAAATGCTTAGTTCTAGCCATGTTATTTTTTTTATCTATTGCAACATTTGTGCCCCTGACCCGTTTAGTCTGGTGCTGGGCAATACACATTTCAGTGGGAAGGAACCCTTCATCCTGCAGTTGTCCACCTGCAGACTCGGTGCTGGCAGCTGGGGAAGATGAATTGGGAGACAGGGCTGCTCTTGTTGTGGCTGTGGGAGGTGGCCTGCCCGCTGGCTGAACCCTGGGAAACAGGAGAAGGTGCAGCTTTGGGGTTAAAGCTGCTACCTTTGGCCCTGAGGAGAGGGTGGTTGGGGTTTATCTCCAATAGGGGGTCCCCACCTGTAGGGTTTACAGCTGCCATGGGGCTGGGAGGAACGATGGCATTCACAGATTAAATCTGCCTTTTGCCATTGTATAGAGATTTCCCTCCTTGGCATATAGGTGAGGGCTCAGTGCAGATACAGAGCCTGAAGTTACATCTCTGCAAGCTAATCAAATCAAAAAGTAAGGCCTTTATTTTCCTGAACAAATTCTGTTCTATTAACTGGAATCAATTTAAAATTAAAAAAACAAACAAACAAACAAACACTCCTCCAAAAACCTTGTGTCCTCACGTTGCGCGGTGCGTTTCCATGCGCTCGTCTCGGTGATTTCATTGGGGTTCCCGACACTCAGCGAAGATGCTCTGCTGCCGAGATGTTTGGGTTTAGCCTGGGCTGTGTCAAAATGGAAGCAGCTTCTTTCTCTTTGCCATGGTTGTTGGGTGTGTCTTAGCTGGTCCTTGAGTGCAGAGATCTGAGCTGGGTGCTGACCTGGGATCTAAACGACCTCCGAATACCCCAACGTGCAACCTGATGTTAACAACGAGCTGCTTAACCTCAGAAATAAAAGGGATACTAAGAGAAAACGGGGGAAAAAAAGGGAATTGGTTAGACTGGAGCCCTAGAGAATACAGTCTTTTTGTGTGCTGAGAGTTTGAGCAGCGGTCTAGATGGAAATGTGAGGACCTGATAGTGATTTCTTGGCTGATTTAGTCCTTTCAAAAAGCTGTCAATGTCTTAAGCAAATGACATGCGGTGCTGATGAAAATTTCCGTGCAGAAAGTTCAGGGAACCATTTTCCTTCACCCTAAATCTCTTGTATTTCTGTATAGCAGTGCTAAGTGGGCACAAAGCACTGTGGCTCTGATTGATTATTTTTCTCGAGTCCTGCTTTTGCCTTCAGTAATTATTTATGCTATTGCAAAGGTAGCAAGAAATGCAATCCATTAATTTTTCTAATTGATTTTCAAAATGTTAATTCACTCAGCTGTTAATTCTTTCTAGCACTTCATGTGTGTGGGATCCCTGGAAGTTAATAGTGGACTGCTCACGTACCTAAACTGAAGTGTACGTGTAGATGGATTATTAGCGTGCAGGCTACTGAATCTACTTCTCAAAAGGATATGCATATTTAAAAAAAAAAAAAAAAAAAAAAAAGTGGAAAGGGGGGACAGGAGAGCGAAACTCTGCCTCATTCGGGCAGGTTAATTTTATTGTTCCCTAGTTTTTATATCAGGCAATTGAATTACTTGGCTCTTCACAGTTATGAAAGTAAAATTTAGGTCTGCATACCTAAAGATTATTTATGAGAAGTTTGACTATTGGTTCAGAATGAATAATAAAATAGCCTTTGGGGGGAAGAGTATTAAGTTTAAACAGGTTGTCATAACAACCAGCCATAGTAACTTCCTCAGAATTGGTTTTAGGCATCCCATGTTTGATCTCAGCCTAAAATATGTTTGTTTGAACTTAGTTATTTAAAAAAGTTTCAAATTAAATTGGTTCAGCTGTCTTTGAGTTATCCAGGGATGGCAGAATGCCATATAGAATCCATTTTTATAGCACCTTGTATTTCAAAACGCCCTGCAAAGTTGAGATGAAAATAGTCTGTAGAGAAATGATCAGGAACAATCTTAAAACAATTTTACAGTGTAAAGAATGTTTTCGGTCATGCTTCATAATTATGCAGAATTCAGCCACAAGATAATACAAGGTTTAAAGTCTGTACTGTAGGTGGCAGAGATGCATTGGTTATGCAGCATAATCATCCCTGCTATTTCATTAACAAGTAGAGCGGCATTACATTGCAGTTCATCTGCCATTAATAAATACGCTGCCAAGTACTGTCCTGGCTCCCCACTGTTTGCCTTAAAAAAAGGTCAGTTCACCTTTGGAGGTGTTAGTGGAGTGAAGGACGTCTCCAATATTTTCTGGGCTATCGGTTCTGCTGTTGAAAGTGGGTAGTAATAAAATCTGAAGTATCCTTTTGAACGCAGTAGAATTTTCAGGATCCTTTCACCTTCATATAAAAAATAAGCGTAGGTATTGGAATGCCAGTAATTTTTCAGTAAGAGACAGTCTATGATTAAAAAATTAAATGGGCTTTCATTAACAATAATAAGATTCCATAATAGCTTTTGTCATGGTAGTGTTGTTCTCTTTACCACGGTTAATGTCACCATTACATACCTCAATTCAGGAGTGCTGTGACTTAGGCAAACATTGTTCCGGACTAAGACTTGGCATGTGACAACTCAGCTAAGAATTATGGTCTGGAGTTTAATAAAGCAAACAGCATAATAATTAAAAAAAAAAAAAAAAAGGTATAAAGTGATATGAAGGGAGCTGTTGCTAAAGGACTACTAATGGGCTGTGGAGCTTTCCACTTCATGTTTGATGGCTATAACCTTCTCCAGGTTGGGATAGATCACCAATCATTGCTTTTTGCTGGCTATTTCCAGTAGAAGAAAACGGTTCTTGCAATCCCTTCTCTTCCTCAGTTAAAATAAACATACTTTTTTTTCTTTTTTCAAGACAGAGTTAACCAGATATGAAGACAGGAACTGAATAAGCTTGAGAGTCAAGCTCGCCTTGCATCCCTTAGGTGTAGCGTGTCCCCTGCGACGATTGTATGTCAGTTGCGTGGTCCAGATAAGATAGAAAAGGTGGTAGAGCTTACAAAGCTCTGTTGCTCTGAGTTGGCATGTAGAGCTTCTCTCGTTCAGAGCTGTCCTGTACCCTCCACTCATTCCCTGCAGCGCAGAAGGCTGGAGCCCCTGGGCTGTCCAGCTGGACCCATTTCATTTCCCTGGTACCACAGACATTGCGAGTGCCCAGCTCAGCCCTTGGCCTTGGAAGGAAGGAATGGAAACCTCTGTAACTGCAAGCGTGTAACCGTGGGGTGGGAAGACAAACAAAGGAACATCAGTGTACAAACAGCCGTGGGGTGTAGGGGCTGCTGGCCTTGAGCGTACGGTGTGCATTCAGGATTTCCTGTATTTGTGGAGGAGGAGGATTACCTGAAAGGGCGAGTATTTGGGGTGTATTTCACAGTCACAATAACACTTGTCTGTTATCGGTGGGTTTCTTGCAGGTTTACTGGAATGAATTTGCCTGCCCCGGTTATCAGCAGTAAAAATTGGCTGCGGCTTCACTTCACATCGGATGGCAACCACAGGCAGAAGGGGTTCAGTGCCCAATACCAAGGTAAATGCTTGCTGTCCGGTCTCACTATCCACATTGTGTGTTTAGCCAAACTTTTTTTTTTTTTTTTTTCTTTTCCCCTGGGAATCTACAGCTAACTTCCTGCATGATCCTGTTAACATTAATTTTCCAGCTGGGTATCCACAACAGCTACCATTGGCAACTGTTGGGAGTAGAAACACTTGAGAGCTGCAGGAGAACTCATCGTTAGTGGAAGTAGCTGTTCCTTTACCTGCAGCTTCGCAGGATGCGGTGTGGGATACAGTCATACAGGGTGTCACTGGGTGAAGAGCAGTCTGCAGTCCCCCAGAGACTGTGTCTGCATTTATTCTCTGCTCAAGTGAGACCTAACTGAGCCTGTTTGGAATGGGGTGTGAACTATTCTGTATTTACTGGTCATCCCTAGAGGGGTGGATTTCAGGATTGGGATCTTAAGATGCTGTTGAGGGAGAGGAAACACTTTGGCGCACGAGCTAAGCAGAGAAAAGATCCTGCTGTGTTGCGAGGCTTGTAGGCAGCTGTGGCTAGGTGAGGTTCAGTGCATCCTGTTTGGGACCAAAGGGTCAGCGATACAGGTGGGTTTGAGCAGATCCTTAGAGCTGTTCACACTGTTCTCTCCAAGGACTTGGAAGGACTTGGCGAGTGCAGTGGCATCGTGCTGCTCTGGAGGTGGGATCAGGGAGAGGGAAAGCGAAGCAGGGAAGGAGCAGGAGTGCCATCCAGGTCCTTGTCCACGCTCCAGAGGTTTGAGTCTGTGTTGTTCAGCAGCTTTCCTCAAAATGAAGAAACAGGATTTTGAGGAAAAAGTTCCCTAGCCCTAGAGTAACAGGAACGCAATGAAAGGGAGAGGAGTTTCTTTTGTAAATCTGCAAACTTACCGTGTTTGTTTAGCTTTAGCAATGTTGTCACGGCCTCAGCGTGCCCTTTGCTTTATATATCACCATCGTTATTTAACTTTCCTTGCTTTACTTTAACATATAAATTACTTGAAATTATAAGAAAAAAACGCTTTGTTTTTTTTTTGTGTAGCAGAAATGAATGCATGCAGCTGATAGCTTTTGATATGACATTTTCCTTTGCTGTCACGATTGCTGCTTTCTATTAAAACACCTGTCTGAATCATCCCTTTTTCTTAAATAGAAAAGTAAAGATTAATGTTATAATTTCCTCTGATTAGATAAATGTCAGGGGGTTCTAATCTAGCACACTCCTTAGAAACTGTTTTGTTAGATATAATGAACTGTGCTTTTGTGTATTGAGTGTTTAAAAGATGAACTTAAAAATGTGCTCTTGAAATGGCATTGAAGCAGGACCTCCGTCTAGCTGGCACAGGGAATCTGACACTCATTCTTCACGCATTTGCTCGTTTTTGAGGAGTTTGTCAGGTTCTTTCCATTCGTTAGGAAAGATTTCAATACTTAAACAAAAAACAAAACAAGAAGCAAAGCAAAAAAGCCTCGAGAAGAAAGGCAAGATCTTTGCAGTCAATGGAGTCTGTGTCCGTAGAACAAGATGCAGCCTCAAAAAAAATCTGCATAACCCTTTTCAGAGGAACACGACTTTGAACGTAAATATTTTAATGTGGATAAATAAATACATACAAAATAGGGTATGCAGAAAGTAGAGCAACTAAAACGTGTTGTTTCAGCAGTAGACATGGAAGCAAACCCCAGGATTGGCCAAGGGAAGGAAGAGCAGGTTGAGATGCATCGAACTTTTTGTCCGTTTTCTGAAGACGTGTTCCGACATCATCTATTAACGTTGTATGTCCTCAGAGACAGTATCTGGCTTTGCTGATAATCTATAAGGAAGTAATTTCCCTTCCATCTTGTTTAACATTGATACTTAGTTTTAGCAGAACACCTTCTGGGTGTTCCATTTCAGTTCTTTCTAATCCATGCCCTAGTTTGGAAACCTCTTTATGAATGTAAAAGCAAGGTTAGATAGAATCAGCCTGTATACAGGTTTTCTTATGTCGAATACAGTAAATTCCTTCCAGGGAGAGCTGAAATGTTTCTCCGTTTCCTTTTCCCTTTTATGTAAGATGAATCTTGCATTCTTGCAAATGCTTTTTTTCCCCCCCCCACTCTGTAAAAGCAAATGAAAAGGACTGGAGGGAAATCGGTGCGTTGATATTTTTTAATTCCTCCCACTCCTGCGTTCCTTCCCAAAAAGGTGCTGTGTACCTGCAGGTGGTAAGAAAATAAGGTAGAAGTGCCTTACTGGGGAGAGGTGACAGCGCAGGGGTGGAAGGCAGGTATCCCCTGTCTTCCCCCGTATCAGTTTAGCCATCAGGTGCTGTAAATGAGGTAATGAAAAAGCTGCTGAATTTAAAATGGTGCTACGCAGATCTAAATAATGCTCTGGCTGGTGCAGTCCATCTCTCCACATATTTTATTACATAAGTTGGATCCTAAATTGCTTTTTAGCTGATGGCTACCAACACATAATCGCATCTTTTATTGATCTCCCCACCCCATTCCCTTCCCCTCCTGTCCTCCAGCCTCAGGTGGCAAGATAAATGTGGGCACGTTTCAGCTCGTAGCACAGTGCAGAATACCACCAGACCTGTCGCCCTTAATAATGCTCTGATGAACTATTTATTGCACGTACTGTGCCACGTAAATAGCTTTTAAGGTTATGTGTATATCTGGAAGTACATATGCTTAAAGTTTGACAGATCTGTCAGTCATCATCTCAGAGCACGTCTCCGGGCTGCAGAGGGGTTATAGCTTATGCATTGCAACCTGTTGAGTCTCCTGGGCAATCCCCAGAAAGAGGCAGAGACAGGAGAGTTCTGGTGCTCGTTGCAGGCTCCAGTTCCTAAAGAACTGCTGCTTAGCTAGAGAAGGGAGGGCATAACTGAGGAGTTTTAAAATGGTTGCGTTTGAGGGTGTTTCTTTTCACTTCCAACAGAGTAGAAATCCCTGTAAGCAACCCGCTGTAGCATCCCAGGTGATACTGAAACACCCCAGCAGAAAAGAGATTCAGACAAGTCTGTATTTAATGGCAATCCCCCAGCAAGGGGAACGGAGTTTCACGGAATAGGTTTTTGAAATGATTTTTTCCAAATCAAAAAAAAAAAAAAAAAAGTCTTCTTAAATTCTTGTTTAGAGCAGCATGAAACGGTTTAAAAGAAACACCCCAGACTGCCTGCTTGCTGGAAAGGCTTTGTAATGTCATCTTTCAAATTTGACAGGACACTGAGTATTCTATTAGATCTATCAGATATGTGTGAGCAGCAAAACCCTCCAGAAAACAGAGAAATTTCTGTTCATCCAATTATCCTGACACAGTCCTTTGTAGTGTTGTTCCACATTCAAATTTATAAACAAAATAGATTTTTATAGACCGGATTTTTGAGGGCATAGTGTAGGAGAAATGTTCTCTTTTTTTTTTAAAAAAAAAAAAAAAAGCGAGTGATATTGTATTCTGACTTGTTCTAATCTAAATTGAGTAATTTGTAAAGCTTGACTTTCATCATTATGTCTCCATGTTGCAAACAAAATGAAGGATTAAGAGGAGAGTATATAGTGATCTCTCTTTATCAATTATTGTTGAAAGAGACACGATGCAATTAGGAGAGTACATACTTCATGGGTAATGCAGTTTAGTCTCCGTATTTTAGGATTGGTCCTTGGTAATGGATGTCTGCTTTCTGTTGCTTGTTTTCATTACTGTTTGGTGGTTTGGAGCTAGGCTCTCCATTAGTCACAAATTTGGAGTGGGGCTGTGCTGGCTGCGTTCTGGAAGGCAGGAATGGATGTGGTGGGTGAGTCTTTGTGATTGAGTGTGTCCTTTCAAAAATTTGCAGTTGTGGGGCAAGGCCCAGATGTGTTGAAGCTGTGAGTGCTCCGTACCGATTGCCTTCTGCTGGACTTCGGGATGCTGAGCAGCCCTGTGAAATCAGTGGCAGTTGCTGTAGCACTGCAGTCGGCCTGCCCTCAGGAGAAGTGCTGACCCTCCCAGGGCTGCGTCATCCCGTCCCTGCTGTGTGTCTGTGGGGCACATGCCCAGGATTGGACAGCTTTGCTTGTCCTTTAAGGCTGCAGGTTTACTTTATCCCACAGAAATCAACAGACCTGTGCTTTTCTGTGTGTGGCTGGGAGAAAAATTCACTGTCAGAGGTGTAAAGTAACTTGCAAGGGTAGTTGAGGAGAATATAAAAATGGAAATTGTTTTTATAAAGCTGCTCTCTTACTGATGGTGCCCCAAAGCACTTCACAGAGCAATGAATTGGGTACTGCAAAGTCATGAGCCATTGTACATCCTCCAGCAGCTCAAACCTAGCTTTAGATACTTGGGCTTGACTGTATTTTACTGCCTGGGAGGGAAGGTGGGCTGTGGCTGGGAGGTTATCCCTGTACTTGCTCGGAAAGTGCCAGCGAGGGATTAACCGCGGCGTTACGGAGGGTGAGCGGGACGGGACCTCCCTGGTGCTTTATCCCGATGACAGTTCGTGCGCTGCAGCGCCAGCCCTGGTGCCACCAGCCCTGCGTGGGGACAGAGCCCTGTGGGCAGCACCCCCAGGTCCTGCCCAGGACGGGACGGGGCAGCCCGGCAGGCAGAGGGGATTTAGCGCTGGAAGAGCACTTGGGTGGGTGCAGCCGGGCCGGTGGCTGCTCCTGCTGCTCTGAACACAGGGGTGCAGGGCCAGTGGCTTTGCCAGGACCTCGTGGTCGATGTGAGCCCCTTTGTCACACCTCAGAGAGGTGCTGGAGTCTGTAAGAAGGGCCCTGTCAACTCTTCCCACTCCCTGTCTGCTATCTTGCTGCGAGGTGTTTGTCTCCTGCTGCCCCGAGCTGCAGCTGAAATGGTCCTTGGGCACGAGTGAGGGGCATGGGGGGCAGCCCCGCCATCCTGGGGCCTTTAGCACAGCCTTACATTTCTCATGTGTGTTTTAAAGCTGTCACTGTGCTCATCGAGGCATTGAGGCAGGAATATGTTCCCCAAAAATGTTAGCTTTGGTAGCCCCGTGTGCTTGCTTCAGTCCCTTGATAATGCGCTTGTGGCCTGACCTCACGGTTTTTAAGAAATAGCCCGGAGTTATGGCATGACCTGGAGGAATATGTGGCTGCTTGGGGTGTTCTGAGACCTGCTGTTTTTCTCCTTGTGCCTATGTAAAAAAAAAAAAAAAGTGTTATATTTTCTGTGAAAGTGACATACTGTTAATTATTTTTCCCCTCAAAAAAAAAAAAAAAGGACAAAAAACACCCCCCTCAACAGATTAAAGTAGTACTAGTAAGACATGAACAACAAGCTTTTCTTTATGAATATTTTTTAAGCTAATGTGGACCTCAGTTTGAAGTTACAACTTCTTTGTTTAAAGAGAAAGCAAAAAGCTGCAATCAAACGATGAACAAAACGCTCCAAGGTAGCATCTAGCTGAGAAAAGCACTACCTTAGGTAAGCTTCGAGGAATAATGCTTGACATCTCCTGTCTGAAGCTCCTGCAAACAGATGTTATAAACAGAATTATTTTTTTTTTTTAAAGCCAAAAAAAGCATGATTAAAAAAACCTTGTTATATCAGTAATTTTTCCTGACAACTTTGTCTTAGAAATGTGCTAATTTAGGGATGAAAGTATGACAAGACAAAGAACAAGAAAAGAACAGTTTGAAGTGGAAGATGGACTGGTTTTCTCCGTAGATAAGGACTGGCTCATCAAAAAGGATCCGATAAAGTGGTTTGGACATCATGCTTTCTGCTGTGAAGTTGTTCTTTAACCACATTAACTTTAAAAATGCCAGTAGAAGTTCTGCTGTGTGTTGGTCAGGACAGTCTGTCCGTGCTGCAGGAAGCTGTTGTCTCTCTGTACTGGTATCCAGTTGGTTTTGACAACGTGAGTTTTGTGCAGAATTCTGGTGTGGAGAGAGCCTCAGTAGCAGCCAAGTCCATATAATAAAACAGTTACGCGGGGGATTCTCACACTGCGAGGAAGGGTGGGACTCTCTTGGGGATGGATGGGTGGATGGATGGATGGATGGATGGATGGATGGATGGATGGATAAATGGATGGGTGGGTGGATGGATGGATGGATGGATGGATGGATGGATGGATGGATATCATGTTGCTGCCCTCACATGTTTTCTCATCTTCTGGATGAGGTTTAGAGCAGGGAGGTGAATGGTCACAAGGGGACCTCTGGTAGAGTCACCATGCAGATTTTTGATGTGCTAGTGGCTATTAATAATGGGTCTGTAAAGTTATACTTCTCTCTTTACCAATAATGTGGCCTTAATACGGCCCTTTTTTTCTTCTCTTTTGCTGCCTTTTTGAGTCGTGTGTTTCCACAGACCATGTATACAGTTTTTAGGTTACGGGGTGTTTGTTTGAGTGCTGTATGCCCACAGAAGCAGAGACAGGCTTTGCAGTATAACGTATTCATGGAATAACTGCATCAGTAAAACTGGTGAATCTAACTCAGCATTTTACTCTCAGGATTCCTGAAGTTTCTGAGAGCTTTCCTTTGGCTCTTCCATTTTTAGTATGTTAAGGAAAATGACATGGTTACAGAGGGATGAGGCTTTTGTGCCCCATTCGTGTGTTCAGATTGGGTCAGCCTGGCTCAGGTCCCCAGAGGCGCTTGTCCAGACCCGACGTGGTAAATGAAAAAGGTTTTGAGGGGTTGGGATGAGTTGCCTGAGCTATAAGGGAAAAGATGCAGGGTATCCTGCAGCGTGGGTGCTGTACAACTTGTTGCTTCATTTTCTTTTTAAATGATCCCTAATGTTTAGCTAAATCTTTTCCTTGTCTTTGCTTTGTTTTAAATCTGTCTCTGTAGTCAAAAAGCAAATTGAACTGAAGTCCAGAGGGGTGAAGCTAATGCCCAGCAAGGACAATAACCAGAAGACATCAGTGTGTAAGTTTTTTGGCTCCTCTTTACGCTGTCTTTGTATAATGATCTCCTTGAACATTTCATCTGACTTTCCAGTAATCTCTAAAACTTTTGTCACTGTTAAAAATTTTAATGCTTTTCCCTCTCTTCCCCTCTGCATTACTGCATCACTTCCTTCCAGTGCTCTATTCACAAGCATATACTAACTTGTTAAAGTGGGAATGGAGGGGATCGGTGTGTGTGCATTTAATATATACTGTATGCTTCCTGCTCGATGACAGACTGGGCTTCATGACTTCTGTCGACTTTCAGTGTGGAGTGTCAAACTGCAAACCGTTTTGAAAACGGAATTAATGTTACGATGGTAAAATTAAGAGCAGGGATAAGGAACCGCACCAAAAAAAGACCTATTAGAAAATTTACGGAGGCAATAGCAGTCTCTCGCTTTTTTTCTCTTTGCATTTTCTTTAAACTGTCCCTGCAGAACAATCATACCACTGCTGTGCAAGAGCTCATACTAGTGATTTTTATGGTGTCCCTATTAGCTACTCCCTTTCAGAGTATCTAGCGGTTGATACGTTAGGGGTGTGCTCAGAATGTCGCTTTGTCACTGCTGTGTTTTCCCCTTGCAGGAAGTAAATCCGTTAGGTCCATTCATCTTTACATCAGGTTCTTTGCAAATCAGAAGCAAGACTCATAGTTTCTTTATATGTATGACTCTGGACAGACCACTGGGCTCTTAAGGGAACTTTAAACAGGAGGGATCTGAATTAACTTGCGTTTATAGTTTGTACGAATTCAAATAGGAGCAGAATGTAGTAATTTTTAAAACAGTTTTGAGAGGAGAGGATATAATTGCTCGTTTTGTTGCATAGTCCATTACACCCATCAAAGAGGTACCGTTTGGATGTTTCACTCCTTTGAATTTTGAATGCAAAATTCACTTAAGAAAAATGGATGAACAATTTAAAACATGACTTGCTGTCTGTCTGAAATGAAAATGGCTCACTTCTAGGCCCACATGAGAGTGCTTATAGTCTCCAGGTTTTGAGGAGCAAGGCCCAATGAGGTAACTAAATAGCAGGATGTAAATTGCCCCAAAATCTCCAGAGCAGAAAACGGCGGGGTGTTTTTTTTAGAGAAAATTAATTCGATTTTAAGAAAAAACCCTGTATGCAAGATGTTCCTGGATGTCTGATATATTCTTGCCAAGAAGAATTTAATTGTAATAAACGTTTCAGTTCACTTAACTGAGAATGAAATGCTGTTGGAAAATACCACTAGCTTTGATTGTGTGGGCACGGGAAACAAAGGGGTGTGTTTGGAGTGGGATTGTCTTGGGTATTGGGGAGTGTGGGGAAGGGAGCCTTCGCTGAGTGAGAACTGTTAGCCTGCTGTGGAGTCCGTAGTTTACTGTGTGTAAGTATTCTGGTGGTGGGGGTATAGAGGATTCCCATTTCTGCTGCCTGGCAGTGCTGGCTGCTTCCCCTCAGCACCGGTGCCTCGTGCCCGTGGTCAGTCTGTCCCTGCTGGGGGCTCTGGGGGAAGGTGCTGAAGGGCCGAGTGAGGGACAGGAATGGAACTTCCCAGTGGATCCTGCTCTGTCCCAGTCATGCTCCACTTCTGAGGATAAAATTGGAGGAAGTTCTGGTTGCCTCTGCCCTGTTTATCCCCACCCAGCGGAGAGCAAGCTCCAAAGCTGCCAATTCAGCATCTCGCGTAGAGCTAATCTTGCATATTTGATAAGGCAAAACAGAGCATAGGAAGGCAGCTTAGCCTGAGAGCTATTAAGCTGTAATAATATACACAGTGATAGCACCGTGGCCCAAATTCCTTTCTGTTACCAGCGCGGTGCTTGCCACAATGGTCGTGCCTTCAGTTCCCTCCGTGTGCGCTGCTCTCAGCAAGGTCTGGATTGTAAACCCAGATTAACCTCTATCTCACGCAGCCTTCTGCTGTCACACTTCTGTTACAGTAAATTTTCAGCTTCAGAAATGCTGATTCCGGAGAAGATGTCTCCAGAAAATGGTTCGTTTTCAGAAAATGGAGCCCAGAATGTTATCTTCTTTTTTTCCCCCCTTGCCTTTTTGATTTGCATGGCCAGCCATGCCCCCTTCGTCTCTCAAACTTTCATGAGCTTATGAGTCTGCATATGCATCAGAGATAATTATACAGGTGGGACAGGCTGATTAAAGATCTGTGAAGTTTGCTAGTTTTGCTCTTATTTCATCTGGCACGAATATCAGGAATTAAAAAATTTCTGTGTCTCTTGGTAATAGCTAGAGCTTTATTTTCAAAGACTTATCTTACCAGCAATGTTTTCTAGTGCTCTTTGCACCTGTCCTGAAATTCTCCCTTGAAGGATCTGTGGCCACATAAGGCAGCTTGCAGCTGCATGCTTAATACCCTGCAGGTCTTTTGGAGGATTTTGGGGTTTGCCGGATGGACGCTGTGGTTAGCTGCCAGATCCTACCTGGCCAGATTAAAGCCTGTGTGTTTCATGTGTCTGAATGGAGGCAAAATGCAGTCACATAACAGCTGTTGGTACTATTTCAGAAAATATGTAAAAATATATGAGGGGGTGTGTGTGTGTGCGCTCATTGTGTTTGCTTGCAGTCAAACGTGTTTATTTGAAATTGAAATGAAGTGCCTCGTGCTTTTCAATATCCCTAAAATTTTTGGGGCATCTTGCTTTAATCATTTTTAGAGGGGGAAAATAATGCAGCTCTGGAGAATAAGATATAAGAAATAGTTTTAAATTTTAGATTGCGTTTAGGAGATGATTTCTTTCACTGCATGCATAATGTAAATATGTATATTCCGGGTCACACCGTGGGAAAAACATGGTACTTCGCTTTTACAAAACAGCCTCAAAGTTGCTTTTCTGACGTTTGAATGAGGCACACCTGAAAATGCCCCGCTGGCTGTTGTTATTGGAAGGGATTGTATGAAGCAGTGCGAGTTCTGCGTGTATTCAGATTTGTCAAAACCTAGTTTAAAGGTACAAACGCAAAGTCGTTTTGGAGATGTTGAGCGGTTTTAGATGTCAGCCAAGTGTGTGAAAGCTTCTAGATGCTGAGCATTGCAGCAAGCCTGCTCTCCGCGTCAGCCCTTGAGGTACGAATGCCGGAACGTGGGTCCCTGCTGTCCCGCAGCAGCACGGAGTGAGTGCCGAGAAGCGGAGGAGCCTTGGGTGCGTAGCACCAGGCAATGCGTTTTGAGAGAAGCTCTGTTGGGTTGAAGTAGGGCGTTGCTGCAAACACGGTCTTTGCAACTGGTCTTTGAAATCTGAAAGTCTCTAAATGGTTTTGAACTCGCGTACTTCTGAACTATTCTGAGATAGCAACAAGATGTGAAATACGGGTTCAGAATTCCCCCAGGTAAAAGATCTCCAGCTGGAAGTAGTCTTCTTCAGTGTTAGGGCCTCACAGCCCAAGGCTGGACCCTTTTCACGCTTGGCATATTGCTAGACACGTGAGTATTTAATGTCTGGGTCAGTATCACGAGGTTCTGGGAATGCTGAATGTCTGGTTGGTGGGTGCTGAAGGACCTTCCTGGATCGGAAGGGCAGCGAGCACACTCTCACTAGCTCAGCTCTTCTGCTTGGAGGACTGAATTTTGTAACCTGTTAACTTGACCAGATGGAGTAACTGCAAGCCTTAATGTGATCATAAAGATTAACCTTTTTAAAATAACTAATTACTTCTGCAATCCTTCCCTCGCCACCCCTCATGCCAGTCGAAAACCTGACTTGCTTTCACTGTATTTCTCATGCTGAGAAATGTTGAATCCTTGTAAAACATTTTTAGATGCTGCTTTATTGCGTAGTTCGTATTTTACATTCCTAAATTCAATAAAAAATTGTCCCTTGGGAATCTGTCAGTGAACTTTCTTTAATAGCGTGGGGAAATAGAGAACTAAAGGAGGTTTTCAGTTCTTTTAAAAGATGAAGTAAATTACTCGAGCAAACAAAGCCATCGTAACTGGCTGCTGTTGAATACATGATGAGCAGGAAGTTGAAAAAATCAGAATAAAGCAGTGGAAAACTAGTTCCATACTTTGGGGGGAGAGAATCCTTGAGCCTGTAATGTAGAAATTGAACAGTTCATCACAGTTTTTGAGATCTATTGTTTTCCTAGTAGCCTTGAAGAATTCATTTTGGCTACGGCCCAGGCATAGATCAGTCAAACCTTCAGGAAGAGGAACACCGTACTGACAGCAAGTTCTCAGCATAACAAATACAGTTTATAACCTTTGGTTTAGTTATGTTCATGTGTGTGTTTAAAACAAAAGATAGAAAAACCAAAGTTTCTGGAAGTGACCACCTGATCCATCATCTCCTTTTCTTTTGCTCTTCTTTACAAGTAAAATGTCCCAAGTGTCATGATGTGGAGATCTCTTTCCTTTCCCACTTGCTCTGTTTTATCTTACCCGTTCTCTGGTTTGTCTGCGCGTGTTCTGTAGATATTAATGAAACGCTAACTAACAAGAGAACAACTGGTTTTAGTCTTCAGAAAACCGATTGATAACTGACAACCTGCCCTCTGGTGCCTGGGGGAGTTGCTGGTCATCTGTAGCCTTGCTTCCTCCCGGAGCTTTGATCGGAGGCGTCAAGGTTCACTGTCATCTGATACGGGACATAACAAATGGATGTGACACCAGTGCAGAGTGTCTAACGTGGGCATAGAAGATGGTGTCCGTGTAGTCTTTTGACCATGGGAGAAAGCCTGTGATGAGGAGAGGCAATCTGGTTAACGTGCTCTGCAAGGAAGAGCAAACGAGTGTTTGAATGCAGGCGTGTCTGCAGGAGCTGTGTTCGTGCCTGTGCACATTAAAGGCAGATCTTGTTTAGTGGGCTTTCACTCTGCGGAAGCTATAGAAGCAAGATAAGAAATCTTAGCACTTTCCTTAAGTACCATATGGACTTAACGACATACAACCCTAGTTTGTACACTCTATCCTAAGTGTTAATTTGACTTCGGAGATATCTGTCTGCGCAGTCAGCGTGTTTGCGTAGGTCGGTAGTGATTTAAGAAGCCCTCAGGAAGTCGGTGTCACCTGTGTACTTTGTTCAGCCAACCGTTCGTTTCTCAGAAGCAACATCTCATTTCGGGCGCTAGCAGAAGGCCTCTTGGAAGCTGGTGATTTCATTGGCAAAAGGATCGCCAAATTATTTTGCATCTCTGAGACCCGATGGAGATACTCAGTCCTGGAGCAGGGTTTTGTCATGGCTTCTTCAGTTGTTGGGGCACTGCTGTGAAAATAGCGCGGCTGCTCTGGACAGGGGCTCCTGTCCTTCTGGCTCTGTACATTCAGGAGCACCAGAATCTGTGAAAGGTGGCAGCAAAGCTTTGTAGCTACAAAACGCAGTGATCAAAAGACACCATGTGCTGCTTTCATGCTTCTCTCTCTTGCTCGTGTCTGTCCACGTGACTGAGCTTAACGTGAGGTTATGAATATGCAGAAGCGGGAGAACAATCTCTCAGGAGCCTGCCTTCCCATAAAGCTGTGTCTCTATTGCTCTTGTGCCCTCAAGGGCACGGAGGAGACCGCGGAGCACCAAAGCGTCGTGCGGGAATGCCGAGCCCAGTGCAGGGACAGCCCCAAGCCCGTCCCTGGGGGTCCCACAGGTGGCAGCCCCAAGGCTCTGGTGGGGTGGGAAGGGAGCCCAGGGGAGACAAAGGCCCTTCACAACTGAAGGGCCTGAGATGAGATGTTGGTGCCTAGAGCCGAGGAAGAGGTCAGGAGCTGGGAAGTGTTCAGCAGTTAGGTGTGGATGCTGGGGTGAAAGCCCCATACCGGCGGGAGAGGAAGGAGGGATCCTTCTGTCCTTTTAGGAGCAGTGTTACATCCCAGCTGTAGTGCCTGACTATGCAAGGTGTAATTACCCAGTGAATAATTACCGTATTTGATTGTCTTGCCTTTTTGTGTGTTCATGCTGTGCAGTCTGTGTTTATGTAGGTACTCCATGTGCTTCTCTTCCCATGTAAATATTTACATGCACGTACCTCCATGCCCTCCACCATGCTCAGTGCCGTGCGTTGAGCCAGCGTGTCTGCTGTGAGAAACATGCTTTTATCACTGCACCATCATCTTTGGGGCTCTGTGCTAACGTAGCATGTTCTAAAGTATAATTGAGATTTTTTTTTTTTCCTTTAATCTAGCGATAGTTAGAGGTAGAGTGGAAACATGCTCGCTTGAGATTCATGCTTCACCGCTTCGGCATCATTGCCAAGAAACGTAGTGTTTGCTTTGCGTCCTTCCCGGAGTGACACAAGAAAACTGAGTCACGTAAACTTCTACAGCTCTGTGACAAAATCACCCCTTTGTCCCCTATTATCGTGCATTTTGGAAATGGCTGGAATTCAAAATTGCAATCAGTATATTGCCAGGTCTCATCTCATCCTTGTCAGGAGCCACCCGGGTTACACCTGCCCCGAGTCGATGCTTGAATGTTTGTTTGTGCCATTGGACAGGCTGGAAAGGGAATGTGGAAACGGGGAGATGAAGAATGAAGTTTAAAGGTGTTTATTCAGTGCTGATCATCACTTCATAGATTTCATGTTTGTTGGCAGTTACATTAAGGTTGCTCCATAAAATTCTTCATATTCAAACTAAATTACTTGCTTCAAAATGCTAGACTTGCATTCCCCTTTCCTTTTTCCCCTTTGTTCTGTGCTTGTTGGTTTGTTGGTTTTTTTTTCCCCTGGTATCATACACCTTTTCATTGAGTTGTTTTCTTTCCCTGGCACCACGCAGATGGGTTTGGAGGGGCGGTAGGCTGTCACCTTGTTGTGTCACAGGTGGCCATTTTAATCACAGGCTTCGGAAATGGGCTGTTTAATTGGTGTAATTTTGCAGAATGAAAAAAAAAAAACCCACTCTTTTCAGAGGTGCTTCTGTAGTGGAACGGAGGGAAAATTGCGTCCCTAGCTGGCATTTCCTAGAAAACACTTTGGTGTATAAACTGAGCTGAAATGATTCCAGTTACATTTGTTTCCAAAGCTGGGGGTTTTTTCTAAACAAAATGGAACACGTTCAGGTTTTCAAGCTACCAATTGCCATTTTTCTCTCCACATCCACCAAGACAGTTGATGAAAGAATGTTTCTTTTGCTATTCTGTCTCTGTATGTGCTGTTTTTGCTTTGTAGTAACTCAGGTTGGTGTGTCCCAGGGACATAATATGTGTCCAGACCCTGGGATTCCAGAGAGAGGCAAAAGAATAGGCAACGATTTTAGGTAAGAACCTTTTACGTGTGTGTTTATGCATGCTGCAAAGCTACTGTCTATAACCATTGTGTGTGCTCCTTGGCATTATGTAGTCTGTTTTTAGAGACCATCTGCACACCTCTAAATGTGTTATTTCTGAAAAGCTTCTGAGGCTAATGATGTAGAAGAACAAGTGTGTATAAATGTGCACGTGTGTTTGGGAGACCGTGTCCCAGATGAGGATCTGTAATGATCTCTCTTTCAGAGTATTTCTCTCTTCACAATATGGGCGTTTAGCCAGGCTTGTGTAATCAATGTTTGTTGTCATTCTCTCCTCCAGTTAAGTGCAAAAAGCACCATCTTAAACAGCAAAAAAAAAAAAAAAATTGCTTCTCAAATTAGCTGAAGTCACAGCATGGCCCTGCCCCTACTGAATTTGATGTGACTTCCCAAAGCACTGGTACAGTTCCTTGTCAATAAGTATATGTGGTGCTAGATAATTGTTTTTGTATAAAGTTTAAAACAATGCTGTTACTCCCTTGTAGTTGCTAGCGCTCATTTAAAATGTGCAGGAATGAATCAGCCCGCTGTTAGCAATGGTGAATCAATATTTAATCTTATTTTGCTGTCGATGGCTGTTTTGTTCATTAAAAGTGTCTTTCAGTTTAACCTGAGTCTATCAAGTTTTCCTGAAATCCAGAAAATGGATTGGAGGGGTGAGGGTGAAGGAAGGGAACTCCCAATAGTCCCTAACTGCCGTAGGATAAATTCTCAGCTGCTGTCAACAGCGTCGTGTCGCTTCGGTGAACAAGGCAGCATTGGCTTAAACCAGCACGGGATCAGAATCCACACAGAACCCTTCGGGTTGGAAGGGACCTCAAAGATCTAGTGCAACCCCCCCGGCCATGGGCAGGGACATTTTTCACTCGATCAGGTTGCTCAAAGCCCCGTCCAGCCTGGCCTTGGACCCTTCCAGTGATGCAGCATCCACAAGTTCTCTGGGCAACCTGCTTCAGTGTTTCATTACCCTCAGTGTAAAGAATTTCTTCCTGATGTCTAAATCTCCCCTCTTTCAGTTCGGAAGCATTGCCCCTTGTCCTGTCACCACAGCCCTGGTAAAAAGCCTCTCTCCATCTTTCTTTTAAGCGCCCTTTAAGTATTGAAAGGCCACAATAAGGCCTCCCCAGAGCCTTTTCTTCTCCAGGCTGAAGAACCAAAGCGATAGAATAAAGTACAAATCGTTCAGCAGCAGATAAAGAATTTTTTTTTTTCTTTATAAGAATGCTGAGCGTGTCATCCCTTGGGGCTGAGTCTGTGCTCCCGCACTGAATAAAATTCCCACCGAAGTTGCATTGAAAGACTCAAATCTGTTCTTGCACTATCACCACCTCAGGCAAACAGGGCCCAGCACAAGCAAACGCGTGAGGCAAGAGCTTGCCCCTCATTCATTTCTGGTGTTGCCTGGAGGGCCAGTGAACTCTCTCTCTGTTCGCAATTCGGAGAATCACTGGGATAGTAAAAAGTAAGTGACAAACCTGTTGCTGCGGAAGTGTCTCCATCGCTAACCTCACCCTTTGTTCTGTCTGCTAGGTTAGGCTCCAGCATCCAGTTCACCTGTAACGAGGGCTACGACTTACAGGGGTCCAAAAGCATCACCTGTAAGAGAGTGAGCGACATAATTGTTGCGTGGAGTGACCACAGACCCGTGTGCAGAGGTGAGACGACAAAAAGATTTGACTGAGTTCTGAGGGCTAATGAGAGAACCCATCTCCTTCAGGTCCCCTTAGTGCATCCATCACCCACGCTGTCCTCGAGTTTGTCATCGCTCGCTTGGCTGGTTCCTGGCCCGGGGCACGGCTGGGCCAGCCCCCTTGGGATGCTCCCAGCTCCTGGGGACGTTGAATCCAGCCCCCTCGGGATGCTCCCAGCCCCTGGGGACATTGAACCCAGCCCCTGGGATGCTCCCAGCCCCTGGGGACATTGAATCCAGCCCCCTCACGATGCTCCCAGCCCCTGGGGACATTGACCCCAGCCCCTGGTGGGGGACACGGCTGGACCAGCCCCCTCACGATGCTCTTCCCCGCGGGGGAACCTTGAGCTCCGTGCTGCTGCACCTCAGCCTTGCGCTGGCTGCGCTTGTGCTCCTGAAAAGGGCTTGTGGCCGTGCCAGCCTCGTGGTCAGAAGGCAATAGGATCATTATTATTTCCTAATGGTCTTTCTTGTTTTCTGGCTGAGCATGAGTGTGTAAATGAGTTCAAATTTTCGGTCTTTTCAGCACAAGCCTGAGGAACAAAAAAAAAAAACCACCTTTGCTTAGTTCTCATGCAATTTTTTGATTGCAGAAATTCAGGTTTTAAGAAAAGCGCCTGTTCCTGTGCATAATGGAAGTAATAAAGCTATTTCTGTTAACTACGGAGCTTTATAAACTTTTACTTCTGTACCATATTAATTATATTTGTGTCCTTCACACCTCTGTACTACATCCTCGCCTCTTAGCAGTGCTCTCTCTCTCCCTTTCTGTTGTCTCCATCCATAAAAAGAAATATCTGGAATAAAGAAGGATTGGGGAGAAAAGGTAAAAGCCTGAAACAAAATCTGGAAAAGCTAAGATGGAGGAAGATTCTTTTAAATGGAACTTGCTGCTAGTAGGCAGCAATGTGGGATTACTTGGACTGTGGCTCCTCACTAGCATCATCCTGATTATCCTGTGGCCCAGCCGCGAACCATCACTGAACGGAGTTTTCTTTCAGCGGAAAAACCACTAATGCCCATTTTGCCCTTGGCTATTTTGTTTTCATTCCCTCTCTCTCTAAAAAGTCGCACGCATAAATGTGATATTTGTAATGCTAATAATGAACAACTTGTAATATTTTTAATTAAATCCCTCTAAAGCTCTTAAAAGTCATAAATTGGTATTTTTTTCATTTCTTTTTTTTTTTCTGTAATTTCATCTGCAGGTTTTTTTCAAGGCTTTGGAATCCCATCTAATTCTTGAAACAAGCCTAGAATAAATTGAATCAGTGTAAGAGGATATTTGGCATAAATATGTGACACTATAAAGGAAATTTATGGTGTCCTCTTGCAAGAGATAAGAAAGGATTTGCCTGCATCATTACGATTCTATGAATCAACTTCATTTTTTTAACAGCTAACTTCTGAGTTTTTTTTTTCTTTTTAAAAAAAGTTTTCTGTTTGCTTTTTATTTCAGCTTCAGACCCCCTTTTTTTTTCTTTTTGTTCCATTTTGTTACTGGGTGTTGAGTTTCTCTCAGATTGCGGAAATCGGGGAACCTGGTGAGCCAAGCTTTTAACCCCCGGGACTGTCTCAGTGTCTCAGTGGTCAGACCTCTTGCCACTGTTGGGAGACTGTTTTTCACCGTCTCCATCTACAGTAGATTCTCTCTGGGTCCTGGGGAGACTTGCTTAACCCCTTTGTGCTCCACTTGCCCACTTAAAAAATGGAAATAATGGGATTTACCTTTTTTCTGTAAGGCAGGCTGGGACATGTGTAACAGGCTCCAGGAGGGGGCAGGAGGAATGTGGTTTAAGCGTCATGGATCGGTGCCTTCAGCTCCTTCCTGAGCTGCTTCTCTGCACTCCTCATGTTCCCTCGTGACCACCTGTGTAGTCAGTTTGGCCAGAAGATCATTTTCCATCCTTTACTGCTATTTGGAGGGGAAGAAAAGCTTTGCAGCTGCCACATGTGCAAATATGGCTCCTTTGAGGTTTGAGATAAAATAATTTTGAGGATTCATCACAGCAGCAGAGGCAGTTACCAAACCAGGATGCCGTTCTTCACATTTTCTGGTTAAATATTACAACACGGGCCAAAATTTCCCTGTTTAAGCAGTTTTCAGCTTCTATTTTATCTAAGATGGTTTTACGATACAAAGTTGAGCTGCCATCTTGGTTCTGAGTCCACAGTCATATCAGAATAAAGTCAGCCCTAATAAATACTTACTGTGCAGTACTTTTTTTGGCCTTCAATGAAGAAAGGAAATACAGCTTTCTATGGACATTAAAAAGGAACTGTGTCTTACCTCGCATCTTCCGTGTAGTTGGTTTCACTGTCCTGGATATGAAAGTATTTCTGTGAGGGCTTTAATATAGTAAAAAAATAAATAAAATCAGTCTGAGCAATGGATGGTTCTTGGTTGGTGTGGTGGTCCATCTGTTTGATAGCCCCTGGAAACACCCCACTCATCTATTCATCACAGATGAATCCTTCATCTCTGTTACACGGGAAAAAAATTAATCTTTTGGCTAGTGAAAGCAATGCAGAGCAGCGATTTTTAATTCTCCCCCATTTTCTGCAACGCATCAATCTACTTCCCTCTCCTGTTCAAACAAAGAACACAGTGTACGTTCCAGGGCTGAGACACCTCACTCCCCCATCTGTCTTGTTTTCCTCTCCACAGCAAGGATGTGTGATATGTACCTTCGTGGTCCCAGCGGGGTGATAACTTCTCCCAACTACCCAGTACAATATGATAACAATGCCTACTGCGTGTGGGTCATCACGGCGCTCAATCCAGCCAAGGTAGGTCTTGGGGATGCAGCTCCTTGTCGTTCCTTTAGTGCCTTAGTTGCAGTGTTGTACAGCTGTGCTGAGTCAGAGAGGACTAGTCTCTGCTAGTTAGCCATTCGGGTTTCGGTTTCTGACGTTGTGCCCCCCTCTTCCCCGCAGACTCCTTTCACACGTTCCTCCACCGTCTTTAAAGACCGCAACACATCACATTCCCTCTCTGCTGAAAATTCATTTTGTTAAAGGATGTAATTAAAAGTGAATGTAATTATTTTTAATCGAAACCTCTTTGATATCTTGGCATGAATGGTGGTGAAATGCCAAACAGCTTAGCGAAGTATCTCATTAAGCCAGCTCTCAGTTGGGGCAGCAAGGCTGTGCCAGGAATGCTGATTTTTCACTTCCTTTTGGCTGGTTGCTGGCCCCTCAACAACAGGGATTTCGGCCCCCAAAGGGCAGAGGGAAGTGAGGAGGGAGGTATGGTTCTATCTGCTCCTGTTTATGCAGTATTGTAAATTTATAAACAAGTCCTTTCTGTGCTCACTGAGATTTGGAAGAGGGGAGGTTGGTGGGGGATTTTTGTCCCTACGGGTTTGCATGTGTGACTCAAGTCTGGTGTTACTGATCACGTAGAGAACAAGGCTTGGCTGCCTTGGCCTTTGGAAGATAAGTCCTTTCCATTTTCCACTGCCTCAGGGAGGGCAATGTTCAGTGCCTTGCAGTTCTCCCTGCCCTGCAAACTCGGCCTGTTCCTCTCCTCCAGATCTGTATGAGAACAAAAGAACAAAAATTACTTGGCTGTGTAGCTCAAAAGGCGTTGCTCACTATCTTCTTCTCACAGAAGACGACAAGTTTCGTTCTTTCTAGTATCTGGGTTCCTACTGACATCATTTCCATTAGCTCCTGAGCAAATCTGGCATGCCAGGGCTCTGAGCTCATGCACTTACTCCGTCAGCTATGCCTCGGTCCTTGCCTCTAGACAGCCCTGCGGTTTGGGACGCTGCCTTCTGCCGCTGATCCAAGGCAGGCGTTTCACACCCACGTTAGTACCCCAGGATCTCATCTTCTGCTAGAAATCGTTCTGGTCCCCCGGGTGGGATGGTCTCTCATGCTCGTGCCTCCCACTGCAGGGCAGGGGTTGCCTGAAGAGCCTCTTGAGTTCTGCTTCTCTCTCCCCGTTGACCTCAGCTCAAGCCTTTAATAAGTGCAGATCACTGGTGGATTATGATTTTAACGAGGAGTATTCCTGTGTTCCAATTTCAGAATGAGTTTGTGTTTAAAGGACTGTCATTAGCTGGTCATTTCATCCAGCGGATGTCTTGGTTTGGCTGCACAGGAGCATAGTAATGACCCAAATTCTGGGAAACTGGAGTGTGGATTCAGGATATTTTTCAGTGCTGATTTATTAGGAGTGATTTACTGGTTAATCAGACCCAGGAGGTTCTCCTTCATCAGGGTAATGTGCAAGCAGAGAACAGACCACATGGAACAGCAGCTATTACTGCTCAAGTGTCAGCTGTGTTTCCCAGCCTGGGGCCTGCAGACCCTTGGGTTTACACTGCCCGTGCCTGGACAGGTTGTTGAATGCCTCAGCATCTTAGGCTGTGGTTTGTATATTATACATTATTTTTGAGCATCTTTGTCTGTCAGAGATCAGCAAAATGCGGTTATCGTGTATATAAAATAGTCCTCTGTGTGTGGAAAAGTTGGAGCGAGCTAGGTGTAGATGTGCCCTGGGTGTTACGTAGGCTACCGCTGCCGTTGGGTTTGCCAGTGCCCCTGGGGAAGGAGGAGGTGGCAGGCAGTTGTCAAGAGATGCTTGTGGGCCGTGTCTGCTGTTTTATTGACCCTCTCTCACACTGCTTTTGTGTTGAATATTCAGAGCCTAATCTTCAGCTCTGTTCGTTTGCTTTTTCTGCCAGCCAAGCTTTTTCTGCTTTTCCTTCGGCAGTGTGATAGGACAGGCTTCTCCATTTGTAAGCTTCCTGGGCAGACTCTGTCATTTTGCACAAACTTAATGTCTTTGTGAATTTTTACTTCAGGAAAGTTTCTCTTCTCCCCTGGTTAGTGTCTTTCTCAGCTTTTAAACCTAAGTAATAATAAACTGTTGATTAAAAACAGTATCTGCAAGTCCTGATCCTCAGCTTTCATAAATCATAAAGGGAATTGAAATGAATCAAATCCAGGAATTTCAGTACTTACCAACTTGGAGCAGAGTTTCAGTAGCACAAGAAACTGTAGTTTGTGCTCCATGGGCTGCAACAGCATACATATACTGTGAAAAGGTGTAAGACAACTGAAATAAGGATGGATTGTTCAAATCAGCAGCTTGTATTAACTATGTAAAGAGAGTGCCGTTTTCTTTTTCTTTGAAGTGATAAATAGTTAATTAGTACTATCAGTTTCTAAAGGGTTTCTGGGTTTTGAATGTCACATCCTGGAAGCATAATTTACAGGTAGGGGAAAAACTCTGCCTCTCTTTGAAGCAGGGAGGGCTGAGAGAAATGCACTGACTGTTTTGGGAAAGCTGCTGCTGTTCAGAGCTGCAGCCTGGTGCTGTTCCTCTGCGGGAAGGGCAGGGAAGGCTCCGCATGGTCCTGGGAGCCCAGACGAGGTGCAGCATCCTTCTGGCACTCCGTGTGAAGGTGGGAAACAAAGGAAAGTAATCAGCTGTCCTTAGTGCTTTCTGCTCTTTAAAGAATTCATTAAGGTTCCGGACACCAAAGTTGTTCAGACAGGACCATAGAAAATTGTAGAATCACAGACTGGTTTGGGTTGGAAGGAACCTTAAAAACCATCCAGTCCCACCCACTGCCCCGGGCAGGGCCACCTTCCACCAGCCCAGGTTGCCCAAAGCCCCGTCCAACCTGGCCTTGAGCCCTTCCAGGGAGGAGGCAGCCACAGCTTCTCTGGGCAGCCTGTGCCAGGGCCTCACCACACCACAGGGAAGAATTTCTGCCTTAGATCCATTCGAAATCTCCCCTCTGTTAATTTAAAACCGTTCCCCCTCATCCTATCCCTACTCCCCTGATCAAGAGTCCCTCCCCTTTTTCCTGTAGCACCTTTCAGCCCTGGGGGGCCGCTCTAAGGTCTCCCCGGAGCTTCTCTCCTCCAGCTGAACCCCCCAACTCTCCCAGCCTGTCCTCACAGGGGGGCTCCAGCCCCCCCAGCATCTCCGTGGCCTCCTCTGGCCCCGCTCCAGCAGGTCCGTGTCCTTCTGCTGTTGGTGCCCCAGAGCTGGACCCAGCCCTGCAGGGGGGTCTCCCAGAGCGGAGCAGAGGGGGAGAATCCCCTCCCTTGACCTGATACAAATACAAGAAGGGAAGTAGATTCACTGGCACGGGTGGTTTCTTTTGTCCAGCAAACAGCTCCACGGGCTGCCCGGGCTGGTGCAGCAGCTCCCATGTGCATAACCCAGTTGTCAGGGATAAACCCGGGCGGCAGCCAGGCACCACAGAGCCGCTCGCTCACCCTCCCCTGCCCAGGGGGTGGCTGAGAGAAGGGGGGCTAAAGGTAAGGAGACTTGCAGGTTGAGATAAAAAGTTTAATAATTGAAACAAAATAGATAAATAATAACAGTAATAATCATAGAAAATATAGATGGATAATACACAGTGGGATTGTTCACCACATGCCGACCAATGCCCAGCCTGTTCCCAGCCAGCAATCCCAAAGAAGATCCCAAACCCACGATCCTGGGAGTGAGCGCCCCGTTCTTCCCAGCCAGCCCTCATTTATGTGATGAGCATGATGTTCTGTGATACGGAATATTCCTCTGGCCAGTTTGGGTCCGATGCTCTGGCTCTGCTCCCTCCCAGCTTCTTCTGCACCTGAACAGGACGTGGGAAGTTGAAAAGTCTTTGATTTCTTAGCGACAGCTGAAAATATCAGTGTATTATCAACATTCTTCATATAGCAAATCTCATTCTGAATCCAAAGCATAGCGCTGTTCTAGCTACTAAGAGGAAAAATTAGCTCTGTCCCAGCTGAAACCAGGACACCAGTATAGCAGTGGGAGTTGCTGGTGTGTGAGCTTTAATGCCAACTCGGTCACTGGTTTTCCTACCAAAGTCAGGTCGTGCAGCCTCTGCAGAGTACACATCGAACTCTCGCTTACTTCAAGCATGGCCCGTGTTGGAAACACGTTGCTAAATTGGAGAATTCACCTCCGTGACTCACGTTGCCTTTGTGTGCAAAGGGGATGATCTCATCATTGCACATTCCCCAGCATGGGTGAGGGAAGGATTGAAGATGAATTAATTAAAATGCCTGTAAAATACTTTGAAGATAAAAAGCATTATGGGCCTGAGCTGAAGCCTGCTGAAGTCGGTGGTAATCTTTTTATTGACTTGAGTGGTCTTTGGATCAGGTCCTGTTATATGAAGCTTTTAACATGAGCGATGGGAAAACCACTGAGCTGAATTTAGAACTCATTTGCAAGTCATCTGTTCTATATTTGGCAAAGAACTGTGAGCCAGATTCACTGAGCTATATAATCCCCTCAAAGTTTGCTCAGAAACCTCCATAAACAGTATTAAGGGCATGGTGCTCTTCAGTTGACAGCTTGGAAATATTTCCTGTAGAGAGGGTGACATCAAACCTATTTGGGGGATATTCAGGTTATATAGGGTTTTTTTCTGGTCCCCAGTGCCATGGGAATTAATTTCGCCCACAGTGGAAAAATAAATCACTTGGGAATGGAGAAATGTGTATGATAATTGGTGAATTTGCATCAAAACTATTTCTGAACCTTCTTGACATAATGGATGTTACTGGGTGATACTTCTCCTGGGGTTACTCTCACCTGGAGTCTAGCGAGCCAAATAAAGCTCCGACCAAGCTTCTTGTGCCATCAGGGGAGAGAGATGGGCCCCTCCAGGGGATGATTCATCCCAAATGAGGATAGATACTTGAGATTGTGGAGAAGAGGGGATGGGAAATGAGGAATATCTGTTTGTAAAACATTTGAATGTAACTGCGAGAGACGCTCTTCTCCAGGGGGAAAATTATTGTGATTTTTTTTTTTTTCCCTATGAATGTGGCTGTGCTTCAAATCACTTCGCAGTACAAAGCCTTAAAAATCAGGTGTCATATTCCAGCCTGTTTTCTTGACTTTGCTAATTGCTTCCTGTCACTTCAGCAGCTTAAAATTGAGGTTTTGTCATCCATGTGTTTGTGTGTGCTGGAGGTCTCTTGTTGTTTAAGGAATCATTAAATAATTTTCAGCTTTCAGACCAAAAAAGAAAATAGGAAAGTGGATAAATAAATATTGTATTCGACATCCTGTTCCTGTGCCACAAGGTTACAGTCTTCAGCGTACTAGAATGTAATTAGGTACTTAATTAGGGTCAGGCTCCTTAGAATGCAGTTTACTGGAATGACTGATTTAACTAATGACGTGTGCCGTTTTACAGCACTGTGTTCTTTGTATTAATTACATTATTCCATCATTACATGCTTTAATAATAATCTGCACAGGTTAATATTTTGGGACTACTACTGAAATTAATGGTTTCAAACTTTTACCAAGTATCACAGAGGTTCCTGTTTCAGAATCCTGGGGATTTTGGGTAGTACTTTGTTTTCAGAATGTGGTGGCTAAAATACCTAATTTGCCTTTCTATGCATTATAAAAGTATTAATTGCGTTTATATATTGAAGACTAGCACAGGACAGTTCAGTCTGAACTATACATACACCCGTTATTTTTTTAAAGAACACTCGAGCCGTTCAGTGTCTGACTGACAGTGTTTTCTTAAGTTGAAGCATTTGACAGAAGAATGTTGTCAGCTTCCTAGAGAGTCCATACAAGCCTTGGGGGAACTGCAGAGGCATGTTCGCTTTAACGTAACAGTTAATTAATGCTCTTGGTTCTAACTTTGGGGCTTTTATCCCCCTGTGATTGCACACATGCTCAAGTGTTTGCAGGAGATGCTGCTTTTATAACGGGCAAGAAAATAAGACAAAGATTTTAATTTTCCTGTGCCTCGCTTCCTTGCCCCAAGTCAGGAGGTGTAGGGTGGCCTCATGTCTGTGGTCTTTGACACACACGTAGGTGCTTCTCGTTAAGCGCTTTGGATAAGCTCTGTGTTGTGTGAAATAGCAAAAAAAAAAAAAAAAAAAAAGTATGAAATTAAATTTGGTAATTTGGTCTGTTAGAAGTTAAGAATGCATTTACAGACACATGTACAAAGGCCGGAATGCATTCCAGTGATTATGTGCTTTCTTGGACCTGATCAGTTAAAATGCCCCAAGAAACAAAGTGCCCATTGTTTTCTTCTGGTGTTGGGGGTGTAAAGCACTTCTCTAAATTCACCTCTTCCTTTTCTGTTTGTTCACCCTGTCTGGGGTTGTTTTAAGGACCTTTATCCCCCAAAGGCACATTGTAATTTTCAGTTATTTGAAAATAAAGAGATTTCAAAAGCAGCTAAGAGACTTGGAACACAAACCTCTTGAATTCCACGGGACCTCTGCTCCTAAACGTTATGTAGAGGCTGCATAAATCAAGTGGGGGTGGAAGGTTTGGGTAGAGCAGGAGAGAAAACACGGGAAACAAACAGCTGTGGACAGATATAATGATCATTGTGTTTGCAGACAGCTTGAGAAAATTTCCTTGAGCTACCCCAGCGGTAATTCACGTAAAGCCTTTCTTGGTCTGACAGAAGCTTCTGAAAACCAGAGGAAATTTCTGAGCAACATAGAGCAAAAGAAAGACTCTCAGCTTGCACCGTATGTAGCAAATACCCTGCCTGTATGCACACTGAAATCCATCATCGTAACCTCAGGTTTATGAAAGAAATTGTAGCAGTACCTGGTGAAAAAAAAGGCTGCTGAAATCCCAACACACATATCCTCATCAACAAAGTCATCTAGAAAATCGATAGATAACACAGAAAAATCTGAGGGGTGATTTCAGTAAGATCTCAATCTGTCTGGAAAGAAGGGCTACAGTGCTATAAAAAGTGAGGACGGTCACCTTTGGTGATGTCCTGAAGATATTAATGCTCTTATAAATTGCTCCTCAATAGACAACCAGATAAATAAACAAGACAAGAGGATCTGCTGGCTGTCTTGGCAGTTGATTCCTATTAACGTGCTGCATCTTTGCCAGGTTATCAAACTCACCTTTGAAGAATTTGAACTAGAAAGAGGATATGACACTCTGACAGTGGGTGATGGAGGACAAGTCGGAGACCAGAAAACTGTGCTTTACGTGTAAGTAGCATGTCCTTTGTCCCCGTGAGAAACCCCCACCTGGTTTTGCCTGGCGAGATGTAGCCGATGCGTTTGGCTGCAGGAGTCCCAGGCTGGCTGCTGTACCTCACGGGCTGGTTTATTTGCTTTTTATCATTTTTGGTGGAGCTGACTATTCTTGGTGTGTTCATCCCTCATCACATTCTCTTAGGCTTCACCTGACAGAAAGACCTTTACCTTTTTGCTTTGCTTCTCTTGCACTGGCCCCTCAGACAGCTTGAGCCTGTCCAGGGAGCTGAGTGATCGGGATTAAAGTTTGGATAAAAGAATAAATGTGAACCAGACAGAAACTGAGAACTGTTTGGATCTCTCTCTCCTGTGCTGTCCTCCTTGTGCGGTGCAAAGTGGCTGTAAATCCGTTATCTTTGAGTGACATCCTGAGCATTTTACACCCAGTGTGCCTTTGTGTAAATGATGACACGTGCTTCTTCAAGGCTGAGAATTGCCCCCCCCCCCCCCCCTCAATTTATATCTTTTAGTTTGCAGATACGATGTTCTGTGGATGTTTCCTCAGTAGAGAAAACATTGTAGATAGTCCTACTTCCCTTCCAGGCCTTCCTATATCAGTGTTTTCCATCTAAATATGTTTTGAGTGGGGTTTTGGTGGTTTGGGGTGGTTTTTTTGGTTTTGTGTTTTTTTTCAATTTTAATAACGAAGAAAGGCCATGCGAGCAGCGCAGAGCCAATCCAGCCGTGCTGAAGGAACAGCTGAAATCTCCGATGCTGCCAGTTTTTAGATTAAAGATTTGCTGTGTCTACTGTCTTTAGAAGATTTAAATACCAGGTGCTTTATGTTAGAGTGCAGTTAATGCAGGGAATAAAAGGGAGATAGGCTCTGTCTGGGCATTTGCCATCTCCTACTCAGTGCTGAATAGCTGGAGATGGTTTTAGGTTTCAGCTGGAAGGAGCGTGTTGTTCAAAATGATCCAAAGCGACGTGTGGCTTAGCAGATCAAAGGCAAGAGTTGTCCCTGACCCATGTAAGCATCAGTTCCTGGTGTGTGCTGGTTTTTAGGCAGTTTGAGGTTGGTGAGGGCGCTTGGCTGCTCTGAGGAAGGCAAGTGCTGGGACCTCGGAGTTTTGATGGAGGGTGGCAGTGTGCACATCACAGAGGGCTTTATCCTCCTTTTAAGCTTTCATGTCTCTGAATTTTAGTTTTACATATGGTGTGCTCCACTCTGAGTCTGCACCCTGCTAAGGAAGTGGTTGTAGTGGGTGTGGATCCCTGCGTAGCATCGGGGTAAGTCAGGATCTTTTACAGTAGCCTCTAGAAAGCAAGGTGAGAGTGAGCCTTGATCATCTTTCAGCAGGCTGTTTGTTCTCATTAACCTGCTGATGCTGATGGCTTGTATCTGCCCTTCTTCCAGTAAAGTCCCTCTGTTCCTTTTCTGAAGGGTCAGTGAGAAATCAATTTGTGTATCATTCAAATGTAATTGTAATAATTGTGTATCATTTAAATCCACTTTACTGAAGAAACAATGATTCTGCTAAAGCTTTTCTGAATCATTAAAGTAAAACACTGTGCAGCTTTATGGAAATTCAAAATTTAAAAACTGTTGGAGCCCTCAGGGTGCCGTACGTTTGAGTACTAGAGGAAATCTGTCTGGCTCTGGGCTTCTCTGTCGTGTGCTGTGCTCCGAGCAGGAGGTGCAGCCCTGCCGCAGTGGGAGCAAATAGCAGAGTAGGTGCCGAGTCGTGCCCAGCCCTGCGTCTGTGCCAGGCTGGGCTGCTGCCTGCGGTGCCCGACTTCAGGCCAGCCTCCAGCACCTGCAGGGCTTCGCTCTGTATCGCAGAGTCGGTCCTGGCCCACGCCTGCCCGGTCCCACAGCGTGCCCAGCGCGAGGGAAGGTGTAGAGCCAGTGGTGGTCGACAAAGTCTCGGAGAGGTCCTGAGGGCACTTGCAAGGCCGCGTACTGGAGCAGAAACTAGGAAGAGTCACCGTGACTTCCCGAAGGAATATTTGAAGTGATTGGAACTGGGGCCACCAGCATCCAGATTTAGTGTCTTGAAGGGCTCCCGTCTCCTCTGTCTGATGAAAAATGTGCATGAACAAACAGCTCTCCAAAAGCTACTTGAGCAGAGTCGTCGTACTCTTTCCAACTGGTAGAGAATATTTCATACTGCGTTTTTTTAATTCCTCCTCTTCACTTGTTTTTCCACAATAATGTGGAATCAACCTCCCACTCCATTTTCACTTATCTTAATGTTTGCTCGTCTCTCGGAAACCTCTTGTTTCCCTGAGGTTCATTTTCCTATACATTTCTTTTCAGAACATGAACGCTGGTGATACTTAGGTCAGGAACTCTAACCTGCAGTGTATATAAATGTAAAGTCTGATCATTGCAAAAGTGTTTGTAATTAAAGTGTCACAGAACATTTCACAGCTGATTGGTCAAAATGTGCAAATTACTGCCAGGGGAGTAGTTTGTAATAACTTGCTGAAATGATTTCTCATTCCATCCTTTTTTGTTTGCCTGAAGCCCATGAAGATTTGCCTCGATTTGATTTTAATCATTCCACATTTTCTCACTCTGTATTAGCTACTCAACACCTTGCTAATGCAAATTTGGAATATCTGAGACTGTCTGCACAAGGTGGAGCATCTGGTATCTCCTCCTGGTGCAGGAGAACTTTCTGTTAAATTGCTGATGCTAATCCGAAAAGGAAAATATTTTTTTTTTTTTAATCTGGGAGTATAAATTGAAAAGTAATGAAATGTGAGAGAGGTGTGAAGACCGCAGAAATGCTCCATTTGTAAAGTCCATGGACAACTTTTCTCAGCGTTTGCTGCCCTCTTACCGACTGTCAGCTGAGTTCATATATCGGGTATATCCACTGGATATGAGCTGTAGTTTTCTTGAAGAAAACATGCAGAAAAACCTATCCCTGTCAAAGATAGGAGTTCCAATTTTTGTACTACTCTTCATTTATTCTCGGCTATTCAAGAGGAACTCAGTCCTGCAGCCTCTGAAACCAAGAAATACATTTAAATCAACTTGCATAGCAGCAGACGTTATCCCAAACTGAGGTACGAAGGACCATTTGTTTCCAGTCTCACTCTCATCCCTGTAAAATGCATCTCGGAGAACATAACAGATTGTTAGGCTGAGCTTTCTGACTTGCAGAGAGGATTTTATTCCCTAAAGTAACAAGCACCCAAATCAATCATTCAGCTTGTTAAAGCGGAATGGGAAAGCATGCACAAACCTTTGAAGCGCCTTTTTCTGAAGGTTTTTCTCTGGGTATGTTCCTCATTCCTGCCTGTCTGCTGCTTAAATAACTTGAAAAGAATCAACAATAGCGCTTCTTCTGCACTCTCCATCAAGCTCTCTGGATGCAAAACAGTCATTAGAACAAGATTACTTCTTAATTTACTGGCACCCTGGGATCAATAAAACTTCTGGTGCAGGTCAAAGCAATAACAGAGCAAAGGTGGGAGCAGAACTGGGAGAGCTTTGATGGGTTTGGGAGACATGAATGTGATTTCAACGGAAAAACACACTCCAGATTTAACAGCCGAAGCTTGGGCTGTGGCAGGTTTTTCGGGTGTTACAGCGGTCCCTGGTGTGTATGTGACTGGTGAACGTCTCGGATGGGGAGGAGAGGTATGTGTGTGGCAAGGTTGGTCCCATTTGCAACGTCGGGTACATGTCGGGCTGTTGGAAAGAATCTGGCACTCAGCAGGTAGCCAGTGTTAAGAAATGTCAAGTGAACAGAGTAAGTAGCACAACCCTTCAAGCAGTCATTTGGCTTCACTCTAAACGAACAGTAATTGGCAGCTCAGCCATACTGTCTCCGATTACCCAGGAAACTGGGAATTGCAACAATTATGCCCGGAGGTTGCAAGTTACATTTATTCACGTGATGCTATCAACACACAGCTGCTGGGTTTGTTCCCTTGCAGTATCGGTTTGCAAGAATTCTGCCTTGAGAGCTTGGGGATCAATTTTATCAGGAAGTCTTTCAGGTGCTGCTGTTGTACTTGAGAACGGTGCCAGGCAGAAGCCACGTCCATCCGTATGTGCGTGGTTAGATTTAAGCAAACACTAGAGGAAAAAACAACCCCACCTATCCACTTGCAGTAGTTGCACTTAAGGTAATTTATAAATTTATCGTAGATGATACCCTAGCAGAAATAGTACAACAACAACGTTAAACACTGCCACTAAGCCAGGCAACACAACGCTCATACTCCCGTAGTAATGATCCCTTCCCACACACTGTTACTCTGCTTTCAGAAGCAGAGGGAAGGGAAGGAGCTGAGCTCAAAGCGGGCATTTGTGCGTGTGTAAGTGCCTCCACTGGTGCTTGTGTGGGTGGGGGATAGAACTCTAGAGCTGTGTTGAACCACAACAAGGTGATTAATCCCAAAGGCTGAATGAGCCGCACAGGGCTCATTAATACGGATATATTGGTGACATTTTTCTAAATCTCTTCAGCTCTCCCAGGAGTTTCCTTGAAGGGCAGAAAATGTCCCGACCAACCTGCACCGCCTGGATTAGTAGCACTTTTCAAGGGCTCGCAGAGCATTCAGCAGATTTGAGTGTTGTGCCTTGTCTTCGAGGGGTTTTTTGAGATCCTTGGGGGAAAATTCTCTGTCAGGATAGAATTGGAGCAGAGAGCGTGTTGCAAGTAAATTTTTGCAGTTCTAGAAAACACTCTGAAGGCAGTTAATAGGATTCAGTCACCAGTATGGGTTCTGGGAATTTTATTTGTTTGCATATGTTTTGCTTCAGTGAGAAAGAAAATGATTGTTATTGATGTTGAGTAATATATTGTGATAATGCTACTAAATTGTAATCATTATAGTGATGATGATAGTAACTTGCAGGCCCTCAACTGTGGTACAGACTCACTGTCCAGGTATGCAGAAAGATACTGAGAGGCTCATCAGTCTTCAAAATCTATCAGGTTTTTTGGGCAATGTTCTGTTTTGGGGTTATTCTTAACTGTGTTGGCGTCGCGCTCGTTATTTTCTGCTCCTACAGAGGTATATGTGGTCTTTATTTTGGTGGAAAAATAAGTTTGGGGAGGCATACAGGCTGTTCACTTGTTCTTATTTATTTTTACAGCTTGACAGGCACCACAGTCCCTGATCTGATCGTTAGCACACACCACCAGATGTGGCTCCTCTTCCAGACAGACAGCGTCAGCAACTTGCTGGGATTCAAAGCAACGTACGAAGGTAATCCAAGCATCTCTCTCAGAATTTACCTGTTTTAAAAGGATCAGGGATGAGATGGGTACAGTAGTTCAGGAGAAAAGAGAGAAGCTTCTCTAAATACGTTGAAGCTCTGCAAATTTTTTTTCTTAAAACCGAAGCTTTGCTCCAGTAAGAACAGCTTTCATGAATTCTTTTCCATGAAAGCAGGCTGGGTGGGTAATGTTTCATTGCCATTTCATCTGCTTTGTTGGAAAGGAGTTGGTGCATTTCAGCTGATGGCAACAGACTGTGTCTGTGGGAGAAAATGAGATCAAGTCATGGTTCCAGTACCAGTGGTTCCAGTAGATTAGCGGTATCAACTACGTTAAACTTTGACTAGTCTGGAATGAAATGAAATAAAAGTTAATGCTGGATTTTTCAAAAGAAACTCATGAAATGTATTAAGATGTGAATGCTGAGGTCTGTTATAAGCTTCTGTGTTTACTGTTGTCGTAGGCATTTGTGAAGTTAGAGAAAGTGCGATGGAAGAGTGCTCCTTCTAACGCAGTGTGACTGGTGATTCTAGCTGAAGCTTTTCTTGGGACTCCTGGTCTGAGTTGCTTTTCGATTTTTTCAGCCGTCTCCTATCTTGTGTCTCCACACTTGGTGTGAGCACGCGGGGTCCTTCGCTCTCCCCGCGAGCTGCGCTCTGCGTCCGACAGCCCTGCGGAGGGGGAGCTTGGTTCTGCAATGCAGACACCCAGGAACACTTGCACTTAGATGTCAGCTTCTTTTCGGTATTGTTGTCATCTTGAATTTTTTTGCAAAGCACTTGAATGCCTTTGTTTTCTCTAGGACTTGCTGATACCAGGGATAGTTTATGCTTTTGGCTCTGATGCCTAAAAGTAGACACACAAATCTTCATCTAGACATGGAGGCTGCACCTGAAACGTCTTGAGTAGCAGCAGCTTCCATTGACATCAGCGCTAATATTTAAATCTCTTTCATTCAGGGGCCCTAAATGCACATTAGCGTTCATTCATTTTTAAAAGTGTTTCTCTGGGACTTTCCATGTTTCAGGGAAGTGTCCTGTTGTGGCCAGGCCAGGACCTGCCCGTAGCAGTGCTGCTGACTGATGCTGAAGTAACAGTGGTGAGGAGCCTGAAGGGACCCCCACCTCCCAGAAAACCTTTTTGGACTAAATGCCAGCGTGGCCAGGCAGGCTGAGCAGCACCTCGAAGCGGGCACTGGGTCGTGATGCCGGAGTGTTTGCAAGACCAGGTCAGCAGAAGAGCCAGAGAGAGAGAGAGATGAGAGAATGGAATTAAAAGAAGGAAAAGGCAAATCCAGCCTGGTGGTCTTAATGGTGCTGCTCTGAGCCTGCCTACCTTGTCCAGCTCATCCAAAGGGGGATGTGGACGTGTTCTTCCAGGCTCTTGGTAAATCTTATGCTTACCCTATAGCATAGCCCATAAAGTTACACAGCACATGATATAGGGACTTCCTGACGCTGTTCTTCATCTTTCATGAATTTTGGATCTATAGGAGCTTGACTTTTTTTTTCTCTTCTGACTTGCTTCGATGTTACTCGTAGCTTGATCTATAGCAAGGCTGAGCTGCTCTGGCTCCCTGTGACCTCCACGGCCACTTTGGGGATCACCATTATCATTCCTGCTTTGGAGTCCTGTTGCAAAGAGCTTCCAGTGTCCAATGTGCTTCTCCCTTCCCCCTGCATCAGCTTTACCTGCACAGCTGCTGCCTATTTTTCTCTACTCTTCTAGGTCCATAACTTCCTAGAAGAAGAAAAAAAAAGGAGTGTTCTGGTTCTGCTGTCCCCTGATGAGCCTTAAAGGAGGGACCGTTCCCCGGGGAGTGCCTGTCCTTTGCGTGTATTAGAAGCAGAGGCTACTCTCTGCCTGTCGTTCAAATCTTTTGGTTCTTTCTGAGCATCTTTACAGTTTTTGTGCAGCATCTTACTGACCTTGCAGAACAGATTTGTGCATGAACAAGGAAATACACTCTGTGCCTAAGGTCCATGCTGGCACTATCCTGAGGTTAAGCTAACCTCCAGTCAGTCAGGTCCATAAAACTCCTTAGTTTTTTGCAAATGCTTTGAGTTAAAGCAAGAGACATTTAAGTAAGAGGCAATTAGCACTTGCCAAATACATTATGAAATTACATGCAACTTCCTAACAAGTTTCAGTATCAGTTTTATGGCCACGCTTCTTCCTAATTGCGAGAGGAAAATTACAGCTAATGGAGCTATATAAAGTCAAGACCAAAAATCTGCCTAATAGAAGGGCAGAGTATTGCTTATAGAGTATGTTTAAATAATCATCGATCCTAAAATGTGTAAGTTTTAGTGTATGTTTTAAGCGTAACAATCATAAAGCCTGTTGCTAGTGCTGAAACAGTTACACCTAAGAGATTTATTGGTGCAGATTCAGGGACCTGTTGGAAGAAATGTGCTGAGGAGGGCAATGTACCATCAAATTTTTAATGTCGGGTTCCTGAGAAGGGGGAGCCAACAAGGTTCTCTGGCTTCATTTGCACCAGGAGGAGTATACAAAGCACAAGGTGCCTGAACTCAGATTTTTTTCCAAAACTGCACTGCAAGATGGGGATGCGTTTGGAACAAATGCTCAGTGGGTGTAAATCAGTGTGACAGCATTGATTTTCAATTAAGCTGTGTCAGTCTTTACCAGCTGAGGATCTGGTTCATTAATGTTCAGGAAGATTACTTCTAAATCTCCAATGTCTCAACTGCAGCCACTTTTATCCTTTTAAACAGACATTCTTTCATAATAGTGAACTATGGTTTTGGTCTTCCAGTGCTTGTCAGAAGAAATTTGTATTAAGCTCTACTTTGCTGGAAAAGTCTTTTCTTTCTCACGACTATAGCGAGCTGATTGATACTGCAATTTAGTGCTTGACTTGTGAGCGGGCTTACAGCCTCCCGGGGTCCTGGGTCTTATCTTCACCCTTCTTTCCTTTAATCTCAGATGACTTGTTCTGAGAATACCTTCCCCTTAGAGCTGATGCCTTCCACAGCCATCAAAATGGTTCTTTGAAAGTTCCCAGGTCAACCCCTTGTAGCGGTTAAGAATAAATAATTCCCTCGGGTAACATTTTCAGAAGTTCTTCAGAAATTTAGGGTTCTTTGAAGAGGGAGGATTCAGACTCCCGTGATCTTATCTGCAGTCCTTCCACAGTTATGTTCCCTGTCAGTGAACTGAAGATGTTGGGTCTCCTTCACAGGTGAGGTGTGGGGGGAAAAAACATGTTTCTGTTGCTGATGAGCTTGAGGTTATTACAAGCAATAGTATAAGAGTAAATCAATAGTATAAAATTTTGTGGTAAGAGACAGCAATATTAAAACATGAAAAAATAGAACAAAGCCAGATTTTAATTTAATCTTACATTTATATTTATAGATTTTTAATATGAAGTAATAATTTAAAATTAAAACTAGATTTATAGATGCACACACTAATCTAGTTTGGATTTCTGCTGGAATTGTGTTAGTTTAGGTAGAGCTGACTAAGGTTCTGAACTACCAGCATGCTGCGGGCAGGGGATGATTAAACAATATTTATTGTTGTTGAAATGCTGACTAAGTGGTTGGCTCTGGAGAGCTTAGCTTTAGAGCTGAAATGTAGCCCCATGGTGCTAAGAGGCTTAGGAGCTCTGCAGAGCTGGAGCCTGAAGATTTCCTCAACTGACCTTTCTGGTTTTAATCAAATCGGTGCTGCCCAGGGTGTTTGGTTGGGTGAACTTGCTGGGTTTCCACATCTGTTTTGACATATGTGAGAACTCTGTATATAGATGCCTGGATGGCAGCTGCGTGTAAAGGTGTTCATACGTGTGTATATATGTCAAATTGGGAACAACGATGTCTTAAGTTGCCTGATCCTGGGAGACTTGGGGAAAAAATGACACCTGATGCTGCTGCTGTTCAGAGTTAGCTTTCAAAGCTGAGGCTGTGCTCCCTGGAGCCCTGTCTTTTTGGTTTTGTCTAGTGAAATGCTCTCAGGTTTCACTGAGAAGCAAGTGATGTGCAGGGGCTTTCCATGGATTATGTGTGTTTGACACTGAGTTGTGTGGTGTGGTGACACGCTGCTGGGACGTGATGGCATCCAGAGGGACCTGGACAGGCTGGAGAGGTGGGTCCATGGAAACCTCATCCATTTCAACAAGGCCAAGGGCAAGGTCCTGCCCATGAGTTGGGGCAATCCCAGGCACAAACCCAGGCTGGGCGAGGAGGGGATGGAGAGCAGCCCCGAGGAGAAGGACTTGGGGGTGTTGGGGGATGGAAAACTGCCTGTGAGCCAGCACCGTGCGCTCATAGCCCAGAAATCCACCCGTGTGCTGGGCTGCACCCAGAGCAGGGTGGGCACAGGGCCAGGGGGGGATTCTCCCCCTCTGCTGCTCTGGGAGACCCCCCTGCAGGGCTGGGTCCAGCTCTGGGAGCACCAACAGCAGAAGGACACGGACCTGCTGGAGCGGGGCCAGAGGAGGCCACGGAGATGCTGGGGGGGCTGGAGCCCCCCTGTGAGGACAGGCTGGGAGAGTTGGGGGGTTCAGCTGGAGAAGAGAAGCTCCGGGGAGACCTTAGAGCGGCCCCCCAGGGCTGAAAGGGGCTGCGGGAAAGGGGGGAGGGACTCTGGATCAAGGGGTGTAGGGATAGGACAAGAGCTAACAGGTTTAGACTGACAGAGGGGAGATTTAGATTAGGTATGAGGAATAAATTCTTCCCAGTGCAACACTGGCCCAGGTTGCCCAGAGCAGCTGTGGCTGCCCCCTCCCTGGCAGGGTCCAAGGCCAGGTTGGACGGGGCTTTGGGCAACCTGGGCTAGTGGAAGGTGGCCCTGCCTAGGGCAGGGGGGTGGGACTGGGTGATCTTTAAGGTCCCTTCCAACCCAAACCAGTCTGTGGTTTAATTTTTTAGGTTCTACATTACCTAACCCCCCAATATTGTCAATGGTGGAAGTCTCTCAGGAAAGCTCGTGTTTATGTCTTTCCCACTCTGCTTCTCCATTAAATGTATTGACTCCTGTCAGAAAACACTAGCGCTGAAATACTGCTGAACCAACAGACACGAGGGCTTTTAGCTTATGGTGTGTTGACCTGAACTGCTCTTGTTACTTGTATTTAAGTCTCATATAAACCTTAGTGGGAGTGATTTGATGTTATACCACAGGGTTTTAATGAGCCTGCTAGATTCAGTTTTTGCATTTGCCCTGCAACAGTGATTTTCAGAAGGAAGGGATGTGGCAAAGATATGCAGAAAGCTCCTTTCCTTCTTAGTTTAGCCCTTCCTCCTCATGTATTCCCTCTTTAGATCCTCTTTTCCTCATATTAATAGTTGGAATCAACAATAGAAACACCCTGGTCCTGGTTCCTTCAGATACACCCCGCAGTATTAGCTCTCGCTGGTTTAAGCACAGTTAAGATGGGTAAGAAATAATGTGTGTGAAGCCAAGTGTTTTCTTGAGGGTTTTTTTCTGACTAGGGGTAACATTTCTGTGATTTCCTTAGGTATGACCTCTCAGTGCTCACAAATCCCACGTCTTGTGAGTATTTTTTTTTTTTTTTCCCAGAAACTGAAGTTTTGCTATAGCAGTGCCTGCTTGCAGCTTCGAGATTCTCATTTTCCTCCAGAGCCAAGTCAAGCAGGAGCAGAAATTCCCATGGAACCCCAGGAAGAGTGGCCTCAATTCTGGGTGCCTGCAGTGTTTCTGTGCAGCTGTGTAAAGGAGCAGAGAGGTTTTGCTCGCATTAGTCACTCTGGAAGTGTAGGCTGCCTCCTCTGCGCTGAGCAGAGGGACCCAGCTTCCCCACCCACCGCCAGAAGACAAATAGCCTAAATAGCTGATGAAAAATTCCTGGTGAAACATTTTCTGTTCGAAAAATGCTGTTTTGTCAAAATCTTATCTGCATGATATAATATTTGATGGAGAAGTTTTGAAAGATTCGTTTCAACTTGTTTCATTTATATAATGTCAAAACACTTGATTTAGATGTTCTTGTTTAGTTTTGACTTTTATTATTCTAATGTGGAAGTGATTTTACTTAAACATTCATCAGGAGAAATGGTTCAGTCTAATTGAAGTAACATGTTTTGATATTTCTGAATCACTCATTTCTGGAATTTCTGCTCTGCTAAATATCTCATGAATTTTACTACGTATGAAAAGAAACGTAGGAACCAGGGGATTTTCTCGGGACAGAAATTCCATTTTCTGACCTCTGATGTAGTGAAATGTGCTATAGCTGTGTTTGCATCCTGCTAACAAGGAGATCCCATGCACGGTGGAAAATGTGAGCTCTAATTCTTCATTTCTTTCCCATTCTGAAAGCTGAGACTTGGCTCTGTCTGGAGGGATGTTCCAGGTGGGTTCATGCAGTGTGGCAGAACAGGAGCACACAAGCTCCCAAGCGCGGGGGCAGCCAGGGGAGGGAGGAGACCCTCCAGGCAGTGCCTTGCAAGCATCTCTCTTACCTTTCTTCTTTCTCAGCACAGGAGCAAACGGGAGGTATTTCTCTTTGCCTAGCTGCACTTTTTCTGAGTGCCTGGTAGCCTCATTTTACAAAAGCAATGAACGTGCTGAACGCCTGTAGCTCCCCTTGGCCGGAGCCCCTCAGCCCGTCTGCCTGCAGCCCCCAGCGGGGTTCCCCTGGCCACTGTCCCTCCGGAGCCGCAGACACGTGCAGCTCTTCAGGGTGAGATCCTGGCCGTGCCGAACCTGGTGACAGAACTCCACGGGCTGCAGGAGGACGGGGCTCCCTCTCTGAGCTGGGTGTGGGCAGGAATAGGTTGAGTGTCTGTGGGTTAAAGAGTTTTGTCACATCTTGGTGGAGGAGCAGCCCGAGCAGTCCCGTCACTTCTGCTCCCCGTGGCCCTGGCAGTGCCGGGTTCAGGGTGGGCTGCGAGGTGACTTAATGCTTTGTTCGTTGTCTTAAGGGGTGCCTGGAGTGACAGACATTAACTTCCATCTCATTTTGACCAAATATCAGCAACTAGAGTCGTACCAAGACATTCAGTATTTCCTTCCCCACGGCGCCAACACTGCAGGCTTCAGTGACAGCAGGAACTGGAGATGCTGGGTGAAGGGCACCCTGCACGGCAGCTCGCCGTCGGTGTTATTTGCCAATACTGTATTTCAGGACTTCAAGCTGTGGGAAGGAAAGGAATAACAAAAATTAATTTTTAAAGGCTGTTGACGTGTAGCAGAAAGCGTTATCAGTTTCCTGTGTCCCTTGTTAGGATACACGTTTGAAATCTGCATGCTACCCTCTGTTCTTGTTACTATTTCTTGAGTTTTAAAGCTGAATTTTCATTTCATGACTTGCAGTATTTGTCGCCTGCTTTTTTTAAAATTTTATTTTGGAGAGTAACGTACAGTTCAGTGCTACTTCAGTCTCTACACTTTTTTATCCCTTATATGCAAGTACGAATCTTAAACATTTGGATTTTTAAAGTCTTCTGGAAGATACATAAATCTTGGAGAACTATTTTCACTGACAGACAAAAAAGAAAGCCATTTCATGAAAGCTTTAATAATAATTTTTGTTAAATTATTTTGGGGATGCTTCATTGCCTGGCGGTGATGTTTTAGTTCATGGTGTATACAGCAGGGGCAGGAGCTAGGGGCCTTGTGACTTCTATTCAAAATACACCTGTATCTAAGTTGCCTGAAGTCAGCATAATAATGAGGTGCTTGTTGTTATTCAAACCAAATTGGAATATTAGATGGAGTAATGCAAATCTTGGATTACGCGATTTCTCTCTGTAAAGAAAATGTCATAAAAGAAGTTTCCAATTTGGTGTAAGAAATTGAAAATGAGGAGAAAAGACAGCGAGACTGATCATAGATGATGGGGATAAAAACTAGAGAACGTGGAAGACGAGATGAATGTGAAGCGGGTGAATAATGTGGGAGCAGTAAGGAGGCTGAGAAGGAATGAAGTTTTGTAGCTAATAGTGGGACAGAGCGGGGGACCCTTTTGAAATGTAATTGTACGGAGCAGAAGATAACAGAAAATTGTGTCCGTGATTTACTTGAAGTCAAAATACCCGCACAGCAAGAGATCAGCTCTTACGTTTCCATGCAATAAGGTGTGAGCTCTCTGCTTCGGGACCACAGGGAGAGATGGAAATGGGGGGGGAGGAGGGCGGGATGACAGAGCCACCCTGAGCGCGTCACTTTGCCCAAGAGTGCCGAAGGTCCCGTCGGGCGATGCGTCGTCTCTCTGCTTCAGAAAGCCTTGAAGCGGGTGCAGATTGGGATCTCCTTGGGTATCGCTGCGTTTTCCATTTAGCTGTGATTAATTTAAGGACGAGGAGGTATTTAGGAGAGCCTTTCGGTGACAGTGGTGAGATCTGCGTGTTACGGCAGATCTCGGCTGCGTTCTGCGCCGCTGCTGGCCCCGAGACCGTGCGGAGGGGCCGGCGCTGCCTCGGGGGTCCTCTGGGTGCTGGCCCGGTGTGGCAGGTATGGCAGCAGCCCGGTGGCAGAGCCTTCCCCATGCAACTTGTGTTTTCTCTTTTTCAGAGATTGACCAAGGGAGCTGCGGCGATCCCGGGATCCCAGCCTACGGCAGGAGAGAAGGATCCACGTTTCGCCACGGGGACAGTCTGAAGTTTGAGTGCCAGCCTGCCTTTGAGTTGAAGGGACAGAAAACAATTACCTGCCAAAAGAGTAGCCAGTGGTCTGCTCAGAAACCAGTTTGTGTTTGTAAGTCAGTGAGGAGACGGCTCTAAACTATCGTCCTTGTGTGGTGAGGTGGTGGTGTAAGCAGTGTGTCTGTGCTCTGTGCGTGGTGCCCGCGTGGGGCAGAGATGGCACCTGCCTCCAGCTTCACTTAACTGAAGCTGTGGGGAGTTTGGTTTGGCTCTTCTCTCAGCAGAGAAGGGATGTGCAGCGGGGCCCAGCGTCCAGATGGAGATTTGGGCTTGTGCTGGGACCGTGTGCTCCCTCTGCTCTGCCCTCCCAGCGTTCTGGTTCCGATCCCTTCTGGAGGGAAAGCAGGACCTTGGTGTCTGATACAGGAGACACGGACACGGACACAAACCCAATAATAATTTAAAACTTGATTTTTGGCCATTTATTCTTCCTTTATTATCTGACAATATTCAAGTTCCCTGCTGCTGGATCTCAATTTTTAATTTGTTGCATGAGTTCTCAGCAGAAGTAAGATATTATGCTCTCAGTAGTGACTAAGGATAAAATTTTCAGATGTAAATAGCAGTTAAATGCACGGTCCCTTCTGGGTTTTAATGATCTCACTGTCCTTTGAAGATGCATTTGGCAATCTGCTTTATTATGTTGACTCGGAAACAGTGTTGTATTTGGACATTACCAAAACTCTCAAAATTATCTATATTTTCCCCAACTGGTGACAAGCAAACTCTTCTTTTTGTCTCATCTCTACTTCGTTGGATATGTTAAAAATCTGTGTCTTTGAACAGATACTGTGGTGTAGAGGAGTGAGGCTGAACCAAAAAAAAAAAAAAAAAAGGAAAGAAAAATTCGGTTGAGCAACAAGCAGCGGATAAAAGTATGGGGAGAATGGGTAGAGAGAAATGTTAATTTTTATAGGTGTGTATTTACTATAGATAAACAGATATGCTGGCGTTAGGTACTCCAGCACAAAATGCTCGTTTGTAGTGTGAGAGGAGTGGATCGGTACCAGGGGTTACACAGTGTGGGGGAGAAAACCTCGTTACTTCAGGGCTGAGTCTGGGTTCTGCAGGAGCTGTGGGAGAAGCGGGGGCTTCAGCCTCCCTGCACTGCCCGTTTGTGGGAGAATGTGGGAAAGCGGTGGCAAGTCAGTGCCTTTCTTTTCAAACACTAAAGTTCTGAGTGTTTGAGAATGTCTGGATAAAGGAATCAATTACTTGGTGAGTTTTGCCTTTTCTGGACGCTGTGACTCCCTCCCTACTTGGTTTTCTCTGTAAGCAGATCAGCTAAAGGGGTTGATGAGGAAAATGGAGTTTTCCTGGTCGTCTTTGAAGTGGGAAATGTTAGACCATCTCCGTGCTTAGCATCAGAAGTGTTGGTTTGGTTTGGTTTCCAGAAGCTCAGATGAATTTGATCAGCTGATGGTCTGGTTGAGGTTCTTGCTGAGAGTTTGCAGTGAGACTGAACCCGTAGTTTGTGCCCAGTATGAGAGGATTGGATCGTCGTAATATAGGAAGGAGACTTACTGGAAAGTAGGATTATGTTTTGTAGGTAGATACTAAACAAGGGCATCCCAGCAAGCCCCAGTCAGCACTCCATGCAAAGCATAGCACAGGCATGAGTCTTTTAGCTAAAATAATTCCCTTGTACTCTGTGGCCCTCCAGCTTTGGATACTTAAATCAACAAGACAACATAGAGGTAGTGGAAAAAGTATTCCCACAGCCCCCTCTACACCTTTAGTCCCTGCCTTTATTCTAGACAGCATCGTACTAGTGTGCATGAATCAGAAGAGGTTACATTACAAAATGTGTAACCTGGCGTGAAATCCGCGGTGGGATTAGTAACAACTCTCTGTAAATGTCGGGAGACCATTAAATGTGTTGGGCATGAGGTGGGAAAATAAGGTAACCTGATTTATGTGCTGCTAGTTGGAATATGCAAACAACTCAGTGCTGCTGATTCTGGCTGCAAATGTGTGACAAATGCAGATGGAGATTAAATAGCACGCTATGGTGCATCCTGCTGTCCTGAGCAAATGATTTACGAGCAGGCAGAATTTATTGTGGAGAACTCATTTCCTGGGGCTTTGATGACAAAGCAACACAAACCGTTTAAGTAATGCATCTGCTTATTGCAACGGGTTCTTAATTCGCGACTGTCTGTGCCTTCGTGATAACAGACCTTCCATCTTCATCCTCTTCGTTGTCATTGCATCCCTGAGCTGTCCCAGGTGAGCACACAGGGCACTTGAGAAACTTTGCAAGACCTTCTGCAAACCCCTTGCTAAGCGGGGTGTCGCTGGCCTTGCTGTGTACGTTCGGGTTCTCTCTGATGAGCTGAGATCCTGAAACAAGCACGCTGGAGCGCGGGAACCTGCCGGCATGCAGCAGGATGGGGTAGCAGGGTCATCTCTGTGCTCTGAGCGTGGTGTCTGCTGCTGGCAGCGCGGCCACCGGGCTGTCTGTCAGTGGGGACTGGATACTGCAGAGCGCTCCTTCTCCCCATCCTGCAGCACCTCGTCGTGCTCTAATCACCTTCATAGTTGCTGCTCTTCGCTCTGCTGCGTTTTCACAGTTAGAGAACTGTGATGTCTGTCAAAGGCTAAGGCAGTTCTCATAACCCAGGATAACCCGGGCCATCGCTTTCATACAGTGCTGCCTTCAGGGTTGCTGAAGGACAGCGAAATGGGCTTAGGAGATGTCGTGTGGATAAATGTACCCAAGGAAAACCATTGTGCTACTTAGATGAAGTTTGTACTCTGACGGTAGGAACTCGTAAGGGTTATAATATTCCAACTGAAGTCTACGGTTACGTGTGGCTGAGGAGATTATTAAGCTTCTGAATGGGGAACCAGCCCATAATTACAGCTATAACGGGGAGCCGGTGAGTTGTTCAGTTACTGCGGTGAGAATGATGCTGAAAGTCTGGATAGGCATAGTCGGGGCGCAAGGGCGTTCCAGTAGTGCCATAACTTTCAAATACGTGGTTGGAAGTAGTGTTTAAACATCCTGGTGTATAGTAGGGAAAAACTCATTATCTGATTTTATGTGAACTGTTGCAGTGGAAGGCCCTGCTACAAAACATTTTCCGTGACCAAAATGCGTTTCACAAGGTTTTAGTTTCCTTGCCAAGGAAAGGAAGAGAAACACCCCCTCTGCAGGGGGCCAGTGCTCTCGGAGGGTTTCTGCAGGAAGTCTGACAAGGTTTTTTTTGCTATTTCTCTTCAGCAGCTTCCCTTCCCTTCCCTCCTCCTTCTCCTCCTCCTCTTCCTCCTGCAGCCCTGCCCCTGGGGGCCTGTGACCTGCAGCTCCTGCACCTTTAGCAGAATGGTTGACTTGCGCCAAGCAGCGCCGTCGTGTTGTGTGATAGGTAGCTGTGGCATAAACTGTCATGACAATAAATGTCACTTGTAACCATCTCACTGAATAAAGGCAGAGTTTTTGCCTTGTTTTAACTATCCTCTGCCAGTTGCAGTGGGAGAGCAATTTCTGAAATTATTTTCTGATACAAGTTTAATCCTGACCCGCAAACTTTCAAGTTTACTGGACCCGTCATGTGTTCTAAGAGTAAATAAAACATAGTGAAATAAACCAGTACGCATATTCTGATTGCAATGCCTCAAGCAAACCTGGGGGTGGAGGTTTTTGCACTGAACTGGGGTTATTTGTTTGGCGTCGCCTGACTGGAACCCCCCAAAGTCTGGGCATGGATACCTGCGGACGTGTGCGTGTGTTCACGTGGAGGGGCTGTCATTTGCGTTGTGCTTGTCCGAGTCCTTCTGGACTCCTCCCGACACTTTATGTCTGTTGATCTGATAGTTGTTACAGGGGTCTTGCTCTGGTTTTGCTTTAGAATCTTCATTAATTTCCAGTGACTTTCTTTTTGTTGTGTTACCATAATCTCTTTTTGTATTCTAGACCTGCTTAAGCAGTAGTCATGCATAATATTCCTCTAAACAGAGCAGAAGGCATTTTCCAAAGCATTTCCAATTGAAATTATGTTAAATCGTATGTTTTCTTCCCTGGCTTTGGAGCAGATGTTATGCTTTCTTTCCTCCTTGTTCACTTGAAAACCTCAAGCACGGCCCGTTACCCCTCGTGGAGTCGCTCACGGTGGCGGGGACACGCGGGGACGCCGGGAGGAGGCGGCACCGTGCCCGCTAACGCCGGGGGGCTGAGCTCTCCTGGTGCAAATGGGGCACTGACGCTCTTGGATCAGACTGAGCACCAAGGAAATCCCGTGTTTGCTCTGAGTTGGCTCTGGGAGGAGGCCGGCACAGCCCAGGCTCCCCGTCATTCCCCGCAGGTGTTCGGCACTGACGCAGTCGTCCTCTTCGGAGGCATTAAGATTTTGTGCATTCTTCCAGTCTTTTGAATGTTGGATTTTCCTTAACAGCAGTATAAAATCTCTCTCCTCCTTAGTGGCAATTACTCCTGGTTTTTGTTAATCCCATATCGGCCTATTATACCTGCTGAAGAATCTTAGCCTCTCTTTGTAAAGATTTGCACATTTTAGTTTTGCGCCGAGTGGCCAACCTTTTGTGTGTGCTCTCCGGTACAAACATTCAGGATTAGTGGCTGGAAATGCAAAGTGCAATAGATGTTTTCCCAGCAATGTACTGAACAGAACCATGTAATTTCACATCACTTGACAAGGTTTTCATTTAGCTCTAAATTAAATTGTCAGTTGGTCATTATTTTCTTTCTTTGTTTCTTTGCTTTCCTTCTTTACCTGCCCACTGTTCACAGCAACCTATGGAGCCTTCCCTATGAAGAGTAATTTGGAGAAAAGTGCATCTCCAAGTTAGCAGTGTAAAAGCATAGTTTCCCTTTTTAAAAATAATAGCTTTTTAACAGAGACAGTAGTTAACCCTTGGAGCAGTCTCCTGAAGGCAGTGATGGGTTCTCCATGCCTAACCACTTATAAATTGAGATTGGATACTCCTCTCTGGAGAGCTGTAGGAATCAGGAATTGTTTTATAATTCGTATGAAGGAGGCGGATGGTTAAGATCAAAATGATTCTTTATTGTGCAATAATTCTTTAATCGGCAATTCCATAAAATCTTTAAAAGGAATTGATACTTTTTTCATTATAAGGGAGTTTTTTAGACTTTTGAACTGTAGCACAGGCTCTCATTCTTCTGATGAAACTTAATCCTTTGTGTGCTCTTCATGTTATTTCTTTTATTCTTAATTCCTCTTTCTTTCTGCACTGCTGATGGAACGGCTTATGTTAACTCACAAAATGTTTCTCCCTCCTACTGTAAACAGGTTTTCTTTTTCTAGCTAGCATTGGACTTGTTTATCTGCTTGTAGATGCAGTTGCTTTTAGTGGATTTTGAAAGACGAGTAGAAATTCTATTAATTTTTATTTCCAGGCTGGTTTCCTGCGTGCGGTTTTTATTTTTTTGAGTGATGCTTTTATGAAGCACCCTGGTATGATTTTTCTGATATAATGGCAGAGAGATACTCTATCTCCGCCAGACAATTTGTGAAAGGGAGCTGGTAGCTAACCTTAACCTACCAAAACATGTCAACTCTGATCTCTGCAGAGCAGCCGGTCGCATCCCAGGTTCGTGCAGCTGAAAACTTGCCAAGAACCAGGCTCCTTCCCTGCTGGGGCCACTTCCAGAGCTTGGATGGCTTCTGCATTTGTGCAACAGATGTGTGTCCTTCAGGGCCCATTAACACCTTCTGCTTGCCCTTGATCTGAGCTGGGGTCAGAGCAGCGAATCGGTGGTGAAATGCTCCTTCTCCTCAGCCGGTTCCCTGAACCGAGCGGTTGAGATCCAGACTTTCTCTGGCAGGAAGGGAAGCAAATTAAATGAAGGCAGGATTACCGTCATCTCTATATACTGGTGGGATTTGTAGCTTTTGTTAACAACCTTGTTTCACGGTTGCAGCCATGTAAGACCATTCGCTTCCTAATTTTAAGCAGGGCACTTTCCCTCAAAGCCTTGTTCTGCATTGCAGCCCTAGTTTATCAAAGCACTGAAGTTTAAATGCTGGCTCAAGTAGACACACATGCTGAAGTGCTGAGCAGGGATGCACTTAAGCACCTTCTTAGTGACGATGAGTTGGGATATAACTGTCCACCACAAACTCCCCAGGTGGTTTTTTTGTGTCACCTATATGGAAATTTTCCATTTTCCTTTCTGTGACTTTATAAGAGGGTGCTTAGCCAGTCCCTCTGCTCTTCCTTGAGAGTTGTCTCAAGCTGCACATCTTCCAGCCTGCCACTTGTCAGTTGAGTTGTGAAGTGTCCCTTGGGGCCTGTATCTAAGGAAAGCTGACCTCCACCTGGGTCAGACCAGAGCCTGCTTTTCCCTCGATGTTCCTTTGGCAGTGAGCTCTGTCTAGAAGTTGTAGAGCCAGAAGAAACACGCTCCTGCTGCGAGCTGCCGCCCCGCGTGTTCCCTTGGTTTCTAACAAATTGTTAGGGGCTTGGGGTCCTCGTGTGCTCAGCCTGGTTCAGCAGGAAGGTTGCAGGGGTAAGGCTCGAGGGTGTGAGACGAGCCTGGGGTGGTGATCCGGCAGATGCAGGCAGCTCTGAGGGCTCAGCGGGGCTGCTCCTCCCGCAGAGCCTGCACGAGGGGAGGGCTGGAGCTCCGCGCCGGGCACGGGGCTCGGCAGAGGTGCTGCCAGCTGCCCCCTCGGCAGCAGGATGCAGGTTTTTGGGTTGTCTCCATGCTTGTTATTTTACTGATTGTATCAGCTGAACTGTTACCCTGATAGGGTTTCCTGCTGCTGTAAATGAGCTGTCCTGTGCCAAGGCATCTGTCCATGTTCCTGACAGGAATTGCTCAGCCTGATGGGTTGCTTCTCTTAACATGAGTCTGAATCTGAAATGACACTGATGGGTTTTATCAGGCGAGGAGGTTGTCTCTGTCCCCTTCCCCTATCTCTGTATCCAGAAAATGGGAATGTGGTGTGTGTTACGTTGCTGTCTTCAACCTGGTCTGCAAAGTAGTTCCCTTACGTCTTGTTTTACTTCAGTGCTTTATGTGTGGGGTTGGTGCTTGAGAAAGCTGCAAAGGGACATTCCCAGTTTGCAGGTGGAACCGATGTGTGTGAGTTTATCTTCGAGGCTCTTTCTATTGCTCGTGTGGCTGCACCTGCCCCCACCCCCCTAATGACCGTCACACAGCTGCCGTCACCCAGCGACACGCTTCGGGGGGGCCGTGCCCGTTCTGGTGCTGGAGCAGTCACCCTTCACACCCGCAGCGTGCCCAGACCGTGGGACTGGGGGGAAAGACAAGTCCAGCCCCAGCCTGTTGCAGGAGATGAATGTGATGCAGCAGCTGGCAGACGGCGCCGAGCGCTGCAGCGAAGGAAGGATGCGCTGCGAAACCTGGGGGCAGCAGAAGGACAGAGGTACACAGCAGGACCACTAGACGGCTTTGGGGCTTCGGCCAAAAAGTGGCAATTAAACTTCTGTCTTCATGTGGATGCCACCACCCATTCCCAAGACTGCAGAGAGGGGGAGAGTTCCCTTAAAATTTACAGGGACACACAGGAAAGGATCTTGGGTTTGTGCAGAAGCCTTGGAGCACCTCCTGAATAACAGATGGCTGCAGCAACCCTGGCAGACAAGCAGCCCAACGCTGTCCTAGTGGGGATCAGCATCTTCCAGTAAGTTTAAGAAACTTATCTCGTTCCCAGTCACCGTTCCTGTTTTGAGTAGGCAGAAGTGAAACCCTCTTGGTATCGTGGCACTTCTCCCTGTGCACAGAGGCTCCTATACAATCTATTTTAAGTTCACCGATGATATTTTCCTCAAGATCTGCTGCCCAAACCCTGCCTATTTTTCATTATTCTTAACATACCTGCTCTCCCGCCTCCAGTGAGCTGCATGCTGGCAGTGACAGCTACTCCATCAGATTAAGCTGAAGAGTTTGTTGCTCTGAAATTCAGAAAAAGTTCTCCCAGTTAATATTTGCTCTACACTCCTTTCCCTCACCTCCCACTTGCCGTGTTGGTGCCTCAGGGTTTTAAGAAGGAAAAATGCGTTGTGATGCAGATGTGTTTATTGAAACAGCAGTTTCAGAAAGTGGAAGATACAAAATGTAAAGCACTTTTTGCTTTGCAGCTTGAACAGTGCCCTGAGCTTCCAGCACTGTTAGCTATTTGGGACGTAGGCTTCCCTGAGTGAGGCCTGCTGGTTATTAACCAGGCTCCTGCTGAGATCCTGTTTTTCCAGTCCATCAGCAGGCTGTGCCTGGAGAGGGATCTTCTCAGAAAGGAAAGGTAAGGCAGAAAATCCATTACTGTCTTCAACCTCTATCCCAAGTGGTCAGTCTGTGGGATTGATACCTAAAGGCTGAGAGAGAAGTTAGGATGGTTTTTTTATTGTTTCCATGGAGACTGAAATTATTACAGCGATTCCCTGCTTGGTTTTCAGCTCCTGAACCTGGTGCCTTTCGCATTCCCGCGCGTTGCAGGCGTGCCCTGTCCCCGGGATCAGCCCTGGATTCTCACCTGCGGGGTGCGCAGAGGTGCCATTCCTGGGGCCACCAGGCATGGCTCGCAGGAGAAGTGGGGACACTCTGTGAGGAGGCAGCATCTTTTGAAGGCAGAAGAAAAGAGAAGATTTGTGCTTGGACTGACCAGACAAATGCAGAAGTTGCTCCTGGCTGAAGGTGCAGACACAAGCAGCTGTGCTGGTGAACAACTGTCACATGCCTCCGTGCTCAACTCGGCCACGAGCATCTCACACTGGCCCCCTGGGGCAGTGCCCTCGTGCCACAGCCTCCTGTCCCGCTCGACTTCCTAAGACAGGGAGCAATGAGCTGTTCCTTCACTGTTTCACAGCTCTAAATTAAGGCAAAATCATGATAACGCTTGTGATGACTTGATTAAATACCTTGTACTCATTTGTTAATGGCACGGGTCTCGCTGGCTTTGGTGGGAGCTCTGTTTCTACTGAGTCTTGCTGTGATTTATTCTGCTGTATTTAATAAAGGGATTTTTCTTATTGCTTTTGCTGTGCTTGATCAGTAGTAATAATTATTGACAAAGGTCAGCATAGGCTTATAAATCTGAACCTATGTCATGCACGTAATGAAATGTCCTCTTGTAACATTTAAGAACAACACTAATAAATATTAATTCCCATCTCTTAGCTCCAGGCCTCAGAGTCACGGACATTCCTAACGGATGCTGACGGGCAGGCAGCAGGCAGGCAGCGGGCAGGCAGCAGGACTGACCTCTGTCTGTCTGTCACGTTTCAAACGGCTGCTGCCTCCTCGGGGGCACTTTGTTCCCGACCGTCTCGGATGCACAAACCAGCACGAGACACGGAGCGTTCGGCTGTCTCCCACCTTCCTTGGGTGCGATCAGCTTTGTTCTGGTGGCACATCTCAGTGTCTGTGACATATTGTTAAACAGTTTCTGCTTTCATCCGAGTGTCCAGCAAAGCACTTCTGAGAAAGCAGAGAGGCTGACGTGGATCCCGGTGCCAGTGCAGCCCCAGATCAAAAACTCCCCTTTGCGCTGAAGAAAAACCTCTCCTGATTAAAAAGATAAAGAAAAATCTTCACATCACAGACACCGTGGTCTTGGTAATGAACCTTCCGGATCAGTTGTTGGGTCCTGGGTTGGAAGCCGAGCTCCTGCCATGCCAAGGAGAGCTGGTGCGCCTTTGTCACACAGCCTGCAGCTTACCTGCCTGCTTCACTTGCTATTTGATGGAAAATCAAAATTGACATTTACTTCTCTGCAGTGGAGACTTTGGGGATTTTTTTTATCTGGTACTTTTTAATCTGTCGTTTTGTTTTGTCTAGCAAAGGTTAATTTTTACATTCTTCCCTCACTCTACTCTTCTTTTGTCAGCAAGTTCTTTGTTGTTGTTTCCTGAAATGAGCCACCAGTGCTGTGCCGTAATAGCTGCAGTAGCAACTGTACCTCTGTTGCTGGCTGTGGTACTGTAGGTCCTGTATGGATGCTAATTTACCACTTTGGATTTAAAAATATATAGGAGATACCCAGATCCTGTGAGGGGTTCCTACTGCTGAGGTCTTGTGTGTGAATGCATTTCTTTCCTACAACTCTTCCTAGGCAGATTATACCAAGCTTATGCTGACAGAATTATTTGACAGCATCCCTTGATATTTCAGCATCTAGTGAAGAGCCAAAATCCTGAGGATATTTTGCAGTTTGTTTTCTCTTTAATCTGTTCTTTTTGTTGCTGAGAGCAGGAAATAGATTGTGTAGCTCTTAGCCTTGATAACGTCATGGTAATGCCCGTCTTATTTGATCTGAAACCATTAAGTGTTGACGGAAGACAGAGGGAAAATAACAGAGGGAGGGTGAGCATTGAACCAAATAATCATAGAAATGCCAAACTAAAACCAGTCTCATCCTCTGTGCGACGTCCTTTTGCCAGGAATTAGAGAGATACATGTTCTCCTTAATGGATGGTGGGGAAAAAGATGGGTAAAGCATACATATATGAAATATCAAAAGTGTTGGGTAGGTACCACTTAAAAGGCAGCCTTGCTTTTTCAAACTAATGCACCTTGTCAGGTGAAATACAGTATATATTGAAAACCTTTGAGAGCTAAAGATTTTTTCCCATATGCACTCTTCCCCTCAACTTCATTTTAAGACTGGATTTTAATTATTTTCATGGGAATGACCGTCGAGTTTGATGCCTTTTTGGTAACCTGCTAGCCCAGCAGAAGTCAGTGATTTATTTGTAGTGGGCAGGGGAGCTTCCCTGCATCCTGGGCTGTAGGCTGCAGCCTGCCAGCGCTTGCTTGGAGTTGTCCCATCCCCTGGGGACTCGGGCAAAGCTGGGGAAGATTCTTGGGCTCTTCCTTGTCCAGTGCAGTGAAGTCACCATCAAAAACCAAACAGCAGCCTTTGTTTCTCAGTGCTCATTTGGCACAGATGTAAACAGCTGCCCAAGGAGATAGACAAAGGCAAATTGACTCTCAGCTCCTGCTCGGAGGAGTTGGCAATTTATTGCTGTATTGTACAAATATTTAATACAGGGTGGGCCTAGAGTGAGTGCAAGGAGTTCGTCTAAACGCAGGGCGATGGCTTAGGTGCAGTCACATCTGTTGAGGAGCATGAGTGGATAGTGCATTTAGCAAATGAAAAGGTAAGCTGAAAGTGCAGATTTTTGTTTAAAGCAAATCCTGAGAAGTCTGCACTGCACTCGGTTGCATCTGCAGTTCCCCAACACCTCGGGCTGAGGAGCTCGGGTACGGGCAGCAGCGGAGGAGCCTGGACCTCTGTGTGGGCCAACACGAGTCAGATCCTTACCTGGGGTTTTGTAGGTTCTGCTGAGTTGTGGCCACAGCAGCAGAGGTTGCTGCCAAGTCAAACTCCTTTAATATGCTGATTTAGTAGTCACACATTTGATTCTTGTGTAGGTTTTCTCTCAGGGATATGCAGGAAAATTCACCTGCAAAATACCAAATCCCCACCTGGTTGAGTGACATTTTCTTCCTGCAGTAAAAGAAACCTCTACTCCACTGTGCAGGGCATGAAGCCTACACAGACGATAGGAGGTGAACTGTTGGAAAAAGGGACGGTAGTGTGCTAGGCTGGAAAATTGCAAATCAACCAAAACCAGGGACTATTTTGAAGTCGCTTCTTCCCCATGCAAATAAATCACTGACACCTCGCAGTGAATGGAGCACTGAGCCCTTCCTTTCTTGAATCGCCTCTGAGAAGCAAAGCAATTGGGAATTTGCAGGAATTACCCAGCTCAAGGGATAAGGGGGAGGGGGAAACATGACAGAGCAGCTTGTAGGAGCCCCGTGCTGCATGATTGATGGTGATTTCTTATTGCAGTTTCCTGCTTTTTCAACTTCACCACCCCATCTGGGATTGTGCTGTCACCAAATTACCCTGAAGAATACGGGAGCAGCTTGCACTGTGTTTGGTTAATTATAGCTAAACCTGAGAGTCGAATTCACTTGGCTTTCAATGATTTTGATGTGGAGCCTCAGTTTGATTTCTTAGCCGTGAAGGATGGTGGGACTGCGGAGTCTCCGGTGCTGGGGACCTTCTCAGGAAACCAGATCCCCTCCTCGCTGACCAGCAGCGGTCACGTCGCCAGGCTGGAGTTCCAGACTGACCACTCCATGGAGAAGAGAGGCTTCAACATAACCTTCACCAGTAAGTGCCCAATCCTCCCTTCTGGTTTTCATTTCAAGCTCTAAATTCTTCTTGGAGACTAATGGGCAAGGGTTTGATCCCACTGAAACCATTGCAATTCCAGAGTAAGGCTGAAAATTGGGGTTAGTTCAGATCTGCAGTTGGGTAATTTGAGGATTAGTGTCAAGCTTAGAGTTGATGGTGCAAATTTCTTTCCGGCTGTGAAGTTTGTGTTGTCCAGTGGTGTGAAGGAAACAGTTTGGCCCTGAATTAATCTGTCCGTGGAGCAGCCAGGGTTTCTGTTCTCCCATCAGCCAGCAGCTTGTTGGGTTGTGTGGGCTTTCTGCTCTCCCTCTGCCCGGTTCTGCTCGCTGAGGTGAGACAACGCTTTGTGGACAGCTTGATGCAGATTAGGAGGAACTATTAGGTCTCGGGTGGTTGTGTTCATCACTCAATACTATCGTCATTTGCTGACACCTAAAGCTATGCAAGACTTTGAAGATAAAGGATAACGTAGCAACGTCTTATAATATAAAGCCTTGAAACTTCCACAGATATATTTGGCTTCATGTAAGTCCAGTCTTCAAATCTCAGATGAATGCCATGGTAATTTTATCCTCATATTGTCCTATAATTTTCTAAAGAGCATTATTAAACCTATTCAGCAGAACTGATAAATTACTTTGCTATAATAGCCTTTAGTGGCACAGCTAAATTAATAGCCTTTCTAGCTATGATTGCAAATCCTCCATTTAAAAAAAAAATAAAAAAAAAAAATCAGAGGTCTTAAGGAATCATTTGCCACACTACAGCAGGCTGAAGGCTCATCAGATGAAATAGCTTGTGTGTGGTGGTGTCATGTACCCAGGAGTGAGTCCTGGATCCTGCACGCGGGGAGACGCCGGCGGCGCCCGAGCTGGGGGCTGTGCCTCTCCCCTGCAGGAAGATATTTTTTATTGTTGTAAATGACTCTTAAGTACGCGCGAGTTAATCTCTTCTGACTGCTCCAACAACCCAAAGGGAGCTCCTGAGCCTTTCTCAGACACGTTGCCATCCTGCCCTTCAGGTTAGGTGTGAGAGGGGCGACAGCGTACCGCTACGAGGGGTGGACACGGGGCGCAAGGAAGGATCCAGCCCCTGCTTCCCCCCCCAGCACTGTATTGAACAGGGTGCTACAGGGGTCACGATGCTCTGTAAGAAATCCAGAACTCACCTGAATTTGGTCAGATGCATTCAAAATACTGAAAGCACGCGTGTGTAATTCATCTGGAGGCTTGAATCTTTAATGTGCAGCTCACCTCTGAAGACCACCTCCCAGCGTATGAAGGTTTAGGACATAGTTACGCACTTGATGGGGAATTAAGGCTACAGACTGACTTCCTGATTGGTTGGCTGGCCTAGATTTTAACTGCCAGAAAAGGACAGGCCTTTAAACAGAGCTTTGCGTCTGTGCAATCCCACGTGTAACTGCGCAGCACCTGGGGAGGTAATTGCTGTGTGTCCTTTTGTTTTATCCTGGTAACGATGACAAGCAAGGTCGGGGACTGTATGGCAGTCAGTCACAGAACATGCTGGGAGAACCCTTACTTTTAACTACAGGGTCTTGAAGCTTTCTTTTTTTTTTTTTTTTTCCTCATTAATGGCAAACTTAGGTTCCATCTAGGCAGGTGTGTGCACTGTGGTATTTTTAGAGTTTTCAAAAATCTTTCTCTATTTTGAGTGGTTTTGTATTTTCACATGCGAAAGGTGTCTAAGATGATAACTTGGTTCTGCAGGCTCTTTTCTGACCCCTGTTGCTGCTGTGTCAGCACCTCTGCCATGCAAATGGTTTTAATTTCATCCTCCTCTCTCTGGTTGCGAATGAACACTGGCAGCAGAGACAGGGAGCAGAAAAATTTAAGTGATTTCAGTTAGATGAGAAGCTGAACGGTGGGAACGCATACTTGGGTGTCTGGGATGACAGTGGGCCAAACTCAATTCTGTGGTGTTTGGCCTTCTCTGCGAGGAAGGTTTGATGTCCAGGGGCAAGGTTGAGTGCTGTTGTCTCCACGGGAAAGACGTGAAACTGTCGTTTAATTCCTGAATTTGTGGTCCAGTATACTTATTGTTTGAATTAGAGGCGAGGGAAACAAGTTACTCACTGTTTTTTCTTCTCTTTCCCTCTCAGCATTTAGGCATAACGAATGCCCTGACCCTGGCGTGCCTGTGAATGGCAAGAGGTTTGGTGACAGCCTCCAGCTTGGCAGCTCGGTGTCCTTCCTTTGTGATGAGGGCTTCATTAGGACCCACGGCTCAGAAACCATCACCTGCATCTTGAAGGAAGGAAACGTGGTGTGGAACAACGCAGTGCTCAGATGCGAAGGTAAATTTGAGCATCTTTCCCACTGGTCTGCCCATGCGATCTGGAGGGGGAATGATCTGGTGTTTGGAGCCTTGTGGGGGAAAAGGATAATGGTTTTGTGTTTCAAGGTCCTGGTCAGATAACCCGTAGTGAAGGTGGACAGTGCTGGCCTTGTGGGAGACCTTTTGCCGTTGTACAGGCAGAGGTATTTGTTGCTGGGTGCTGAAGGATCCTGGGACATTAGGTCTGACCCTCAGCTTCTGTTATGGCCAGGATTTTGCGGAGCTCTGGAAGGTGGTGTCTGCACAGAAGAGTTTGTTTAAGAGGAAGTGCCAGTCCCGTAATTACTGAGCTCAGTTTGTTTTCTAATTTTTTGTGAAATGAGTGACGGGGATTATTTTTATTAGCTCAGTTCTTGTTAAAACAGGTGTTTTTCTAATAACTATAATAAAAGGCTTTGGTTTACTGATGACTAAAAGCTTCCCTGCTACTCTTGTCACGAAGGGAATTAAAGAACAGAGAATGGAAGATACGTGGCAGTATTTTTTCTGTCCTCGCTTTTGATACTTTTGAAACGTATAATATTTATATAACGAAAGAAGCAAAAGGTACAGATCTTTCCTGTGAAAAGCGAGCTCATTGCTGCAAACATTTGTACACACACAGAGACCTTCGGCGTGTCTCTGTCAGTGCGGTCCATCAGTCCTGTCTAATGGACAATTTTGCATTTACATTTCTTTCCCACAACAGCTATGATAGCCAACCCCGAAAGGAGGGAGATGGGTTGAATTATAAAGGCTTTAATACAGATTTCAAAGCTTTTTCCTAGTCCTTTAAAGCTTCTACTATGGAAAAGAGAAGAAAGAGCTCATTAGAAGTGAAAAGTCTTCCTCTGCCCTCTGTTCTCGGGGAAGTGATGCCCTGCACTGGTATTTACAGCAATTTGAATAGCAAGTACTGTGCTATTGAGAAAGAGTGCTGTAATATTGAGAAATTTCAGTAATTGGTCCTGCATTGTTCAAGTGGATGAGCAGCAGAAATTGCACAATCTAGTCCATTGTCTTTCAGATTGAAAGAAGGAGGTATCAATTGTCTTCAATAACTTTTATATAAGAAGAAGGCTGGACTTTTTTATGTTCTTGTATAATTTTTCTTTTGCGGGGAGCTGACAATAAAATGTCTGTAGGTTTGATTCAGGCTTTCCCATTACTTTCACAAGCATGAGCCTTTAAGTTTATGTCTTTGTAAGTGTAGAAGGGAAACATACATTAAATAATACACTTTTAATCAACTTTTATCTTTGGAAGCTTTGATAACCTTATGCCATTAACTTGTGCTTTTTTCTCTGTGATCACAGTGGTGATTTCTTTGACTTACCCTTCAGTATGCACTCGATTAAGTGTACGTTTTAATTAGCCTTTTTAAACAAGGAGGAAGTATATAGATCTAAAGTACTGTTTAGCACTTGAGAAAATTAATGGGATAGAAAGAGACCTAAAAAAAGAGTTGAAAGATGGATAGAAGTCCTGACAGGAAATTTTGTAGCTTTGGGGCAGAGAGGAGCCTCTTGTTCAAAAATAATTGGCTCGGATCCAGTTGAGATCAACAGACTTTCATCTAGCATCCTTCAGATCAGCAGTGAAGGTTTTAGGCCCAGCCTTACGTAGGTGTTTAAGGTCACATCAAGCGTGACATTCCGTAGCCCTTGCGCCGAGCTGGCCCCGGGGCTGCCCCTCGGTTGGTGCTTCAGGAGGAGCCGGGTGGGAGCCGAGTGCTGGGGGGCGATGGGTCTGGGCTGCCCCCGGAGCTCCCTGGGGCTGGGACGTGCTCACGCCGTCGTGTGAGGTGTGTGACCAGCAGCTGTGACTTGGCGGGACATGAAGAAACACCTGGGGGGTGGATCCTGCAGGGTGCTGAGCAGGAGGAACACAAACTCACAGGAGCAGACACGCTTTTTCATCCCGCCTGAATTATTTTTTTTTTTAGAGGACAATACATTGCTGTTATATAGGGCTCTAGGATTTTGCACTTCTGATCCATCAGATCCAGTGTCCTTTTTTCCAGAAAAGATAACAATATGCTTTCAGCTTCTGCTGATGGCACAAGGGACCACAGTGTGGAACAAATGCCATAGTCTTGTGATGTCCCTTGTGGTAGAAAAGACATGACTCAATTACCACAGATAGGAAAGATTTTCTGGCACCTGCAGCTACTGAAATGCAAACTGACCTTGCAGTTTTCTCTGGGTTTATATCTAATAATTATTATTATACCCTGTTCCCTGAGAGCCACTGCACAAGGTCGGACTAGTGACTCCCACAGATCCAGTAGCAGGCTGCTACATCTTCAGTTTCACCAGAGAAGGCAGTTCTTTACCAACTAGTGGTGTTATTTCATCTGGTTCTGGTTATTTGTAACATGTGAGAAATAAAAATGCATGGAAGCTGTTGCGTGGCAGGACAGCACTGCAGACTGGTATGTCTGTTCGGGCCACAGCTTCCGTGATGCTTTTCACCTGAATTGTGCCTTTTTCCTTGTCCCCAGCACCATGTGGGGGCCACCTGACATCACCCAGCGGAACCATCCTGTCCCCTGGCTGGCCTGGCTTCTACAAGGACTCCCTGAGCTGCGCGTGGGTCATCGAGGCCCAGCCGGGCTACCCCATCAAGATCACCTTTGACAGGTGCTCACCCTGCTCAAAAGTTTCCTATTTGTGGTTGGTTTTGGTGGTTCCAGCAGCGTTGAGCTGTAGCTGCCCCCAGAAGGAAAGCGAACGAACTGCTCGGCATTACGTGTGACAGTGAAGTTCTCTTTTTTTTTTTTTTTTTTAATTATCTCCTGACAAGACGTTAAAAATTCACCTAACATTCAAGAAGGCAAGGTGGAAAATGGTGATTTTCCCCTTCTTGTTTTGACAAATTCCTGCTAATTTGCAGTGCTATTTTAGACAGACGTAGGACACGTTTTTGGAGGCTGAGCTCCCACGTGTTCAGCCTTGCTGGGAAGAAGCAGCAGCGAGGATCTGGCCCTGGGTCTGGGGTGCCGAGGCCCTTGGCTCACCCTGGATTTCCCTGGGTGAGGGGGGGGGACTTGTGCTTTCCTGAACCCGGTTCTGCACGTCTGAGAGGTGATTGTTCACGTGGTGTAAGATGCTGGGTGCTGCTAAGACTGTTCGGCGTCAGCAGATGAAGCAGGTGAAGGATCAGAAAAAGCCAAAACGCGTAGGAGGGGGATGACACGTTCTCAGTAAGATGCTCAGCCAGCCCGAGGCCGGGCAGTAGAAACGGACCCACATGTGGCCCCGTGGCCTGTGCTGCCTTTTAGTCATTCGAGCCCATTCAGGACTGCAGTGAAGGGAAATGAGCAATGCTGGTTTTTCACAGACATGTTCTTGTGTCCCTTTCAGATTTAAGACAGAGGTGAATTACGACACCCTGGAAGTGCGAGACGGCCGGTCCTATTCTTCCCCGTTGATAGGTGTCTATGATGGGACTCAGGTGCCCCAGTTCCTCATCAGCACCAGCAACTACCTCTACCTCCTCTTCACCACTGACAAAAGCCACTCTGACATAGGCTTTCAGATCCGATATGAAAGTAAGTGCAAGTTATTCATGTAATTATGCGCTCTCCAGCAGCACAATGGACTCAATCAGAGGCCCATTGGACTCGCTTCTCCCCTTTGCCAGGCAGCACTTTTACAGTGATTGGAGAACGTGAAGCTATTGCAAGTGAAAGAGCAGTCTCTGCTTTTTTTGACCATCTTGGTTGTTTAGAGTTTTTTATTTTAGCATCCACAGAATATTACTGGTTTTAGGAGGCAGAGTTGAGTCCCTCTGTCCGTTCCATGCACTTACTTCGGGGTTAACCAGTAGGACTGTGAAGGAGCCGACAGGAGGAGCTGGGCTTGCCCCCAGGCTGATCACCTCCACTGAGTGGCCTGACTCAGGGTTTGTTTGCCGCAGCTGTGAAGCTCCAGTCAGACCACTGCTTGGATCCGGGGATCCCAGTGAACGGCCAGCGCCATGGGAATGATTTCTACGTGGGAGCGCTGGTGACGTTCAGCTGCGACTCAGGCTACACGCTGAGTGACAATGAAGCCCTGGAGTGTGAGCCAAACTTCCAGTGGAGCCGACCGCTGCCCAGCTGTGAGGGTAAGAAGATAACATCTGCAGGGGGTGGCAAGCCCTCCGTTGGCAGATCTACTGCAAAAGCAAAGCAGAAGTTGAGAAGTTGGCAGTGACACTTGATCTGTGTGTTTTGTTTGATTTTGATGGGTTGGGCTTTGTTCTGACATTCAGAACTAATATTCTTCCAGCTGACAATGGGGTTTGAGTTCTTTAATTCTTTTTTTGCAGCTCTATGTGGAGGTTACATTCGTGGTTCCAGCGGTACCATCTTATCCCCTGGCTTTCCTGATTTTTATCCAAATAACTTGAACTGCACATGGACAATAGAAACATCACATGGAAAAGGTGAGAAGCCTTTAGCTTACAGTGGGTTTAGAGATGGGTTTGGAGAACGGTGGTCAGTGGGAGACAAGTGCTCCCTGTGTAAACCAGGAGTCTCTCAGTGAAGTATCCATGTGCTTGGCCAGTTGCCATTCTTGCCACCACCCAAACGTTGTCTCTGGACAAGACGTGGAGAGTTTTGGTGTCACATCTCTTAATCCTTTTAAAGTGGAGAGGATTAAGAGGGAAAGATGGTCCCGTATCAAACCCCCAGATCTGAGAGCCTGTGCCAGGCATTATCTACAGTTTCAGCCCTTTGTGGCTGTGTCCCCTGGAGAGTTCACTGGAGTTTGGATCCTGCTGTTGCTGGGAACACCACACAGAGGAAAGGGGAGAGCTGCTGCTGGCCCCACTGCACTAATGTTTGGGACTCGACAGTGCTTTCAGCCTTAATTCACTTTGTGGTGCAGGATCACTATCTATGTATCCTTCTACAGATGGAGAAGTGGAAGCATGTAGTAAATCATTTCCAGACATGGGATGGAACTCAGGCTCTCAGTTCCCAGCTCTGTCCTAGTTCTGCAGCTCTCATTTCCCCGCTAACTAGGAATATTGCCAGCATAGAGACAAAGTGCAGGTCTATTTAGTCCAATCTCCTGTGCAGCACAGGCCAATCTTTTGTCTTGGAGGAACATTTCAAGAAAATGTATCACAGAGGATTAGAGAGCAAGTTTTATATGCAAGGGTGGGAGGTAATTTCTCCTGATCCAGTCAGTATCTGCCTGGGGTAAGCACAAAGGGTATAAACCCTTTACGTAACTTTATGCACTCTTATATAACCGTCTCGTCGTACTGGATATCAGCACGATGGGAGCTATCATGAGCCCATTTTGCAAATACCATTTGTATTACAGCAAATAAACTTGTCAATGAACAGCACAGTGCATTAAGGGAACAATCACACGCTGTGAAAAGTATTCTGTTGAGTAGCAGCAATCCACTCTTCATTAATCCACTCTGCCTTGGATTCAGCTCTCCGACGAGACCCTGCATTATCCTGTAGCTAAGCACGACACAGCAAACTGACACTCTTTTATATGAGAAAGTGCAACTCTGATGGCCTGTGTGCTTTTATGCCAACATCAGAAGAAAGTCTTCTGACCAAGCTAAGCAAGGCTCAAAAAACCACGGTGTGTTTTCAGGTAGTGGGTGGAGGTATGTCTGCACAAGTCTTAGGGGCTTTTTGTCCCCTGCCCTGTAAAAGATGCTGCTGTGGCCAGTTCAGTAGTACAGGAAACAGCACATCCCTTAGAGCAGTTCAGAGTGATGCTGCTCTGGATCATCCAAGGAATTCAGCCCTGGGTCTGACCCTCTTGAACTGGCCCATGTTTGTCGCACTGGGAGAAGTTGAGCTCGCTGGAAAGCTGGTCCTAGCTTTAGCGGTCTGAAGCCGATGGAACTTCTTTGGAGATTCTAGCCTTAGCTGCAGGTAATGAATATTAGGAAATGAAACCATGAGCAGGTCTGTAAATCCAGCTAGTTGTAGAGGAAGTTTATAGGACTCCAGGTCTTTGACGAGAGTTTCAGATCTTCTTACCAGGTTCCACCGGAACGGTGACAATACGATTCGTTGAAAAGTTGAGTGGTATAGAAGAATCTCTAATGAAAGGAGCATGTTCATGCTGTGTTTCCTTTGATATTTTCATCCCTGTCCTTATCCACTGCTGGTATCCTTTTTTTCAAGGTTGCTTTCCAGGAGCTCGTTGGAATGAACTGCAGCACGTGGTGGGATCCTCTCCTGGGGCCGGTGCCAGGCCGTGGCTGCCAGCACAGTGCTTCACCCCGGGCAGAATCACCCTCCGGGCACTTGGGGAGCTTTCTGGGCTGGAAAAGCTTCGCCCAGGCAGCTGCTCAGATGCAGGAAAGCTCCAAATCCAGTTAGAGGTTAGGGCGAGGGGAGAGGATAGATAGAGGATGTTGTACAGTTACAGTGAGCTGGCGTTTAGCCAACTTAAACGTCAGGAACACCTCTCCTTCCCTGTCCCTGTAGTTCAGGTAAGCTGTTTATTTACCCGCGCAAGGAAAGGAGGAGACAAACAGATAGATGTCCTTTTCTCTAATGCTTTGTGTGAGGTGTTGAAATGTATTTCGATGCTGGGCTGTGTTGGTGGGAGTATACCTACACATACATACACATCCTTTCTCTTGCAACAATATTCTGTCTCTCTTAGTGATCTACTTCCTCAGCCGTCGCTGTGTTAAACTGCTGTGTAATGCATTGCAACAAGCTTCTCCCAGCTCTCCTCAGCATTCCTGCAACGTTTCTTCTCATTCTTCAGTAAAGAGCAGTGGAACAGAGTGATCCCGAGTCAGAGCAGTAGCCACTGAATTGGAATGAGTTTAGTCCTTGGAGAACAGAACAGGCTTCAAAAAAAAGGCGTCGGCGAAGCCCGTTCTCGGCTGACTTCATCGGCAGCGCTCTTGCAGTGCAGCTCTTCTCTCTGTGCTGCGTCCCTGCCTTCGGTTTTCTGCTCCTGGGGACCACTGGGTGCATCAGTGATCACTGGGTAAATTTGGTGCTTGCTGAAGCCAGAAGCTTTAAGAGTTCTGCTGCGAGCAGGGGATAGATTTACGTGACTTAAGTGTTTGCCGTTGTACCTGATTTTTCTTGTTCGAGTTTCGCCTTTCCCACAAATAAAATAGAACCAGAGTTCAGGGCTTGTGCCTCCCAGTCCACTGGACTATTCCCTGCCAGTCCAGGGACCGAGCAGGGATGAGCTGCATCCTCACAGCTGCTCCCAAGTTAGTCACTCCCAGATCTTTATGAATCTCTCACACGTGGCCAGCACACGAGTCCCCTAACTGAAATGACTTGGTTGGTATAATAGTTACTTTTATGTGACTGCAGACACTGATTTACTTTGTGGACTCATGAGCTGTACAATTTGAGTTTAAAAGCAGCTTAATTTTAAAGGTATTTAAATGCTTAAAGGGAGACTATTATTTTTAATCTGAAAACTTCAAAGTGATTTCTTTTCCCTATAATTTGTTTTGTTGTTTCTTTTACAGAGAATGGAAAAAAAACTGCATTTGCAGAGACATTTTGTGCCACAGTAAATTTCAGACCAGAGCAAAGGTTTAATCAGTCACAAATCCTTTAAAATGAGTTTATAATTATCCCTTACAGCTACAGTTACACAACCCCTAACTGGCTCTGCTGCTGGAGAGGCCTTGTGCCCTGTGATTGGAGTTGTTAGCAGACCTGGAGTCAGGGGCTGTCCTCCCAGTTCTGGGGACTGAATTATGCTTGTGTTTCTCTGGTGGTGTGTTGATTTTGGTGGAGTGATATTATTTCTATTCCTTAGACTGGGTTCTGTAAAACCGAGGGTATACATTTACTGTCAGTTGATAAAGAGGTAAAACTTAAGATGTTCTGTATTCGCTGCATCTCACCAAGTTTTCAGGCCAAAAGAGGTCATATCTATTTTCAATTGACTATACCGCTGGTAAGAATAATAAACATTTGTAAACCATTGGACGTTTCCTACCTTCGTGAAGTTTTGCGGGGGGAACGGTGGAACTGAAAATTTTCTGTGGGGCTCCGTATAATATTTACCTGGATATAAGGAAGGAATTGTCAAAGTCAAGACCCCTTTTAGTCCTCACTAAGCAGTGGGTCACACGAACACTTCTGCCTGGGATGCTGGAGGTTATCAAGGTGTGATGAGCTGCTGTGCAGCGATTAACGGTGGGGAGAGAACGGGGCGGGTGAGGTGACCCAGAGAGCTTCTGCCCAGTGCAGTGATTTCCATGGGAAAGGCTCCGGGTTGGTTACCAGCCTCTCTGACCTTCATTTCGTGGAAGGAAACTGCTTGCATGTGACCAGTAAACCTTCAAAAAGAAATTGGGTAGACATAGGGATAAATGGAATGTTGAGAGTTATAATTTGATGCTGACAAAAACCTGTTGGGATGGATATTAAATCTCATGCTCCAGAGCTTTAATCAATCTCTAGGTTGGTCTCATCCTGATCTCCAGAAATTAATGGGGAGTGGGGAGCAAGGAGATTATTCCTCTGATCCTTATTTACAGATTTCCTGCGCTTGCTTTTGAAGCAGCTGATGCTGTGTTTTGGCAGAGATGGGATGCAGAGCAAGACAGCCCTTGGGTCTCCCCAGGCTGACAGTCTCTGTTTTGTTAATCATTGGCTTAAATGAAATAACTTGGTCGTGCCACTGGGCACTCCTGATGCGTGCGAGGAGGTAGGGATCTAACTGTGACTAATGAAGACCAGATTACAGCGCTTGTGTTTGCGTGGAGGAGTCTCTTGCTCTACAAATAGCCCTGTCGAGTTCAGTGGGGTTAGGAGGAGTGTAAAGCCCAAATCAGCATGAGGGGGGGCGGGCTCAGGAGCTTGCCCCTCGGTGCTCAAAAAGTGTGTGAAGATCTTTGGATGAGAGAAGCCATATAAATGCAAAGAGGCTTTTTTATTGCTAGGCATCGCTTTAGCTTGTTAACTCCGTGTGAGGGTGATGTGACGGGGTTTCAGATGTAAGATCCTGCTTTGCTTTGCGCTCTGAAAGCTGTCGCTGCCGTTTTTTGTTTTTCAAAGATGGATTTATTTTCCAGAGAGTAACTGTTTCTAATTGCATTTGAATTCCAGCATGAAAAATGACCTAGCTGGAGACTTCTGCAAAAGCCTGAAGTACTTACTGGTTTGTGTCTGTAGGTGTGAAGGATACTTTTAGAATAATCCATTACTCCTTTCTTACTCATTTACAAATGCATCAAGGTCACAGCCTTCTCACCAAAATGTTTCAAATTGTTGAAATTGAATTTGGAAGGAGAGATAAAATAGTTTTCCTGTGTTTGCCTGTTCTTTCTGTAGCTGGATCTGGCGTGGGTTTTATTTTTGTCAGTATAATGTGGATACAAGTGTGGGATTCGCTTTGCTTCTGGGTTCTGTTAAAGCTGGCAAGACCTGGGCTACCCGCCCTGTGCCTGCCTCGCCCAAACCCGCGGTGCGTGCGCGTGGGCTTCCCAGCACCGTGTGCCTCGGAGGGGGCAGCGGGTCCTGGGAGTGGGTCCCAAGCGGGGAAGGGGTGGCCGCAGCCCCCTTCCCGCGGGACGGGGCTGGGCTGGGCCCTGGGGGGAGCGTGGCCGCACGACGTGGCCCTTCTGTGGGGGATGCACGTGGCGCAGGAGCCGCGTGGGGCTGTGGAACACGCTCTGCCCCCCACGGCGGCTCCTTTGTGCCCCAGCCCCGGGGCCCAGCACTCAGTCCCATCCCAGGGGGGTACAGGAATCCCTGCAGTCACGCCGCTGACATACTTTATTTTCTGGAAAAGCCTCCCTGACCTTGATACTTGGCTTAAGTTCTATTTTACTACGGATGAATTCCTTCTGGAACATACTTGGGTTTGTTGTTTTCAAGTCCTCGCAGCTCCAGCTTTTGCTGCTCTCACTATGTATCAAAAGGTCAACACTTTTAAAATAAAATACTCCTTCAAGCTGCCGGGCTCGGTCCTTTCTGCTGCTGATCCGTCCCTCGAGCGAGCCTGTGTCATCTCTGTTCCTGTGTTACAAAGGCACAGGAATCGGAGATCTTAACTGCCTTCCGCTGTTCTGGGCCTTGTACCATACCCTTGTTTTACTTTTTTAATCTGTTTCCTTCCTAACGTGAGTGTGTCTGTGGGTTTCAGTGTGCTTTTCCTTCTCAGTTGGGCTGCTGTCACTGGGAGACGAGGAATCCATTCCGGTGGTGTGTCTGGGAGAGGAGAGGGGCCTTGGCTCTGGGACAGAGGGCTGCCAGACAAACACTGCTGGCTGAAGCCATCTCTGGTTTTCCTCCCTTGCAGGTGTGTTCTTTACCTTTCATACCTTTCACTTGGAGAATGGCCACGACTACCTCCTCATCACCGAAAATACCAGCTTTGTGCAGCCACTGAAGCAGCTGACAGGGTCCCGGCTCCCTGCCCCGCTGAGCGCGGGGCTCTTCGGAAACTTCTCTGCACAAATTCGCTTCATCTCAGACTTCTCCATGTCCTATGAGGGCTTCAACATCACCTTCTCAGGTAAGAACAGGGGTGGATAAAGCCTTCGTTCTTGCCCTTTCCCATTTTTCTGCAAATCTTGGGAATAATTTTCCGCTGGTGCAGTTGCGTGTGATTTGGCTCACTGGTGATCGCTCCTCTTGTTGCCCCAGTAAATTATTCCAGCGTTAAACCACATTTCTTATCCCAAGAAATAGTCTTCTTGCAGTCCCCATATCGCCAGATGTAGCAATTTTGCCTGCCTTGAGCCCCAGTAGATGACTGGATTGAACCCACTGGAACTAAATCCCTCCTTAGACGTGTTTGTTGCTTTCTCCCTCCTTGCCCTGTTGTCTTTTCTGCTCTGTTTAGGGACAGAGTTTCAGCTCACGTTTTCTTGGGGTGTACTATCCCTCGTTCCTCCAGATGCCTGCCTTCATGTTTATCAGAGGAAAATCACTGCAGTAGGTACAGCATTTCCAACGTGGGAAGCTGGGACAGATGGGATCTTTTGGAAGGCAGTGTTGAGCAATCTGGACTTCTTGGATAAGGAGCAAGGCAGAGCTGGTCACTCCCATTGTCCGTCTGGTCTCTTTTTTCCTTTGGCTCGTTGCTCCACTTGGATGCTCATGCAGTGACCCAGCCCCTGCAGCTGGCTTCAGCCTGTCTGTGCTGTAACACGTGCCTCGTGTAGCCTAGGCCAGGGTTCCAGGAGCCCACAGGCATTGCTGGGGATCTGGAAACAGGATTTTCTCTTGCTGGGCAGGCTCTAATTGACTTGCTCTAATAGCAAATGAAAAGAGAGACCCCGGTGCACATAGCAGGGCGTCAAGGGACTTGGGATTTGGCCGACTGCAGCTCCCCTCCTGCCCCTGCTGACCTGCTGAAGATCTGGCTGTGTGAGACAACTTCTGCCCCAGTAACTTCCAGTAAGCCAGTTCACTCCTGCGCTTGCTGAGCTAACTACAGGATGCTGGTTTCTTCAAATGAAATTCTGGATTTTCAGAAGTTGTCAAGGAAGAGCAGCTTGTGCCTGGTGCTCCTGGGGGGGACACTCAAAGAAAGGCACGTTTGCCTGTGCAGAACAGCCCGTCGCCCCCGAATCGCTGGGCGCAGGGGTTTGAGCTCCTTCAGCCTGAGCTCCCCCAAAGGGCTGCCGAAGCATCTGCCCGGGCACCTTTCAGAACATGTAATCTCTGCTGTCTGGGCACCCCGACAAGCCGCTCTGTAAAACAATCACTTAATGGACAAAAGCTTATCTATTGGTGCTGCTGTTCTCTGTATCTCAGCATATCTTCTAGTCCTGAGGGCAACAGCTGCAAATTCAGCCTGCTGGTGTGGAAGAGAAATGACCGGGTTCGGCGTGGACCTGGGTGCTGATGTGCTCGCTGGCTTTGACGGACAGAGCTGTTGCCATAGATGCAGATAAAACCTGCTGCACTGAGAGAACTGGCTTCCCCTACCTTCATTCTGACCTCTGAAGGCAGGGTTTTGCATGTGATACTCCATGGAAACTAGTCGGAAAGTTTCCAATTAACTTTGATTTCGGTGGGGGGTTGGGGGAAATGGCTTTTTGCCTCAAAAAAAATTTGACTCAAAATATCTAATTATAACTATTATTTTGAATGTGTTTGGTGACTTCCTTTCTTGGAAAATGAAAATGGGAATCAGTTATATTTTTCCCTTCCTTCAGACATATATGTACATACTTTGTACTTAGCAGGTCTGTTATTTTTCAAAAAATAACCCTGAAAACAGGTTTGCTTCAAAATGTCTTGTGGTCGAAGATGTGCATTTGGCTATTAGCCATAATGTGACATGACCTTTCATTTAGCAGCAGCTTAAATGTTCCCTTCCATTCCCCATGCAAGATGCTGTGTTCATTCATTTTCAGGATTAGTAATGCAGAGGCAGCAGAAATCCCATCCGGATCAATTCATCTTCATTTGACTAAACCCGAGGGAGAATGACAAATTTCCGTCGTGTTTTGTTACCACTGATGTCACTCTCTTGTTTGTCTGACAGCAGTGACAGAAAAATGAGACCTGTTGTATTTTGAGTTGATTTAAATCAAGATCCTGGGGGCTGCATATTGCGAGTGAAACCCAGGTTTGGTTTTCTTGGCTCAGACCAGACGTCTGTCTTGCTGTGGGTGCTTCCTCTGCAGAGCTTCACTGCAGCTGGATCCCTCCTCATCCCCGTGCTCAGGGACTGGGGTACCCTCCCCAGGGAGAATGGAGTGTGACGTGGCACCCTGCCATTCCATAAACGTCCCTTTGTCCCCTGTAGAGTATGATTTGGAGCCCTGTGACGAGCCGGAGGTCCCAGCCTACAGCATCAGGAAGGGTTTGCAGTTCGGCGTGGGGGATGTCCTCACCTTCTCCTGCTTCCCCGGGTACCGCCTGGAGGGCGCGTCCCGCATCACCTGCCTGGGGGGGAGACGGCGTGTGTGGAGTTCGCCTCTGCCAAGGTGTGTTGGTAGGTGGTCATGTGCTTTCATTTTGCTTGGTTGGTTGCCCTGTGCTGGCTCGTTTCGGTGGGCAGGGACGGGTGGCATCCCCCAGGATGGCGTCTCCCAGCTCGGTGGGGATGGGGCTGAGGAAGATGGAGTGAGATTTTTTCAGCCCCACAGCTGCGTGTGGGGACGGGTGGGGTGGGCAGAAGGGCCACAGCCCTGTCCTGACCTGGAGCACGGCCACTGGTGGCGGGTTGGGGCTCCCACGTCAGCAGAAGCCCGATGTCTGCAGCCACGGTGCTGCGGTGGAGCCCCAGTGACTGAGCCGCGAGCCGTGGGAGACCCGTCATCCCTTCTGGAAGAGTTTCTGTAGAACAGCGTGGTTTTAAGGCCATCCTCCCTTTGAATCAGAGTGCTGTAAAGCTTAATAGTCCAGACATACTAAAGCTGTTTCTGGTTGAGTGATCTTAAGCAATGCAAATTCCACGTTAGTATGGATGAGTCTGGGAAAACCCCCTCTGGCTTTTACCCTCCCCTTATCCTCAGAGGTTTCTTGCACCTTCCACCTTTAACTTCCTCTCCTCCTACCCACTGCAAGTCCTTTTTGCAACCCCTCCAGCCATTATTTATGCTAATAAATACATCGAAGGATAGAGAAGAGGAAGAGTTCGTCTGCACCACTGAGCCAGTGTCTGGCTGTCGTCCCTGATGCAGATGGGCTACAGACATTCTTGTCTGGCACAAGGTCTGCAGAGCACCCCCCTGCCCAGCCCACAGCACCCTCTGAACATTAAAGAACCAAAGTGGTGATGTGCTACAGCAAGAAAGCAGAAAGGAAGAAGGATTCTTCAGGCCCTTTTTTATTTAATGTGGGGTTTTTGTTGTACGGTTTAGTAAGCAGGAAACTGTTCAGTGCTCTGCTGCTGCCTGGCTCACCCAGAGCCATGGGGGATTCATCCAGATCAGGCAGACCAGATCTCTTACCTGGTTTCGCTCTGGCAAAGCCTGGTAGGTAGGTTTTCCTGCTCTGCGTTTGACCTCTGAGGGCTGTTGCAAGGAGAACATCCCAGCAAGAGCCAGTCTGCTTCCTCAGTCTGTTGAGTCGTGTCATGGTGAATGCATTTCCCAGCACTGCTTAATGCTTAGGTCAGAGGGTTGCATCATCCTGCTGTGACAAGCGGCCTCTTCAGGGCATGCATAATAATCAGGTTGCAGAGAAAGCTAATCAGGGGAATAGAAATCAAAAAGAATCATAACAAAGCTTTAAACTTGATCCTCAGACATCATCACTAAGTGGACGTACTGACTGCTGTTTGCCAATTCCCTGCTGCAGCTGGCTTTGAATTAGCATGTTGGTTTTATAATAATGGGTCAGATTCGCTGTCTGGTGATTTGTGCAGAGCTCTGGTGGCAGGGTGACAGCTTTTTCCACAATGTCCCTGCTGCACACTCAGATCTGCGTGCTCGCCCTGGATATAGATGGATGTTGGAGGCTTTACCCATTAAGATCACAGGAGGTTTATTTGGTTTTGCCAGACAACCCAAACACTTTGTTCAATTCTTGTTCTAGAGGTGGGTCTGGAGAGAAAGGAGAGTGGTTTGTTCTTTGACCAACGCCTCTGCCCGGAGTAGGAATGCTCCCCACCAACTGCCACTCCAGACCAGATCCCAAGTGGTGATGGCTCCAGCATCATCCCTGTGCAGAAGCGAATGTCCTGCTCGTCATACATGGCAGGAGAGCAGGAGAAAGTGGCCTCTAGTGCACCTCCTCTTGGTGTATCTGCTGCTGCTTCCTCACCCACCCCTCAGGCTTTACTGGAGGCCTGGCAGAGTCAGTGCAGAAAGCTGCCGGTGCCCCCTGACCGTTTCCCTCAGCTCCAGCAGCTTGGTGTGCCGTGAAGGACTTGTGAAGACGAGGCAGAGCTGGCGGATCAGAAAAACTGTTTTCAGGGCAAGTTGGGAGTGACTCTCCCCAGCTGTGCATGCAGAACACCAGGACTCCAAGGAACAGGGAGCCAGTGTTTTACAGCCGAAAATCTTTCAGGGTAAATAGGCCGAGAAGACAGTGACTCATGGTTTTGCTCATGTGGGAACTAATCGGAGTAGCAAAAACTCCTAAACACGGTGATTGCAAGGCAGTTTTACACGTGTTGGGGGATTGTGTAATGTGGGTAGCGAACAGGCTGCAGTGGTCCTGGCTGAAATCACACGCTCAGACAGCAGACGCCCTCAGGAGCACAGCCTTTGGATGCCGTTTTGCAAGCTGCGTGTGAGCAGCGAGGACTTGTGCTCTCTCCCTGTGCTAGCAGCAGGTAAGAGCCCACCTTCAGGTGGTGCACGAGCTCTGGTGGCACTCAGCACTGTCACCGCAGCGCTGCTGCTGGTGCTCAGACGCGCTTGAAGGTCTGCTCACTACTTCGTGTCGTGAAGACATGCCCGTAGCAGTCCTCTTATACTCACTGTGGCATGTCCCTATGAGAGAGAGAGATTGTGTCCCTAAAAGCTTGCAATTAAAATACATAAAATACAGAGGTGAGGGATGGCTGATGCTATTTTCTGGAAGCATTAAACTGTGATCTAACATCCAAGAAAGGTTGAACTTCCATAGCTGCCATCCTCTTCCTTCACTGAAGAGAATCATTCTGCCAAGTTTTGAGTCGCACAAATCTTCTAACTTTAAATTTGGCTCAAAATCAAACGCTGTTCACACTGTGCAGACTAGAAAAGGAAGCAGATCTGATGAAGGAGAGAAATTTTACTAGGAGAATGTAATGGAACGGGGATGGACTGCAGGTCATAGTGAATATAACAACGGGGAAATTGCTTCTGTCCCTCCGTCCTTCCTTCTGTCCTTCCTTCTAAACTCATGGCTGTTTCTAACCTGTCGTAGGATGTAAACTCATCTCAGAGAAGGGATAAACAACTGCAGCAACATTAAGTACCCCTCTCCTTCCAGTTCACCGAGCAAGAGCTATACAGGGATTCCCACAGCAGCACCTCCTCCTCCGTCCCCCGCCCCTTGTCTTTTGAACAAGAAAGGTCAGGTTTGTTGGTGCCACGTTAAAACCTGAGCCCAGTGTGGTTCTTTGAGTGGCATTTTGGGAGGAAAGAAAGATATGTAAATGGAAGCTTTTTTCTGAAACTGAGAGGCAAAAAGATCCCTGTTTTTTTGTCCTTTTCTAATGGGAATGGATGTAATTGTTAGCTGCAAAGCTGAGGAGAAAAAACACAGGGAGTGAGGGACAAGAGGTCCTTCAAACTCCTTTCAAATGGTGAACTGGAGAGCTGAGGGCAGCATTAACAACAATTAAGGTCACATTTTGCCCTCATAGCTTTCAGGAAATTATTTTGGGGAACATTTTAAAATTCAGACTCAGATTTATCATTTGTAATTGTTTGGAAGTTTCACTGAGCGTATCCTTCTGTACAAAGAGCTCTGGCACTTGCCACACATTGGTGTGCTGCGCTGACTGTTGAATGAGTATCGTGACTTTTTATACAGGTGTAGGATGAGCTTTGTATAAAAATGGAGAAGACTTTAAATATTTGAATCTAACAGTATTTTTTTTAATTTTCCTTCTGGTTCATGAATCAGGAAGGAACATAAACACAGGCACTGTTTCGAGCAGGCGGTGGCTTTCCAGGGAGTTGGAATGTTTTTCTGAGTTGGGTCCCAAGATCTCGTTTGAGCACAGCAACTTCCTGTGACTCAGTTTCCCTGTCTGTATAAGGAGAGGTGATTAATCTCTCTCGTAAGGCCCCTGAGGTTTAAGGGTGGTGGAAGTGCTGTTCAGTACCGTGTTGTTTACTGACTGCACTTGGCAGTAGAGTCCGGGGATGTGGTAGGAGATGGGTACAGGAAGGAGTGAGCATCCGTGGCTGTTTGGAGGAATCACCTGCATGTGTTGAATGGTCAGAACATACATGTGGTTATTAAAATGTGGTTTTGTGTCTTTATATAGCTGAATGTGGTTCATCAGTAACTGGAACCCAAGGTGTTCTGCTGTCCCCCAACTATCCAATAAACTATAACAACAACCATGAGTGCATCTACTCCATCCAGACCCAGCCAGGAAAGGGGATCCAGCTGAAAGCCAGGACTTTTGAACTGGAGGCAGGAGATGTCCTCAAGGTAATTCTTCTGTCTCTAGCGATGAAGCACTACCGTGCTGCTAACGAGAGCAAGGTCTGAAAGGGAAGGGATGTTCTAAAATTTGAACAGGGTTAGTTGAGACTAACCTCTGGAAAATGCTGCCCAGCCAGTGCTGCCAGTGCACTGGTAACCTCTGGAAGACTCATACTGGGACTACTAGTGGCCAGTAGTCACTGTGGTGTCGTTAAGCAATTGATGTGGCAGTTCTGAAGACAGCAGCAAAAATCCCATGGACCAGACTGACCTTCAGGCAGAGCAGCTGGGCTGGAATATTGTCTGTGTGTGCATCCCTCTGAGGTTAGAGCAAGGCACAAGGTGTGCTACATCTGTGAAGGGATATCTTCTAGCCCAGGGACACTGATCAGCGTGTGTCACTGCTGTGCCTTCGTTCGCTGTGCTTGAAAACACACTGTGGGGTCGTAGGGATTCGACACCTCTGAACTCCACCAGCAGCGGCACTAAGGTGGTAGTGACTGTCCTTTGCGCTCCGGCCTAGCTGGGTATTCGAGGTGTCGGTCTGCGGATGGATGCATAAACAAATTCTGTATGCATTAAAAATGCAGGTGTCTGCCGAAGCGCTGCACCTTCCGCTGTGAAATCCTCCTGGAGAGTTAGAGATTTGTTGGAATGTCAGGGGTTCCTCCTTTGTAACTCAACTTCAGTTCTTATCTGCACAGTTGCACAGAGGCAACTGTGAACACAGGAGGAAGTGTGAGGTTCTGAACATTATTCTTGTGTTTATAAGAATCAAGGCTGATTTGTCCCAAAAAGGGGTTTATTTAAATGCAGAACTCCAGACTAAAGCTCTTCGACATTCCCATACTTGGGCTTAGATTAATCTGCATTTACAAGTTTCAGGACTCTGTACGGGAGGAGACAAATCCAGGCTGAGTTTCTATTAACCACAAAGAAATGGTTTTGTAGGAGGCATTAATATTACAAGACGCGTGCTGCTGTGCTAAGCCATCTTCCCAGAGAACGCCTCTGTCCTTATTTAAGTGCCATACTTCTGCGCTGCAAGATAGGTGTAATCCACATATTTTCATCTCACAAATGACTGGAAAGAGAGAGATTTCCAGCTAATGCAAAGCACATACTCGTTGTGAAAGAAATTATGTTCTCTCAACAGGTTTGTCATCAACTTCTCATCTGCTCCTGAGGAAAGTTACTATCAATCTCCACTAGTGAGAAGTTGCTCTTTATCCTCGTAGAGAATCATGTTATCTAAAGGAAAGAAAAAAAAAATAATTTGTGTTTTTCTTAAGTAATAGCAAGGTCAAGGCTCATCTGTGAGTCACTGTAGGGAGAAAATGTTCTCAGTAGCTGTGCTGCACCTCTGGAAAGAGAGTTTAGTTCAGAAAACTGAGCCCTGAGCGTGGTGTAAGCTCAGGTGTGAGGAGGAGGAGGAGGAGGAGGATCCTCCAGCGTGTGAATCCTGCTCCTCGGATGAGCAGCGTCCTGAAGTCCCAAGTCAGACTCTTAGTTGGGATAATTTCACTGCCTTCAAAGGATCTGTCCCCATTTGCCCTCGCGGATGAGTTGATCCCTAAAGTAACAGTAAAATATGTTTTCCAGTGGGTGTTTCTGGTTCCTCCCAGGTGTACGACGGCAGCAATAGCTCTGCTCGCCTGCTGGGCTCCTTCAGCCGCTCGGAGATGCTCGGCACCAGCATGAACAGCACCTCCAGCAGCATGTGGCTCGAGTTCATCACCAACAGCGAGAACACCAGCAAAGGGTTTGAGCTGCAGTTTTCTAGTAAGTCTTAGGCCCGTGTGCTTGTGAGGTGGGAATCTGAGGTGTAATGGTGTATTTTTGTGTTACACTTGCATGACCAGAGGAAACAGTCCTTTCCAGAAAGATCTTGTAGTCTCAAGTGGAATTGGAGTGGGGAGATGACTATGCCAGCAAACCTTTTCTGTTGTGAATGAGGCAGTGGTGATAGAGAAACTTTGGATCGAAGCTGAGATGGCAGATTTCTGGGACCTTGTTCAAATATTAATTTTAAAAATATTCATTTTCAATATGGTGGTTTTTCTCTTCAGCAACTGATTTTAAGAAGAAAATACTAATATGATCTTGTGTGAATATCTCTTGGCTGTTAAATATCTGATGAAAACAGATGCTGTTCCTCCCGCTCCAGGTTTTGAACTCATTAAATGCGAGGACCCTGGCATCCCACAGTTCGGCTACAAGGTCCATGACGAGGGACACTTCGCGGGCAGCTCTGTGTCCTTCAGCTGTGACCCTGGCTACACCCTGCGAGGCAGCAGGGTGCTGGTCTGCCTGACAGGGGAGCGGAGAGCTTGGGACCAACCCCTGCCAACCTGCGTAGGTGAGACAACTCTTGCTTTTAAAATGTCCCCTAGTCGCACTGAACGCCCTTTCCTCCTCCTGTGCTCATACGTGTGATGTTAACTGTGATTCTGATTGCACCCGTTACGTTAATAAAGACCGTGATAAGGGTGCTGTGTCAGGCACCTTCAGACTGAGCGCTCTGATCTCTTCAGAACTTCCACAAGCAGACTTTATGTGAAACGCTGTGCTCCGAGCACAGATGCAACAAGGTTTCTCGCTTCCCTACAAGCAGACTGCTGCTTTTCCAGTCCTTGTCCTTTCACCTGAACGTGTGAAACAAGAGGGGCACTTTCTGATGATGGCAGACAGGAATGTGTGTCCGGACGTTTGACAGTACAAAGTCCTGTTTATTTGAGAGCTACATGACATCTGATTCCAGATCCTCAGAGGTTTTAATTCCCTCAGTCTTTCCTTAGCTAAGTCCTGCGTTCCCTTTTACCTGTAGCTCTCCAGAAGGATATCTTCTTGCTTGGAAAATTCATGATGCCAAGTTTTGTGTATCTGAGTGAAGTGCTGTTGGTCTGTTGCTTGACAACTTCATGATTATCATGCTGTTGCCAGGACAGGGGGAAGTTCTTACAGACTTATTCTTCTGCCAGATCTCAACAACCAGAAGGTTGCCTAGAAGGCTACTTTCATGGTTGTAAGTGATGTGCTCAGACACTGGCACTCTGTGTTTGCCTCTGAGTTAGGACCATTCTCCATGAGGTAAATCTTTGCTGAATTTTAGCCTTGATTATTGAGGTGAAAAGACAAATTTCTGCGATTTATACATCTTCTTAACATTTAACCTATTCACTATACATACACATGAATGGTTGTGTCTGTGTGAGCACATGGAAAATTACAGAATTTTAATGGATACATTATGAAAATGTATTCAAAATCCTCACATTCTTTTGAGGTTCATTTAGCAGATACATAAATATGTTGCCTTCTTCATTTCATCACACTGATGAGTCGTTAAGACTTTTGCAGATACAGGCAGAAGAATTGAGCTCTTCCATCCCACATGTGTGATTCAGGTAAAGCAGGATGCTGGCAGGCTCTGCCTTTATTCACTACAAAGTCAAAAAGGTGGAGGGAAGCTTTGACAGCATGTCAGGTGTTAGGAATAACTGTGCATAGAAGTGCCGAGTTATTCTGGTAACTCAGTCTTTTAGCTGAATTAAATGACTCCCTTTATCTTTGTTTTGTAGGCTTTGAGAATCTCTTTAAATGGCAAGAAATACTCCCTGTTGTATTCGTAGGCTGAGATTTGCATTGTTGCCAAGTAAGAACCATAATATGTCATAAATCTTCTCACTAACCCATATGTTTCTTTCAGCTGAGTGTGGGGGTACTATCAAAGGAGAGTCGTCAGGACGGATCCTGTCTCCCGGCTACCCAACACCCTACGATCATAATCTGAATTGTATTTGGACAATAGAGGCAGAAGCTGGTTGCACGATAGGGTGAGTTGGGCCAGGTTATTATAGCTCATTTTTCTTTCCGCGTGCAGCTTATTGTTCCAGAAGTAGATCGGTAATTATGTAAGACAAGTAGAGAGTCACTTGGAGAGTCCCAAATGAAGAAACAAAGGCTGGTTTGTCTCTTTGCCAGGTTGGACAGAAGCAGCATCACTTCTCCTTTCTCTTTAAGTTTTTTAGCCCATATGGCCCGTGCCAGTAACAGCTATTGTGCCATGGGTGGTGAAGACAAATTAATTGCTATTGCTGCCTGTGGTGTTACTGTATTAAAATAACACCCCAGAACTTTTACAGGCGTGTACAGTGGAAGTGCTCTTCACCCCTTTCCTTAATGGGACGCGTTCAGAAACAAACCTTTTCCGCCAGATTAGCGTTGAATTTCCCAGAAGTGTTTAACATGCGTCCAAGTGACATAATTCTAAACGAGGATGTATATATAAAATTGCTTGGAAGATCGCATCCCAGGAAAGGATAAATGGAAGGCAATTATGGGTTTGGTTCCTCTCCCATTCCTGCTGCCACAGTAAATTAACACTGGAAGGGGTGGGCTCTGTCATGTTACGTTTGTGAGAATGAATGGTCAGGTGTGACAGTCTCCAGATGTGAGTGGACAGCTGGAGAACTGAGTCCACAGCACTTAGCCTTCAGCTTCTAATTGCATTGTTTTATTGTTTTAATAATAAATAGAACTCAGACGATGTAATTATCCTCCCAAAGGAAAAGACTCAAGATGGTTTCTAAACATCTGGTCTGTACAGAGACCCAAGACTATCTCTCCTCCTGTTCCTCTGACTTCTCTTATTGTTCTGTTGCCACTTTTCTGTTGGAAAACGGCACTTTGAAATGTCATTTGTTTATAAGTTATGTGAATTTGGCACTTAGGTAAGCATGGTACGGAGAACATTTGGCTCATAAAGTTAGTGCAGTCACCAGCAGAATCCAGGCAGTTTCCTGCTCTGTGATTCTTCATCTGTGATCCCTGCTGCTTAGCCACTGTTCCCAGGCTGAAGTTTGCCCAAGCCCTAGCAAGCCATGTCAGTGCTGCTCCCCGTGTACCTACACATTTCAGTCCAGCTGAAGCCATCTTTGTCAGAAAACTCAAGTATGTTGGCACGTAAAGTTTTTGCTAAGTGATGGGACTTGAGAGGGAGAAATGTAGATTATGGCTGTTCAACAATAATCCTCTTCTCCCATGATCTCCCGTCATAATTTCTAATGCTTGTTAGCTGCTGTCAGCCCCGTTTCTGGGCTGACCCGAGACCTGTTGCTGTTCCAGTCCTGTTGGCCTTCATTGTAGATGCCCTCTTATCCTCACCGTGGCTTCCTTGCTGCATCAGCACTTAGCATCTCTTCAGCTGAGACTTAATCATGTTGAGCTCTATGGTGCTTTTAGTCAATGGATTTATGCTGGAGATAGATTTGGTCCAGTATTTTCATTTTTACTTAATGCAGAAATTCCCTCTATCAGCTCTGCTCTTCAGTCTGGTTCCATAGCAGATGGTTTCTGGTATGAACACAGGAGAAGGAGCACAGCCAGGGCAGCTGTGTTCCTACACAGGCAACTTCCAGTCAAAGTCTCCTCTCCTTCTCATTTTCCTGTAAAAGATTCCGAATAATCCAAAGATTTTTACAGGACAAAGCAGCCATGAGAACACCCCTTCTTCCCACCCCCCCCAAAAAGTGTAAGAGACTCTCCCCCGTGCCGACACTCCGTCGGGAAGTGAACTTTCCTCCCACGTGTGATCCCCGTCTGCTCTGCAAGTGTACTCAGAGGAGCAGAGCTGTAGGCCTGCATGTGCAGGATCAGCCAGAGGCTTGGAAGGGGCCAACCCCGAAATGAAATGATGCCAGGTGATGTACATTGCGACCCTTCCTTTCATCAGACATGAAAGCTCCCTTCTTCTGTTCCTTTATTTGGTTCCTCAAACAGAACAGATGATCTCTGGGTAGTTGAGAGCACATTTTCAGCAACTTCATTTTTATGATAATCCATTGGAAAAATAATCCCCTTCACGCATGATACAATTGTATAAAGCTCTCATTTACAACTTACATTAAAATTAATCACCAAAGCTTTTTTGAATAAAGCTGTATCTGCACAGAACGAGGGGAAGAAGAGGAAGGTGAGAAAGATAGAAAAATTAGTCTGTACCTCATTGCCATGAAAGTTGAAGGGTTGCGCTTTGAGAAAGGATTAATTTTGTGCATGTGCAAACACACACATGCACACGCACATAAAATGACAACTAAAATGACTTGGCTTATCTGTGAGTCTCTGGGGAGAGGAAGAAGAAGTGGGAGGGTGTACTGGAAAATGAATGAACCTTGCCTTCGAGTACTGCCTGCACAGCTGAGAGCAGAGAATACGCGGACGTGGCAGCGGCGTCTCGTTGTAGAGCAGCGATCTCGGTGTCATCAGAGAGTTTAATGATACTGCTAATCCTAGTTTAATGGATGGTGCTGTATTGACAGGTTCCATTTTTCAGTCTCATCTAGAAATATGAGTGAGAATATTGGAATGTTCCAGTTTGCTTCATGGCAGATTTCTGGAGACGTAACATTTTTTAACAGCTTTTAGGTTCAGGAACCTTCTGTAGGCTAGAGGGAGGCAGTGGGCAGCCCTGCAAACTGCTCTTAGTGTGAGAGAAAGACTGAAACTGTGGCTTTGGTGCAAGCTATGTGGGCGTTGCCAGTGTGGCAATGCACTGAGCTGCTGAAGCCAGGTCCGGGCAGGAGCTCAGCCTCCTGCACAGCACAGCCGGGTCGGGTGGGACACGGCAGCAGAAAGAGCCCCGGGTTGGTCACTCGGGCTGGGGGGGTGCTGCTTCCTGAAGAGCTGCAGCTAAACCGCACCAAAGGTCCTGCAGGTTATCGGTGCAGAACTGGTCTCTCCTCCTCTCTGCTCCTTGCTAAGCTGGGAGAACTTTCCCTCTGTCACTTATATGTAGCCATAATTCCTGATTTACTTTTTGCTGCATTTTGATGGACGTAACTGGCATTGTCAGTGTGCAAGAACCAAACTCTCTTCCTCTCCGTTGTCTGCTAAACCAGCGTCTCTGTCTTGTCTTAAACGAAGCCCTGCTGGGAATAGAATCAGACTGATGGAAAACCCATGCTGTTTGGTTACAGATGTGCCTGTTGAATAGATTGATTTGCTCCAGAGCACACCAGTTTCCTTAATAAAACCAGCTATCCCAACAGACTCCTGAACCAACGGGCGCTGGGACAGCCCTGCGCCTCGCCACTGTGTCATCTGGTTTCCGTGCTGAGACATTCTCCTCGTGGTGGAGCCTTGCCTGCAAGTCATTTCTTTAAAATAAAGGAGGGGAGCGAGTTGCCGTAGGCAGCCGTGGCCCCACGGGGAGCTGGTGCTGAGCTCTGCCGGGCCACGGCGGTTCCAGGGTGTCCCCTTCCCCCGGGCCAGTCTCTGCCAGCGTTTCCCTGTTTCTGAGCTCTTCAGCAATGGCTTTTCCCGGGTGGTTTTGGCTACTAGAACCAGTTAACCTGAGAGCAAACGTCACAAGGCCAGTGCACCTGTGGAGAACAGCTTTGCTCTGATCCATTCTTATTTTCCTTAAGCCTAGCTTTTCTCTCTTTGCTCAAGGTCCCTGCTACGTGGATTTATGATTCAGCTCTTTTGGGTTTTGTTGGATTCTGTGGACATCATTTTGTTGCTGAGTACATTGCAGTGGCTTTTTCCCCCCCGCCTCCCTCCTTTTATGGTTCTACCTGACGTATTTATGTTTGCCCCGAATAAATGGGAAAGCAGCCAAGTGAGTGCTTCCTTGTTTCCCGCCGTGGGCTGTCAGGGTTTTAAGCACAGTACCTGATTGTTTTATTTTTTGCAGATTTTTTTTCTCAGTACAGTTTATAGATTTCTGTCCCCGTTTCGAACTGGCATGCCTTGAGTTACCCTGTGTTAGCCCGATTTCATTGTGTCAGATGGTATTTCCCCCAGTGATAATGTGGCAGTGAAAAACAGGGGCAATTAAATGCCTCCTCTTCAGTTGGCATTTTAAGTGCAGGAGTGAAAGGGACTGAACCCTGATGTATCGCAGCCTTGTGTTGATAACTCCCTTGGGTGTAACAATAATAACGACAGTATTTTATGCTTAGATGGTACCTCTGATCGTGGAAGATCCCAAAACTCTTTGAAAAGCCTGGATTCACCTGCTCCGCATCCATCCACAGCAGAAGTGGGTTTGGTGGGAAGGAGTACAGTCTGATATCCCCCTCCGCCGTTCCAGGGTGGGAGGAGGAACATCCCACTGGGGGTTGATGTTGGCACCAAGTTTGTCCTGTCCCAGAGCCCTGGGCACAGAGGGAACTTCTGGCCTTCTCCCATCCCTTAGGTCCATCGCTGGCACGGGCTCTGGAGTGAATTTCTTCCCTGTGATGTCTCCTGCCGGCATCTTGGGCTTTCCCTGGGGAATTTCCTGTGGAAGTACCTAGCCGTGGTCTAGTTTAAAAGCAGAAGAGAGGAGCTCCAAGGAGTACTGCTGCAGGCAGTTGAGGACTAAGGAGCGTTTGGTGCATGCACTGGAGGCCTTGCAGCCCTCTCTCCTGGGCAGACAAAGCTATCAAATACACAGAGTAAGGAAATGAAATCTGCATTCGGAGCACCGTAATAAATACCTCGTTGAGAGCACAGTGTAATCTCATTGCCAGCCGCCAGCTTCTTAATTTGTGTTTTCTCTCCCTTCCTATCGTGGATTTTGGAGAGCTGGATCATGCTGCCTCACTTTTTCTTTATTCCTCACTGAAGTTACTCTGTTACCTGATCTAGAGGCAGTTTTGCAATATCCACAACTTTGTAAAACATGTCCAAGTCCTTTCCTATATCAGCCACTTCTCCCCTCAGAGGTGCAGCAATCCAGTATTCAAAATTTGCACCCACCTGTTTGCCATCCTCCCGCACACCTTTTTCTGTCTCTTTTTATTACCCTCCGGGCAGTTAACACCCTGGTAAGGATTTTTTTTTTTTTTTTTTTTTTCCCAGCATGATGCTGTTCTAATTAACATTGGGTTTTGGTTGTTTCCTTTCCTTTTTTTTTCCCCCCAATACACAAGATTAGCCTGGTGCCAGAAGCAAGTTCTTTGACCTGAGTGCAGGTAACAAAAATCAATGTATTTATCAGTAGATGCTGGCTCTTGACAATAAACTGTTCCTTGCAGGACACAAAAAAAGCAAAAGGACAGCCAAGGTTGTTGCTGTGTGCAGCACAGGGACAATGTGTGAATTGGATGAATATATGTAAGTTGTCTGAAGGGACCCCGTCACATTTTCTGCTAATTCTCTTTTTAGAGTGAGTTTTTTTCAATACTCTTGTGTTTATCTGTTAGAGAGTGAAACTACGGACAAACCCTCATCTTCTTCACAGCCTCTTGTACCTCCCTGCTGCGGATTTGCCGTATGTCCTTGACTGAGCCTTTTGTCTGTGTGACAGCTACTCATTGCAGTGTCTGAGCAGCTTCGGTGTAAAACCAGCTGTGATGTTCTGGCTGGGGAGGTTTCCACTGTCTGCGATGGGCCTTTGCACCTTTACCTTGTTCCTGAAGATTTTTAGATTAGTAAATTTGATTGCTTAGGAGAGAACACCTGAAAGGACTTAACTTTTCAGAAAAAATTAGTATCCATGGCTGTCGGCTTCTGTTTATGGATGTGTTTTAGTAGGGAGGCGCGTGACTAAGAGATCCTGGGTTGTGTAGACAGGTGGAGTTTGGTGAAGGGCTCGCGGACTTTGTGCAGACTGAGTTGCAGGTAACAGGAGAGAACACTTTCCTTGTGGGCCAAGCCACCTTAGTTCGGTACCAATCGCACTTCTAATCCTTTCAGGAAAAAAAGGCCGAGCTCGGTTTGTGGTCTGACTTCCAGTTCATTTTGCCACACAGGCTCCATTTCATCGTTTTCCACACGGAGGAGTTCCACGATGTGCTGAGGATTTGGGATGGTCCGGTGGAGAACGGCATCCTCCTAAAGGAGGTGAGCGGGTCCAGCCTACCCGGCGACGTCCACAGCACCTTCAACTCCGTCATCCTTCAGTTCAACACGGATTTCTTCACAAGCAAGCAGGGCTTCGCCGTTCAGTTTTCAGGTGGGCTTTACATTGTTTCCGTGGGGTCGTCCAGACCTAACTTTGGTGAGAAGCAATTGCAGGTCTCTCTACAAAGGACTGATGGAGCACGACAGCAGGAGCTGGGCAGTCTTCCAGCCATTTGTGCTCTATCACATTTGGGTGCAGTCTCTGCAAATAGAGAAAAAAAAACCCTCTTGTATTTTGTCCTTGCAACGCAGGTGAGTTCTGTGCTCCCCTCTGCTACAAGTCACCTTCACAGTGGTGAACTTGGCAGCAAGATGAGGAGCAGTACGTTGTGGAATGCACAAGAAGGAATTACACCTATCTTCCACCACGTTCCACAGGTCCCTTAGAGACACGAGTGTGCAGACAACTTCCCCCAGGCGTTCCGAGAGCAGTTGGTCAGTGGTCTCTGAAAACTGAGTCTATTTAAAATCCCTCAAATTGGATCCCCTGAGATGCAGATCACAAAAAGCTCTATCAGCTGCAGGGATGTCATTGCTCGCAGCAGCGCTACGTGTAATGCAACTGCAATCTGTCACTGCCTAAGTCCTGGCTGCTGTTACCTAAGGCTCGGCCTTGTAAACACATTAATTTAAATTATATTAGGGTAATATATCTCAGCATTCACACAGAGGTTTCCGGGATGCAGGCCTTCGCTGACGTGCCCAGCAACCAACCAGCAGATGCCTATTTTGGAGGTGGCAGTAAGCAGGGAGGCTCTTGGGTGGAGGGTGATACAACCTTCCTCGGCCTCGGACACACATCAGAGCTCATCCTGTCTCTCCCCAGCTTTTGCCCATAGCTTTCTCTTCGGGGTGCCCTGCACGGCTGCGAGAGTAGGCCAGCTCTTTGGGAAGAGTTTGTGCTGGGTACAAGACCTTCTAGGATGACCAAGACATCTCTGCCATCCTCTTCCTTTGCCAGGCTTGTGCTTGAGCCTGCGTGGAAGGACCAGGCTGGGCTGCTAACCTGCTTATCTCCAGTTGCACAGAAAGAGAGAGAGGGATTTCCTCTGGCTCTTTTAAGAGGAGCTTTCTCTAAACTGCCTAGGTGTAATAGACTCTCATCAACTTAGCAGGAAATAAGTTCTGCTCCACTGCCTGATACAGAGCTGGTCTTTATTGAATGCTCCTGCTCAAAGCCTTTGTTCACAAGGTGTGACTAAGTAGTCAGACCTAAGCTCAGAAGTATACAGTTTTGAATCTTGTGAACTTTAATGATCTATATAAGCTTGCAAAACTTGTATTACTCCAGGACTTTCCATGCTGTTAAGTAGTTGTAGTGTTGACAGACCTTGAGCTCAGTCAGCAGCGAAGCTGTGCTGCCTGGCCCCAGCCGAGAAGCTGCTGAGAGGGTCATCTCATCCTCAAAGGGACACAGCGGCGAGACTGGGAGGGAGACGAGTGCATTTCGAAAAGGTCAGGCTTGATGCTTCACAGGGCTAAAGGCTAAATTGCTCTGCCACTCAGGGGAAGTGAAAAAGTGCTACTGGATTATTTTATTTTGCAGCATGTGTCTGACACAGAATTCTATAAAAATGCCATGTAAGATCAGTGGATGTCTGGACTTATTAAGTAAACATGCATGTGCACAATTATACATCAAACTTGCACTCTGTGTAGTGCACTTGAACTTGCCGTTCCCGAGAGCCTCTACCAGCTGGAGTGGCAGATGCTCAGTGCAAAGGAAAAGCCATTTTTTGTGCTTGTGGCAACTTTAAGGGATACTGAAGGAGGAGAGATGGAGAGTGAAGTCATTGCTTGGGTATTTGTTTAAGGACAGCCAATGCTGTAAGCCTGTATTAAATATAAATATACATATATGAAAATATATCTATTTTTTAATACTCTTCAGTTTCCACTGCCACTTCCTGCAATGACCCAGGAATTCCCCAGAACGGGAGCCGGAGTGGTGACAGCAAAGAGGCAGGCGACTCCATCATCTTCCAGTGTAATCCAGGATACGCTCTGCAAGGGGAGGCCAAAATCACTTGTGTGCAGATTGAGAACAGATTTTTCTGGCAACCAGACCCTCCCTCCTGCACAGGTATGAACACGCATCCATCCTCCCGTTGCACTGGCTTCCCTGCCCTGTTTCATTGCAAGCCTCCTGTGTCTGAAGGGGATGAGTCCCACCTGGCCTGAAGAGGTTTATGACAAGGTCGGTCTGTCTCAGGTAGCTGGCTCCTAGAACTACTTCTTAGGTTTATCCCCAGAGTGGCTGGGACAATGAGAATCTAGTTCATTTTGGGAAGCTCATAGGACATACTGCAATGTAAGTGATGATATTTAACCTGACAAGTCAAAATTAAAGGTTTCTTTAAAACTCGGGTTGGTGGAGGGGATTGGGGTCATGGGTGAATAATTTCTGCATGAGAAGACAGCAAGTTCTGTCAGGAGAAAGAACTATTTGACATTTCTTTGAGCTCATAAAGTAATAAAAGCAGCTCATAAAAGTGACTCTCTTTAATATGTCCAGAACACATTAAAAAAAAAAAGTCATGCTAAGCACATAAGAGCAATAAACATCAAGTTTGCTGGCCAATTAAATGCTAGCCACAAATTACTTAACCTCTGACCTTCATTTCTGTTGATGCATTGTTATCCTAAGCAAGAAAAATCTATTAATTCTGTTTCGAACGTGTGATTTAATGCCAGCTAGGAAACTTCTACAGCATGCACAGGATTTATGCTCCCTGTAGGATGACTTGGTTTCTGAATGACTGTCTTGATGATCTAGTGTGGCACCCCTTCAGCCTGATCGAGACAGTCCTTTTAGTCTTCCCGGAGCTATAACTAAATCATATTGTTGCATGTCATGCCCGTATCGTCATTCTCCTGTTGAGTTTTCTTTCACAGCAGAAGTTGGGCCCTCGGTCCTTTTCAGAGAAATGCAGCCAGTGACTTCATCTTGGTGTGAGATGAATTCCCATGGGTCGTCTCCAGTTTGACTTGGAGATACTGTGTTGGGTCCTTTTTGAACGGAAGTCTGACAAATCTGATTTAAAAAGTCATAAGCTCTGTGAAAAAGCTGGAAGCAATGTCTTGCTCCTTCTCTCTATTCACTGAGGAAAGGTTTTAAGGAATAATCAGTAGCCAAATATCAGTTTTATAGTAGCTCTGTAACAGGCTGCCTAGTTAGAGCTGAATTAGAAAGCTGTGTTTAATTTAGGGCTTGGGTTTTATGTTTGTATTTAGCATTTCAAATATGTTTTCACATCTTTATTGTACAACTTCTGCAGTCCCTAAACAATGTGGGCTGAACTGGAACCTCAGCTGAAACAGCCCCCAGAGGTTTTGGGGTATTTGAAGTCTCTATCCTGACCCAACTCCGAACAGCTGCGGCTTGGACCAGTTTCTAGTTTAAATCCTTTGGAGACTGTGGGTGGGATTATCAAAGAAATCGGAGGGTGTTGAACAGTCATCTCCCTTAGGCTTTTCAAAAATGAGTCCGTATACTTTAGTTTCTTCTGAATTTCCCCTGGTTTTACAGTCTGGAAGAAGAACACACCCTAAAGGTTATGATTAAGGTAAATGGACGCAGAACAGATCCTTGTGGTTCTTCCAAGTTATTTGTGCGTGACCTTCAGCTAAACTCTTCCCTGTCTGTGCTGTGATTTCCTTCTCTATTCGAGAGGGATAACAGTTCTCAGCGCCTGCAGGCAAAAGAAGTTGCTTTTGGGCCTTGGAGAAGGGCCTCTAGTTTAATCTCTACTGTGATCATTATAGAACAGCCCTGCTACATTTTACCTGATATGTGGGGGTCCCTGCGTATTTGCAGGGGTTTATAAAAGCCCACAAGATAAACACACATGCTCTCTCCTTCATGGAAGATCCTTCCAAGATTTGTCCCGTTACTTCGTCCCGCACGGGTTCATTTCCCTCTCGGTGTTCGCATTGCTGTGGGCGGGTTGGGGTCAGACACCCGAGCTGAACACAAGCTGTGCCCCCCTCTCCCCCCGTCCCAAACGATCTGAGCAACGAGGGGAAATCTTAGAGCATCGACCTTGATGAATAGACTGCGGAAAGGCTGACAGCAATAAATCAATCATGAGTATTTACCACAGTGGAAATACATGCAAGCACTTTCAGCCTTAAAAAAGTAATAATTGATTTTTCAATCAGCTTGGCATTTAATGTGTTGGTAAGTGCAGTGAACACAAACAAGCCTTTAGTCCCAGGCAACGTGTTTTCACTCATTTAGCAACCGTCCAGACTTTGCCCAGGAGTTGCCTAAATAAATGCAACAGAAAAGAATAAAGCGTCTCTTGCTCCTTCTGGTTTCTCACTTAATACATGTTACGAAGATTGTGGCAGCATCCGTAGCTCTGTGTGTGCGGAACAGCTCTGCAATGACAGCTCTGCGAGGGCTGCTACCAGCTCTGGTAATACCTTAAGACTGGACAGCCTTGAAAACTGCCCTCTCTGTCCCCTTATCTATCCTTATCTCTCCTCCTCCCTTCCTGCATCTCATCTACTGTTTTCTGAGTTTCTCGAAGACAAAGCCTCATCCCTTTCCTTGGTTGCCTTCAGCTCCCTGTGGAGGCATCTTGACAGGACCGGCGGGAGTGATCTTGTCCCCGCAGTACCCGGAGCCCTACCCGCCAGGGAAGGAGTGTGACTGGAAGCTGACTGTCTCTCCCGACTATGTCATTGCCCTGGTGTTCAATACGTACGTACCCGAGAGCTGGTTGTTCCTGGGCAGGGAGGGGGTGCCAGGGGTGAGGCGCTGCCTGGGGGAGCTGGGTCTGCACGTGGGTCCCTTCCTCTCAGAACCAAACCAAACCTGGGGGGACTGTCCCGTAGTCCCGGGTAATCTGGTTTTAGACCCCCCTTAATTTGGGGAAGACACACATATCCCAACTGCAGCTCCTCTTTGATATACGTGGGTTTTGCAGAACAGAACCGTGTAACTGGGGCAGCATAGGAAGCCCCTGTAGCCACACTGGCTTGTGCTTCTGTGCTCTTGACTGACTCACAAGTCCTCAGTGGAGACAGAAATGCCCTGTGCTTAGCTGAGGAGCTGTTTTGGGGCAGAAGCAGTGGGGTTGTACAGCCCATGGAGACCCCGTGTTGCTTTCCAGGGGCTACTGGAGCACGCTCATACTTTAGGCACTCTCCTTCCTTTGGTTTTGCAGCTTCAGTTTGGAGCCTGGCTATGATTTTCTTCACATCTACGATGGACCCGATTCGCTCAGCCCGCTGATCGGAAGTTTTTATGGCTCCCAGCTGCCCGAGAGGATAGAGAGCAGCAGTAACAGCCTCTTCCTCGCCTTCCGCAGCGACGCGTCCGTCAGTAACTCCGGGTTTGTCATCGACTACACAGGTGAGAGCAGCCAGGGGGGCACCTGGCCCAGCTGACTTGGCAAGTACACAGGGTTTTACCTGTGCTCAGTCTCGGGTTAAACCACCTGGCTGAACCAACTGGGAGAAGCTCTAGACACAGAGGAAAGCTCTCTCCAGGCGGTGATCCTGGTGTCTGTTTTGCGACCACCAAAGCTGATCGAGAGGCTTGAGGGGGAAAATGGGGAGTTGAAGGGAGGGGTCCTGTGGGCTGGCAGAAGAGTGAGGGTACATAAGGTAGGTAGGAGCAGAATAAAAGGAATGTTACATGTCTGAGGGTCAGTCACGTGGCTGCTTCTGTGTGAGGCTTTCATTAACAAAAAAGAAAGTTTTTTACTTTTTTTTTTTTTTTTTTATTAAAGAAAATCAAGAGAGATTCCCAGAAAAATACACATTTCTGTACAGGCTTCTGTATCATCTTTCTTGCTCCACACTGAATTTAAATAGTTCTGTCTTCTCCTCAGTGAGCAGAACATGCTGCTTCATTGCAGATTTGAGCTTTCAGAGTGCTGGAGAGTGCTGAGCTGTTGACTGGTTATTAGGAGTGCTCCACATTGCCATGGATTGAGGATTTAGTTGTAGTGGCAAGAGCGGCTTTGTCCAACAAAAGGAGGTGCAGGGATCCATATCCAATGTGGAATCTTGGTCCAAATTCTTGATGCTGCCATTCGAGGACGTGCCACACTGGGTGGCTCTGTGTAGAGGTGAGGGCGATGGAGGTGGATGCTCAGCTCTCGAGTCAGTGGAGCTCTCCTGCGATCTATGCATTTTGCTTCACCTAAGATTCTGAAGCATCTATTGAAAAATTCACTAATAATTAGTAAAATGAACAGAATAGTTCACAGGTATCTGTGTTGCTAGAGCAGTGGGGTTTTTTCTTGCTTGCTGGAGGAGGAAGTAGAACGTTGTGGTGGCTTCAGCTCTAATAGTGAGAGACAGAGCCAGGGGTTAGAGTTTTCCCTGGGTGCTTTTAGCTCCCTGTCGATGGAGCAAGCTGAGAAGTGACAGACCTGGCACTGCTGTTCTGGTTGATGGGGAAAAAAAAGGAAGGCTTTGGCAGATGTTCCTTGTTTGTGCACGGGGTAGGTGAAAGAATGGAGTTGTTACAAACTGTAGTAAAAAATATGCTCTGCAAAGCCAGATCTGATCAGCTGGGATTATGCAGAATGGAGAAAAGGATTAAAAGCTGGGAAAAAAAACAGGGCTAGAAAGAAACAATTCTTCAAGCCTGCTTTGGCCTGTATGGACTATTTTGAAGTATAGGAAAAAAGCATCGATGGCTTCAGATGCGCTGGATGCCTGCCACTGTGCACCGTGGCTTTGCACCGCGGCGTACGCTGTGAAACAGGCTGTTGAGTCTTGTTGGGCCAACTGTGTGCTGGGGGAGCAGAAACAGCTCGTGCCGGAGAGCGGATGGGCTGCTGCTGTGTTTTCAGGGCTGCTGCTGCTTTCTCTGTGTGCTTGGGCAATTCTCTCTTCCCTGTATCCTCTCTCCGGTGTGTGGTTCCTGCTTTTAAATTTACCTGAGCGGAGGTTAAATGACAGGGAAGTGGCAATTCCTGATAGTTATGCTGAACAGATGAATTTCCCTCTGGTAAATTTATAAAATAATAAGACAAAGACAATTAGTGCTGCTTAAGATGCAAGAGATTAAAAGTTTTCTGCTCTCGTTAGAATTAATTTTACTGAAAAATAAGTCTTGAGTTTTCTCCTTTTCCCTTTTCGTTTTGGGCAGCCAGAAGGTAGTTAACAAATGAAATCTCATTAAATTAGGGTGGTTGTGCAATGCATTTTTCTCCTAAACACTCCTACAGCGTTAATCGCGCCTACATACTTCCCACAAAACCAAACTGCTGGGAGAAAAGAATGAGGCTTTAAGTTTGCTCATTAATTTCCCCGCACTTTAAGAGGAACCTGGGTTTCAAGTCTGAGAAGCGGCAGAAAATAGAACTTTGGGGAATCGAAGGAAGAAGAAAAGAAATGCAGGAGGGAACGTGCGTGAAAGAAAATCAAATCCCGAGCTGAGCTCCTTGCCAGCGTGGAATCCCAAGTACAGTTCAAAGACACCCTCTTCTCTCAGCCGCGGCATCGTGTTTGGGCAGCGCTGCAGCCCACGCAGGCTTCTGCCCCGAGCGCCCTGAAAACCATCCGTCACCTGTGTCAGCCGTGTGCCAAATGCCCTGAATTACCAGAGGCTTTGTAGTCCTCTTTTGGTAATGTTTTGGGGAAGGAAAAAAAAATAATAAATAAATAAATAAATAAATAAAGGCAAAGCAGCCATCTGTCAGTCCCTCCTTGAAATCCTGCCTCTTCCCTGGGACTGGGACTGTGTTGCTAGCCTGCAGCTACGGCGTGTCGGGTGAATTTCAAACAGCCTCAGCACTTCATTTGAAATTGTTTCAGGGGCAATGGCTCTTCAAGAGAAAGTCGTCCTCTGGGGCCAGGAGGAATGGAGAAAACAGAGAGAGAAGAATGAATTTGGCTTTTATTATGCCATTTTTTGCATAGAGCATGACAGTGAGAGTGAAGTGGGAATGCGGCAATGCCATGGAAAGGTGTTTGAGGGCAGATCTTCAGCCAGGCAATTTCCCAGTTTAGCTACACAGATATACTACACCGGCAGGATTTCTGATAGATGAACACATATCTTCTGCTTTGCACCCAGGATGCACTGTCAGCTGTGCAGCAGAATGAAAAATCAAACCCGGGTTACCGGCAAAGAAACCGTAAGCGTCCTCTCCCCACGCACACTTAAATTTACAGAGGTTTGGTTTACTGTCTGCGTAAAGCCTTGGACTGGTTCAGAGGGTCAGGTGAAACTTAAATGCGATAGTTTGGGATTTCAGCTGGGGAGGAATTTGTTCTTTGCAATGACTTAGCAGTAGTGAGAAGATTTTGGGTTCAGGCTGGTTCATGAAAAGGAAAACATGCTCTGCTCAGGCATTCCGTTTAAGGTCTGTTGAACTTACCATAATCCTTAAAAAAAGTACTTGTTTGCGACACCAGCTTAGTTAATGTTGTCATTTCTGTGAAAGCAGCATGCTGTGTTCATAGCAGATTCACTTAAGCCTGACAAGTGTTAGCCTACCAAAGCAAAAGGATGAGTTCTTGATGACAAAAGAGGAAAGACAGTTACAAAACAAAAGCTTAAACACAGGCAAGAGATGGCTTGCAGTACACCTAGAGTTTCTGTTTCGGTTCAGTTGTTGCTTGAGAATTTTTTTAAGTGTCTCAGCTACAGAAAAGTGAGGGGTTTAACTCTACATGTATTCTCTTTTGAACCGAGATAATGCGTGTGCATCTGAGTTACACTGGGGAGATTTCCGGTTACGGAGCAACACTGGCTAAGTTTCCCAAACTGTTTCCAGTCAGTTTAAAAGACCCTGTGGTGAGGGTCTGCCAGTAAACCGCCATCGCCAGAAAATCCTACCAGAGAGGCTTTTAAATTTGACTGGGGATGAATCCCTGAAGTGAAGATTATCTTTTCTCATTGGGAAATGGACTGAGTTCTAATAATCAGCTTGCGTTGCAGCATCTCACAAAGCACAGATTTCATTCAGATACTTTTTCATATGTTCACACACTAAAATTTTTAAACGGAGACCACGTGTGTAAGGGGCAGGCTAGTTGCTTGGAGAGCTTTTCCCAAATGATTCCCTCTCTCCCTTAATTTTTGTGAGGGCTGAGGACCTGTTGTCGTGAACACCGGAGAGGGGCTGACTCCATCAGCCCCTGCCTCCATCCCAACAGCTTGTCTGGACGGGGGGTGCTGCGTGGCACCCACGGTGCAGGTGTGGGTTTGGCTCCTCATGCTTGGGGCAGAGGATAGGAAGGCGTTCCCCGGTTGGATGCTCCGAAGTGGCAGGTTTTCTCACACTTTTTAGTACCTTCCTGTTTCTGTTGTGGGCCAGAAATGAAGAGGCATGAAATTGAAAGCAAATGAAGCAAAACTGATTACTTTTCACCCTTCCAAAGGAATGAAAAAAACCCCAACCCCAAACCCCAAGCCTTATTTCAAATCTGTTATTATTTCACCAGAACTATTTTGCCCGTCCTCAGCTTATAAACACATACTCAGCATTACTTATGGGTTATTTAAGGTAGAAATTCCCCACAGAAATGCTGTTCTGTAAAATCCATTGCAAAGCAAGCTGTTTAAAAATACCCAGCACCGTTTTGTGTTAAAACAGTCAGAAGTAGGAGATGATGCTTGGCCCTAGAACAACTTCCATTTGAAAAATCTGTCTTTTGGAAAAGGTTGTCCATTTACCTGGGGGAGGATTGGAGGGTGTTGGGCTCCTGGTGAGCTGGTGTGACAGCAGCCAAAGCTGCTGGGATGCCGAGGCTACGCCTGGTCTTTAAGATCCTAATGGAATTTGTCCTGTCTTCAGTAAACGGTGACTGTGGTGGAAAACTGTCTTCTAGACAATTTCTCCTGGGGCTGCTTTAAGGCTTAGCTCTTAATCACGGGTTGCACATGTTCACAGATGGGGAGTTCACGATGCACTTTGCAGACAACAACTCTCCAGTGAAGCTGTTCTCGAACATGCAGATGAAAGCCTGACCTCCTGGCCTAGGAGCTCATGCAGGCTTTGAGTTTTCCTTAGGAAAGGAGAAGGAAAGCACAGAAAATTCTGCTTTCTCTGGACTAATGAGCCAGTTCTCATGGCATTTTTGCCTTGACTCTTCTCTAAACATTTGGCAGCCTGAATCCATGTTAATTGGGACATCAGGGTAAAGTCTTCGATTTCTGAAGTGTCTGAGTGAAAATAAAACGTTATTTCTAAATGGGGAAGCCGTGCTGTACTCACTTCATAGCCTAATAAATCAATGGCTGGGGAAGCTGTGGCTTTCCCACATCCCTCCACGAGTCTTTTGCAGTCACCACGCAACCAAATACTTCCTTAAAGTTGAGCTCCTGCCTCCCTTTGTAGCCTACTGCTGAGAATCATCAGGGCAGTTCATCTGCAGGGGAGTGTTCAGCTGGAGCTATGTGTAGGACTAGTGTGTCAGGATGCATCGTCCCCAAAGGCACAGACCCTCAAGGGAAGAGAAACAGTCGAGAATGAGGAGAACACAACAAAAGCAGTGGGGCTGCTGCTCTGCAATCAGCCACCACCCTTTTTTTCAGCAGTCGGCAGAGTGACTTGAGCGCTGAATGTCATGAATTTTGAAAGCAAGAGCAGAGGCTGAGATCCAAGCACATGGCTGAGGCATCTGACAGCCAGGTGGGAGGCTGACTGACAGGTTGAAGCCACATCAACTTGTCAGATGAGAGGCAGTGAGAGTGTTCAAAATAACAAGAGAGACATAAAGTGGTCAGGAGGAAGCCGTTGGGTGCAGCTTTTGTGTGAAAGGGTCTAAAAGTGAATATTAGCAATTCAGAGAAGCAAAGGCTCCTGGAGTGAAAAAAATATTTGGGAAAAGTAGATGAAGCGTTTACACTTGCAAATGGCTTGTGTGCTACAGCAGACTCCGGGCCGTGTGGCTGCATCTTGAGTGCTCTGGTTGACTGATGGGCAGCAGCGGTTCGTCACCTCTGTGGGCTGTGACCGGCCTGGCCAGGCCTGTCCCACTGATGGGCAGTAATGGTGAAGGGTCACTTCTCCAGCTCTGTCTCACAAGCATAAGGATAAATGAGGAGGGAACGTGTTCATCTGAGCTGAGCAGAGAGCCAAGGGCTTTGCTTCCTGGTGCAGTGGCTGAAACAAGCTTTTTGGTCCTGATATCTTACTCATAATAACCAAGGTTTCTCTTCTGTGACTAGCTGGTCTCCCAGCAGGCCCTACAGTCAGATCACACGCAGGAAACAACGGGATGCAAATATTTGTCATTCTTTGGTCTTAGAATCCCAATCTTCCCCATCATGTTCTGAGTATCCGAGCTGTCTTCTGAACGCTGCAGTAATGATGCTTCCAGGCACACGTGTGTCTCTTCCCAGGATCAGATAAACTGGAACATCTTATTTGGTTGGGGAACAGGGCTGCTCAAAGGACGGGTGGCTTGTCCAACGTTCGTGCAGCAGGACACCGCTCACACAGAGGAGAACCCAGGACTTCATGAGTTAAAGTGATGATACAAGTGTGTGATGGTCTGTGAGGAGCGTCGAGGGTTGACCCGTCTGTGGCTCCCAAGACAGGGAACTGGTGTTCTGGGAAAAAACGGTGGCCCCACTTTCGCAGTTCAGGGCAGCTCTTCCTGGTGGAAACATGTCATGTCCTTTTGTGCCCTGTCTACCTGGATCGCTAGCTAGTGGTACAGCTGTTGTGTAAAGGCAACCATAGAGCTAATCCGATTTTTCACTGCAAACAAAGAAACAAAAGCAAGATCTGAGGGCTTTACTGTTTTCTGTTTCTCCCTCCACCCCTTCCCCAAATACTAAAAGCCCATGATTTAATGCTTAAACACATTATAATTGTTCGCAGACCTACTGCTCTCAGAAAAGCCCTCATCTTTAATGAGCAATTTCCAAATGACAAAAGCGCAGGATTAATCAAAGCCTCTAATTATATTTCATGCAGGAAAAAAAAAAAAAAAAAAAAAAAGAAAAAAAAAAAAAAAGAAGAAAGCCCTCAGAAGAAGAAGGAGAGAAATACCCAAGTCCTGACAGCTCTGTAGTCTTTACTGGAATTTTCATATGTAAATGGGGTTTTTAACTCTGCAGGGCATAGTGAACAGAGAGAAAAATGTCTTCATTTTGTCTAACTGCTTGTAATCATTTTGCCATAATTGCAGCCATGCTGCACATCTGGAGAGTCAACCAGCTAGCACATGGCATGATGTATTTCCGTGGTGCGAGCAGACAGCTCTCAGATACAGGAATGATAGGTGCCAAGGAGATAATGTGAACAGATGTAGCACATCTGAAATAGGTTGCGTGTTCAGTCTGTGTTTATACGCCCTGGTTTGCAAAGTTCCGTGCAGCCTGCCCCCTGTGCGAGAAGGGAGAGCGAGTGTAGGGAGTTAAATCAAAGCTTTGCCTCGTTTGTTGGATTTTGGGTACCAGCAGACACGGGTGTGAGCTGAAGCCTTCCTCCTTCCAGTATAGTTGTGCTGGAGCTGAGCAGCAGAGAAGGGTCTGGACCAGAATCTGACCCATGCAATTCCCCAGATTCAGCAGCACTGAGAGAAAGATTGAAATCTAAACTCTGCAAATGGTGCTGCTCTTCACGATATGCTGAGGTGAGATTCCCAGATGAGAAGAGCCAAAAAACCATGCCAGCCACCAAAATTTTAGCGTAGCTGTACCAGACCAATAAAGATCTTGGCAATTCTCTCTTGCAGAAAATCCCCGGGAGTCGTGCTTCGACCCTGGGTCCATTAAGAACGGCACACGCGTGGGCACGGATCTGAAACTGGGGTCTACAATCACCTACTACTGCGACGGAGGGTACGACATTGAAGGGGTCTCCACGCTGACGTGTGTCATGGGAGGGGATGGAAAACCCACGTGGAACAAACCTCGACCTACCTGTACAGGTAAGGCTCGAGGGAAGAAGGTGAGTAGAGAATTTGCCTGTCGCCAAATACTTCAGCAGTTTATCCTAATGAAAAGCTCGACGTTCCTTTTGCATAGAGCTGCCTGCCTGGGGACAGAGAATGTTTTTGTCAGCGTTTCTTAATTTTTCAGGTTTTTTTTAACATCCAGAGGTCAGGAAGTGCTGACTTATATGAGGTTTCCTGAACCTTCTTTTGAGAGACAGAAAACTGGACACGACAGATTATGCGCATGACAAATCCCTAGTGCAGGGCAGGATTCACGAAGCTGCTTAAACATTTGCTTAACCTGATCCTTGCTAACCAGAACCCTTGAGCATGTGCTTTTCTGAGCAGGGTCAGGGTTTACCAAGAAAACAAAAGGTATTTTTTTCTTAGGGGTTCTGTGGTTATTTCATTTTGTTTTGTGGCTTAATGAGAAAATGGTTTAAATGATGGGTTTGCCCTCAGACCTCCTTAATCTGAGAAGGGAGTCGAGAGATAGCTGCCAGTCTGTGGTGACTGGAAGAATGAAATCTCTCACTCAGGCACTGGTGGGGAGGACACGGGTCCCGCTGGAGCCGGGCTCCTGCTGCTGAGAAAGGGCAAAAAGGGTCGGAGCTCGTTCTGGCAGGTCCTGAGCTTTAAGGTCGGGTGGAGAGCAATGCAAATCACATTAGACTACGCCACTGTACACGGCATCCCTTAGCCTTGCCGTGGTCTTGATAATTAAATGTGAAGCAGGCATGAACTCGGGTTAGGATAAGCCTTATTTTTCTTAATAAGAACTTGCAGCGAGAGCTGCGGTGCCTGACGTGTAGAATTGATCGTGGCTGGGGGCAGCTGACACTGCCCGGCGTTACAGCGCAGGGGGGGGATCTCAGAGCAGCAGGAAAAAGGCTGATGTTTCAAGGCAGGCTTGGCAAGGGTACGTTGGGAATCTCTTCTTGGCTCTCTCTTGCAGCACCCTGTGGTGGTCAGTACACGGGCTCAGACGGCGTCGTCCTCTCTCCAAATTATCCCCAGAACTACACCAGCGGACAAGTCTGCTTGTACTTCATCGTTGTGCCGAAGGACTACGGTATTGGTTTTGGATGTGTTTTGAAACTCTGTCCTGCTGTCCGTGCAGCTCTCTTGTTTGGGGTTTTGTTGTTTGAACAAAGCAGTAGCGTAAGTGCATATATAAATGGAGATACGGGAGATTGGAAAATAGTAAGTGGCGCTGTTGGATGCTATTTATACTTTGTTGTAGGCAGTAAGGATGATGGGTATTTTCTGAATTTCACAATCTATCAAAAATGAGGGGACAAAAAAAAAAAACCCAAACCTTACAAAACACACCATCTTGTGATTCCCCTTCCAGTTCCTGCACTATATCCCGTCGTGCAGAGTTGAAAAATCAGCAAAAAATAATTCATGGTGATTAATGCTAACAGCAGGCTCAGAGGGCCTCCGAGAGTACAAAATGTATTTACCATAAACACATGCTAACTGTGGTGCTAAATAATCTGCCTGCACAGAGAAGCACATAAATGTATAGTTTTGTGGACGTGCAGCTGTGGTACCTTATGACTGATTTTTATTTTTAAATAACGCGCGGATTAAATTTTAAAACTAGACCCAAACAAAATCCAGATTCATTTAAATGGACCGTCACAGATTCCAGTGCTGCTTAATTTTGGTCAGAGCTTGAATACAAGAATGAGCAACGTTCTAGAAACCTCCGAGGCAGCTCGCTGGATCTTAGGATTGGTTAACATATTTTCTTGTTTGAATGGAACTGAAGTTCTTAAAGAGCGCTGGCACTGACAGCTGTGGCAGGTGAAGATCTCCAAATCCCGTTATTTTGATACTGCTCCTCAGTGCGTTGTATTGATCCGGTCGGTCCCTGTGGTGTTTTCAGCTGTTTGTGGTTTCCTTTGTTGAGGTAGCAAGGTGTGGGATAAGGCTCCTGCGTTCAGACTGCGTGCATTGACGTTCCGTCTGAGTTCCTGGATCTAGCTGACGAAATGCTGCACTGCTCTCTTACACCTCTTAACTTGTTTTACTCTAGCTGATCTTGATGTTGTCTAAGAAACACAATAACTGGAGGGCTAGACAGTTTTGATCTCCCAGTCTGACTTTTGCCTGTGGTAGGGTAACAGCTAAATGAGTTTCTCTTCTCCACCTGCTCCCTTTCTACAGCTTCATTAAAAACAAGCAGGAAAAACCGTTAGTTGTGAATGTTATGCATTTCCCATCTCCTTCACTTCTCAGATTCTGTGTACAGCAGGCATTAGGGTGTGCTATCATCACTTTTTTTCAATGTTCCCAACATCAAAGCTGTGCTGGAAACCATAACGTGCAGGAAACAAATGTCGTAGCTTGGTGGATGATGAATTTCACAGCAAGAGACTTCTCAGCTTGTGAAGCTGCAACTGGGCACTTACAACTTGAAAATGCAAAGCCAGGAGAGGAGTCAAAGGGGAAAAAAGAAAAAAAAAAATCTTCTAAGTGCAGATTTGGGAGGGAAAAAAAAAACTTATTATATTCTGAAAAATAAAGATAAATAACTGAAGTCTCTTTGCTCTAGTGAAAAAAATGCTCTGATCCTCTCATTATTATTTTTTCCCTTTTATAAGCTCTGCCTGCTCCGGGGTGCATTTAAAATGTCTGCAGTAAGACCCGGAGCACTGCACAGCTCCCTCGTTAGCAGTCTCTGTAGACAGGCTTAGGTCTGACTGTTAATAAAATAGTGAGCGTGCTCTCTCCCTAGCAGCCATCCTCCCTGGCCAGAGAGGTTCACTCTAGAAATTAAGTTCTTCAGGACAGGAATTGTTATTTTGGTCAGGTTTTGTACAATGCCTAACCCAACGGGAGCCTGCTTCATGACAGAGGTTCAATACAAATAATAAATAATAATTATCAGTTGGTGAAATTATATACCTTGTGATATGTAGGCAGGCAAATGGGATGATTCATAGAAGAATCCCTTTTGGCCTATGAATCAGTGTTAAAGCGTACTGGCAAGTGAACACGGGGGAGGCTGGTTGCTGCTTCTGTTATGCCTACTTTGTGGATAAATAAAGGGCTCCCATCTTCCAGGGCTGTCAGTCAGGCCCTTTTTATCTTTGCCAAGCTCCTGAAATAAAAGAAGCTGGGCTGCCTCGGCTCCAGGCCCTGGCTGTGTGGGGACGGCAGCGCTCGTCCCGCCACCCCCCCCCCAGCCCTCCCTCTCTTTGCAGTGGTCTTTGGGCAGTTTGCCTTCTTCCAGACCGCGCTCAACGACATCATTGAAGTCCACGATGGCCCCAACCAGCACTCCCGGCTCCTCAGCTCCCTCTCGGGCTCTCATACAGGTAGGGAAAGTGTCCCTGTTGCTGCTGGAAAAAAGTGGACTGAAAAACACAGCCTGCCATTCAACACCCTGCTCTGTGCCGCCCGTTGGGGTGGCTAATGTTGTAATCCTGCTTTGTCTCTTTCCCCTCGTCCAGGTGAATCATTACCGTTAGCTACCACCAACCAGATTCTCATCAAATTTAGTGCCAAGGGTCAATCTACAGCCAAAGGTTTTCATTTCGTCTACCAAGGTGAGTACAGTTGTGTTCTGGAGATGTCCTCAGCTTGGTCCCGAGATAATGGTCAGAGGGACAGTGATGCCTTGAAGTGTCCTGAAATGCTTTTGGCATCTGTGGGTCCTTCACGCTTTCTGTCTGAAGAGGAACTATCACAGGAGATTAAGATTATTCCAGTAGCAGGGAACTTGCAGGGCTGCCTGGCTCCTGTAGGTACTTCATATTCAGACCTTCCATTTTCACGCAGCCTCAACCCTCACACGTCCCAGGATTAGTATCAGAAGTATCTCATTGAATCATGCCCTGAGTACACAGTGAGTTCTTGAGATTTATACCCAAGCAATTTCTCCCACTGGCGTTTTAGCACGTTTCTCAGCGTAAGCAGCTGAACACTTGTCTAGCAACTCTGTAAAAATCCTTCGTCTCTGGGTGGCATAGGCTCAGGTCTCCTCCTGTCAAACTTTTGCCCCTTGATCCTTTCAGTAACAGCTTGCGTTGCATTGGGCGAGTCCCCCTTGGAGATTTGAAAGTAGTAAATAGAAAGCGAGGCACAGAATAGTGGGAAAACAGAAGGGCTTTCCCACCCACGTGCTTTGTGTAGTTATCTGTGGTTCAGCCAAGCTTTTACACGCACGTTACTGTAAAGTGGGGACAGGCAGCAGGGGCAACCTGCGCCTTCTCCGGGGGCGAAGCGAAGCATGGTTTGGATTTTATAGTATCCAGAGATCCGTTCTCTTGAATTTCTGCCTCGCTATTATAAAACAACTGTCGTTCTGATAGCAATCTTTCAAGATTTCAGCAAAGCAAAGGTTTTGATGGAATCCGTAAAGATTACCTCCTCCCTCCTGCAGGCTAATTAAGAGCTGCGCACTCTTCAGTGATTATTGCATGGAAAGCAGAAAAAGAGCCAGCCCTGGGTTTGATCTGCCTGGCCAGGCTCTAACGGCGTTTCCTCTCATTTTTACACAAACGAGGAGTTCTCTCTCCCAAAGCCTCCCCTCCCAGTGATGTGTGCGTGTGACAAGTTGCCCTGAGGTGAAGGAGTCGGAAGCCTGAAGCAGCCTGAGCTGGAGAGCGGAGCTGGGGGGTCAAGCACACAGGCATGAGGGTTTCTGTGGTTAGGAGAGAGGCCAAGCACACGCTCGTCGGTCACAAATGGCTGAGCTGGGGTTATCTGAGCAGGGGCACAGATCCATTAGCCTTCTGGCTTTCTTGGATTTGCCCCAGGAAGTGTGTTGTCAGAAGTGGCTCCTTTCTGCCTCTCCATTCCCCTCCCCAGACCACTAAGACACTTCAGTTTCTTGCTGATCATCTTGCGTTGTGCCTTTGACAGTGGGTTTGACATTCATCTCTCCGAATTAAATTAAAATCAAACAGTATAGCTAATGTGCTCATCATCTCTGCATTTTTCCTCTCCCGGCAACTCGGGCATTAAACACTAATAAATTGTAAAGCAACTCAGAGAAAAATGCGAATTGATTTCTTCCTTGGCAATAAACATTTCTTTGACTTGTTTTTCCCCTCACTTATCTGTCAGACTCTGCATTTCTTTCTTTGACTGTTGTTTCCAGTATTGAACGGGAATGCAGGCAATTTCAACAGAATTTCCACTTAAATTCCCTTCTCTTTCTTTTACCTTTCTCATGATGAGGAAGATTGTTTAAAATTGCTGTCCTTTATAGTAATGAGGCCAAGTGAGTTGAGAAACCTAAAGGTTTTCTGCTGAGGCTCTAGCATTATATGGCAAAACAACCTTTCTGGAAGGTCATTGCTGAATGCCTTGATTTCTCCTATTTAGAAATGACCTTTTTGATGTGATGAGAAGTTTTCTGAAGGCAAACAGTCTCATCTTAGGAAGGATGCATGGTTCTGTGATGGACCTTTATTTCAGGTATCACTTGAATTGACAGAAGTTTGAGCGAAACGTCCTTTCTTTTTCTTCTCAGTAGTCAGTTTGGATTCAGCTTCTCTTTGGGGTTTAGGCGGAGTCAGATTCCTGTGTTGTTTTTAACAGCGCTTTAATATTTCCACAAGGTTTGCTCTAACCCTTTTGTCTTGTCTCTTTTCTCCTTGCTGTGCCACCCGGCGGCGCGGCAGCGGTTCCCCGGACCAGCGCCACGCAGTGCAGCTCGGTGCCGGAGCCGCGCCACGGCCGGCGCCTGGGCAGCGATTTCGCGGTGGGCGCGGTGGTGCGGTTCGAGTGCAGCGCTGGCTACGTGCTGCAGGGCCCCCGCAGCATCGAGTGCCTCACCATGCCCGGGGCGCTGGCCCAGTGGAACGTCTCGGTACCCACCTGTGTGGGTAAGTGGCTTTGGGGTTGGGTTTGGGGGGCAGAGAGGATGAAACAATTCAGCAGTTTGAGCTAGAGAAATAAATCGTGTTCTTTGGGATAGTTAAAAAAAACCAAACAACCCACAAAAAGACAACCCATAAACCAAATAAACTCGCCAACAAAAAACAAACCAGCAACAGCACAAAAAAAAAAAAATTCATATTTCATACCTCCTACATGCAAAAACCAGGCCTGCCTATGGACAAGGGCGGTTAACCCCGAATGTTGGGGATGGGACCTTCGGATCCAGGTCCTCGCTGTCAGATCTGGGCATCCCACATCTAGAATAAACGAGATCCGTCTGAAAGCTGCTTTCATCTTCTTTAGAGGAGGGCAGTTCCTAAAGAAGCAGTCTCGCGGGAAGATGTACCCAGCGTCCTCCACACCTAAGCGCTGCTTGTGTTAGAAATGGTATGAGAGAGTTGCTGAAAAGAGGATTATTCCTACAAATCTCATCCTTGAATCACGAGCCAATTCTGCTTGCTTTTTTGTCCGTGGACAGATGTTTTAAAGAGAATGTTTTTTAGTATAAAGCCAAGTCCTTTCGCTTTCAAATAGGACTTTTCTTATTTCAGTGCCATGTGGTGGAAATTTGACTGAACGCAAAGGAACCATCCTGTCCCCTGGCTTCCCTGAGCCGTACCTGAACAGCCTCAACTGCGTGTGGAAGATAACGGTCCCCGAAGGAGCGGGGATACAGGTACGGTGGCAGCAGCTGCTGCTGCAGCGTGGTCTGGAGAGGACAATGCTCAGTATCTGGTGCTCTTAGAGGCCACATGCTGTGAAGTTGCTGCTCCTCACAGGAGAGAGATGGATTCCGTGTGTAATTCTCTGGAATCAGACGTTGGTTTGCACTATGACTGCCAGAAGCGGGTAATATTTCGGGGGATTTTTGCATCCTGGAGTCACTCCCCGTAAGAAATCAACTGGAGCCATGTGTCTGTTCTGGTGTAACAAAATAATTGTAGTATTTTGGGTATATATCTTTATACTGCTTAATTATGCAATGTTGAAAGCAATGTCAGCTACACCAAGGAAGAGTTGCTTGCTCAAAGTGCCTGCCTGGATTTGTTATGCCAGCAGAGTTGCAGCAGTGTGATTATACAATTACAGCTTTGCTGTTCATTGTCTCCAGGTAAATGAGCTCTCTCTTCAGGTCTTTTTGTGGTCGTTATCATTCCTCTGCAGAAATAATCCTGCAAACTAGAGAATGTTGAGAATTAAGCCCAGCATCAGAGACCAAACCCTAGATAACGTTCCCATTCAGCACGTGTGTGCCTTGTCCTCCCAGAAAGCGTCTCGCTGTGCGTTACGCTGACATCGCTTGACACAGCAGAGATGGATTCTTGAACGGGTTCATTCATCCCACAGGCTTCATTATCAGAGGGTTTCTTTCTTCTTCTTCTTCACACCACTTTGTCTGCAAGGGTTTTGTTCATTAAGTGCTTTCATTTCTCTATCCGTGTATTTGGCTAATGGATTTGTAGGTGGGTTCCTCCCTCTCCGCAGCGCTCACAGCTGTTGGCACGCAGCAGTTCTGTTTCTCTCAACGGTTTTATTGAAACGTCAGCTCTGCCTTGCTGGGTTACAGCTCTGCCTGGTGCCGCCGGCGTGACTCAGAACCGACACCTGAACCTGGGGCTGGGATGGGCAGAGCGGGTGGGAGCAGCACTGGGGGCTTCACAGCGAAGCCGCACAAGCCCAGAGTAATATTTTGAGCCCTCTGCCAGGCTTTTGCTATGTCCAGTCCAGCAGATTCCACTCTCCTCTTTGTTTTTGGAGCCATTTAAAATAGTGTCTTCAGAAGCCTCAGAGCTCACTCTCCATACTTCCCTGTTTATCTGAAATTTTAACCGTTCTCAAAACCCCTGAAACGGCAGGAGCGTCCCTTTAGCTCAGCCGAACGTCTGAACAGTTGAGGCAGTTTTGCAAGTTGCTCGGGACTCCTGGGATCAGGGGGTGATAATTCACTTAATTTTGAAAGCGATGTAAATAGATGTCTGTATTCTGCACCGCCGTGTCCTGAATGCAAACCCTCGCTGCCGCTTCTCAGCCTGTGGAGCTGTTTTTGCACGTGCCCGCTCGGCCTAGAGGAGAGCGGGTATGGCAGGGGGCTGTTAAAAGCACGTCTTTATTAATAAGTACTTGTTTCTCACCTCTTTGGTGCTGCAAACGCAGCGATCTCCTGGAAAACTGGAAAATGTAATGCCAAGTGTTGTGGTTTTTTTTTTTTCCTTCCTCCTCCACCATCGCTGGATGTGATCGCTTGCAAGGGAAATAGAGATTTTGGGGATTTATCACAGAATGCATACAAACAAAAAAGTGAATCCTGTGGCTGAGCTCTACCACTGCCAAGCTGTAAATTCAGGTTCTGGGTCTAGAGTGGGAGGTTTTTAGTGAAGGGCTGGACCGTGGTGCTGGGTGAAGCCTGTGGGGGGGGTCCCCAGGGTGTCGGGGTGGGGGGTGGACCCGCCGCCCTGGGACAGGGGCCGGCGTGGGGTGACGCCTTCCCTCGGCGTCGAGCCAGGTCACATCAGCTTGTGACACTGGGCCTTCTGCTGGAAGGGTTCTCTGGGGGGAAGAAGGCACAGTGAAGGGTTTTGTCCCCCAGGAAGTCAAACAGCCGCAGTGAAGCCCTGGGCAGGAGCTGTCGGTTGAGGGGAGCCCAGAGGCTGGGTGATGGGCACCGAGCTGGACCCGCCGGGCATCCGCACAGGCTGCGTGTCCCCCGTCCCTGCTTTGTGTGTGAAATGGTCTCAGTTCCTAGAAACTAATTTAAACATCAGCTTACCCTTGTTTTGTACAACAATTAAAGCTTAAACAACTGTAAATCAGAGGAGGAGGTGAAATTAAAGCTTTCTTAGTAGCAGCAAGCCACTGGTAGGATTTTTAGGTAATCAGTGTATGAGCTAGCACTTCTGCCATGAATTATTCATTCCTGTAGCAAACCTTCCTGAGTGAATTAATTTATATACATGGCAGTAAATAGATGCAGATCCCTTGTGAATCCACATGTCGGACTAGAATTAGGACCTTAAGAATGTTTATTCCGTTATGTTGGGGGGGGAGGAGAATAAATAATTTAGAAAATGTAAGAGCAAATAGAATGCACATTCTCAATCCACGTTCCCTTTCAGTAATGTAAATCACAATAGGGGTGTAATTATGCAGGCTGAAAAGGTATTGACTTGGTCAGTGTGATCAGTAATGGCTCCGCAGGGGTCACTGCAATTTCTGCTAGATGAACTCCACTTATTTTTTGGGGGGGAAAAAAAAAAACAAACTTTGCAGGAACTTTATAGCCTGCTTTATTCAGAGTAAATCAAGGAGGAAAAAAAGGTTAAAATGGCAGAAATAATGGGGTTTGATTTTTTTTTTTTTTTTTTTAAATGTGTGTGTGTTTTGTTTTATGTTTAGCAGGGCAAAAGCAAACGAGGTACTTGGGGTGGATGTGTAAATACGGGGTAGGAACGCTGCAGGAGAAGGGGAGAGGGTTTCACAGAATTACCAGAGGGCAGGGGAAGCGTCTGGACACGACTGCGTGTGCTTGCACGTGCGTGTGTGTGCGCGTGCAGCCAAGGTTTGCAGGGCACCGAAATCTCACAGCGTTTGGTCCAGTGACCGTGTCCTGCCGAGCTCGGTGCTTACCGCAGGGATTCTCTTGAATTCCACGGGACGACTGCACATCAGAAGCATTAGGCTTAGCAGGAAATCTTTGTCCAAAGAGAGCTCAAAGAATTGAGGCTCCGCCGTAAGCAGAAGTAAGTGTGAAGGCTGGAGGTGAAGGGAGATGAACCTGCCCAAATCCCCGGAGTTGTGGCGTTTCCCCAGACCCGCCGGCAGTAGTGCCAGACAACTGCAGCTGCTGCCGCGTGCCAAGGGAGGAAGGCTTTTGTTTGGAGCCAAGTTGTACAAGTCATTTTTGCTCCTGCTTTGCCTTTTTAAGGTCCTTTTTTAGGTTGTTGGCCTAGAAGTTTAATTTGAGGTATCCAGTGTTTGAAAGTTTTCTCTCGAGCTTACAGATGAAAGCTATTTTTTTTCCAAATACCGTTGGCATTCTCTCAGGTTTGCTGTCTGACTCAGACTGTTCAAACTTGATCTACAGCACAGCTTGTTTTCTTAATGGGACACTGAATACTTTGAACTTCCAGTATTTAGGAATAAAGGCAGAATCCATTTTCACAACAATCAAGGAAAGCAAATGTCTGCAATTGCATCTTTGCTGAAGTATAAGGGCTGCTTTTCAGTGTAAATGCAGATTTATCAGATCTCATGATGTTACTCCTTTGAGGATTGCACTGATGTTCTAATGGAATCAAGTGACTTCCTTAAGCCTCCAAACCTTACGGGACACGGCAGAGAAAGGTAGGAAATTTGAAAACACGACTTTGAGTGATTTGATGAAAAGCTGAGAAACAAGACAGCTGCAGAAAATTCACCGGATTAAAAAATCTTGTGGTTTAATGTGGGTGTGTCTCTGGTTGAGCTCTTGGGTTGCTAGTGGTTGCTTTCACTTGAAAGTGTTGCAAAAGTCTTCAGGGATTTCTTAAAACGGAAAAAAAGGTTCAGATTCTTAGCTGCTATAAATTAGCTGTGAAATTACAGGAGCTCTCCCTTTGTGGCAGCGGCAGCCGCAGCCAGTGCTCCTGATACAGAAGTTTGAAGTGTGGAGTTTGCTGGGAAATGGCTGTAACCCAAATGGGGTGGTAGTCCAAGGCAATCGGTCTCCAGGTTTTGCACAGACACATAACAGTGCTGACTTAAACTTCAAGAATTGAAGCCTCGGGCTGTGTCACTAACTTTTATTAGTGGCCCTTTCATTGATATTAATTTGGTTTATTAGAGCTGTACTGTTACTTTTTTCTTTCTTCTCTTCAGATCCAGGTGATCAGTTTTGTTACTGAGCAGAACTGGGATTCCCTGGAAGTGTTTGATGGAGGAGATAACACAGCCACCATGCTGGGAAGTTTCTCTGGTACGTGTTCAGCACCATGTTGAGTGGAGCCCGTCGGTGTGGGCTTAACTCCTGTTCATGTCACCTGGACCTCGGCATGTACGTAACACTAAGAATATGCTTAAGTGCTTCAAAAACATGGAATAGATTTAAGCACGTGCTTAAAGAGAGTCATCTACTTTGTTGAATTAGGAATTTGACTCCTGCCTTCCTGCGGAAAGTGTGGATAGAGAGCCTTAAACACAAAACCGGTGCGTTACGTTTGGGGTTTGTGCTGCAACCCGGCAGCGGGAGTTCCCGCAGCGCTGCTGGGGTTGGGGGGGGTTAGCTCAGACCACTGCACTCGCAGGTTAACCTCACCTGACAGATTTGCACCAAAGCAGATGAAGGGCTACAAACCCACCTTTCATTTGCTCGGCAGTGGGGACCGTGGCTTTTAGCGGAGCAGGGAGTAGCAAGCAGCCCAAGAGCATCGTAAAGCTTTCAAATAACAGAGCCGCTTGCAAACCGATGGCCCTGAGTCTTGCTTATTTAGTGAACAAATGTGTTCAAAGTGCTTTGCGCTCGGTAAGGAGAAGGGTCACGCATAAAGACCAGCAGACTCTGTTCCCAGGGCTGCGTTTGGGATAGAACTGCCCTGCCCTGGTGCTGCACCAGCTTCCAGGGAATGAGGCAGGAGAAGGAGTCGGGACCTCGGGGGGACCTGTGCTCCACCCACGCTGTTTCTCATCACTGGTTCCCTTCTCGATGCTTTTAGTCTGTCTGGTCTCTCAAGAGGTAAAACTTCACATGATACAACTCACCAGTAGACTTTGAAAAGGCCATTGCAGAGAGGCCTTGGGTATTTCTCAATTGGCCTCATTAGAACCTGATCAAAACCAACAGAGCTTGTTAAGTTAAAGGACTTTCTGTTCTCAGGCTCTTCTGCAGCTAGTCTCCGAGGACATGGAGGAGGAAAAAAGATTCCTCTTCAGTATCTTTGTGCACCTCTTGTTTCCCCAGGAACTACAGTGCCTGCGCTGCTGAACAGCACTTCAAACCAGCTCTATCTGCATTTCTATTCGGATATCAGCGTCTCTGCTGCTGGCTTTCACCTGGAATACAAAAGTAAGAGCAATTTAGCCTTGATCTTGCAGTTCCTCTGAGCGATGGTTACGGAGCCATTGCCTTGTAGAAGTGGAAGCTGCTTAGTGGGGAAGGGATGGTGAGCTTTAAGGCCCGTGCATATGTGTTTCCCTGCTCTCAACTCACAGCGAAGGAGCGAGTGTAAATGGAGAACAGAGGAGATGTGAGGTCGTGGGGTGACCCTCATCTTGCTGCTGATGTGCTTTGCTGCACCTGTTTGGTTTCTGTGTTGTAGCACAGGAGTTGTGGAGGACACAGTATTAAAAATTCATGGAGAGTTGGCCTATTCAACACAGTGCTGTAATCTTTGCTCCAGAAGTGACTAAACGGACGCTTGCCATCGAGGGACTGCCTGCTCTGAGGCCTTTCCCAGGCATTTGGTGTTGGTCATGGCTGGAGACAGCATGCAGGGCTTTACAGGACAATTCCAGTTGGAAGGGACCTCAGAGGTCATCTCATCGAACCTCCTGCTGAAAGCAGGGTCACATAGGAGATAAAACCAGATTATTCACTTTACCCCTCTTCATGCAGTCTGTGCTTGAAGAACATCAAGGATGGGCAGTGCACGAACAGCCTGGGCAGCCTCTCCTGACAGGGTGAGCTGCAGCCCCCAGCCATCCTGATGCTCCTCTGCTGACCTCAGATCACTTTATCAATGTTTTTCTTACGTTGTGGGGCACAAAACTGCGTACGGTATTTCAGGTGTTGAGTAGAGGGTGTTGAGTAGAGGCAGGTGATTGTGCTTCTGTCCATAGAGCCAGGACACCGTCCGCTGCCTTTGCTGCCAGCCCCACGCTGGCTCCTGCCCAGTTTACCCACTGGCACGGCATCTCTGTCTGCTTTGTGTTTGGAGCTGCAGCATCCAGACACTGCACAGCATAATTTCCCTTGTGACTGAGATGAAAGCGTGGCCACCCTCCTTTTGCAGTCTCCATCTGGGGGAGGCTCACAGACGTGAGCTAAATGGGAAGCTTTGAGCTGACGTTCCAAAGGAGGCCCTGCCCAATGGCACCTGCTCCTTTCTCCACGTTTGTTGTGTCGGACTTTTTTAATGGGTTCACGCGTTCTGAATTATGCTGACGCCCTCGCAGAGTGGCAGAACTTTGCTTCTGGTGGATCTAATGCAAGGCTGCATTCAGTTCTTGGGTATACAGGCCTGAGAACATCGTTGTACATGATGATACACAGAGACAGCATTTAAAAATAGAAGTCCTCAGTGGTAAAAGAGCAAACCTGACTAAAACTGGAAGACATGGCAGGGGAGAGAGTCTCTTGGGAAAGGGCTGTCAGGTTTGGATTATCCTTAGGATGCCACAGATCCCTTCTCCCCCGCATCCCTGTTTTGATTCCCGCTATTGGAGCAGCTGTCCGTTCAGGAAAGGGGTGCTACAGCCAGGCTGCAGCGGGTCACTGTGGTGGTGGCTGGTACCTTGCCACTGGTACTGTACTGGGAGCTGGAGTGATTCCCACAGAGCCCAGAGCAGCACGGATGGCGCGCGAGCAAGCGGGTGCAGGGCGGCAGCTCTCGCTGTTCAGCACACGGCCACTGGATGATTTGCAGGAAGGCAGGAGGGCCTGTGCGCTGCAGTGTGCTGAGGACACGGGTGTGACGAGGCCAGGGGCCAGCCTGGGGAGTGGTTCACGCGTGGCGGGTTCTGGCTCTGCTCCCGCGCTGGTGGCAGTGCCAGGCAGCTGATGTGCTGGGGCTGCTGTCTCTGTTAAACATCCTCCTCGGGGCAGCGCAGACGGAATTGGTTTGTGCTGGACACCGAGTCTGATAATTGGTTCTGATCACAAATCTTGTGTTTGAAGCCAACCGACGTTCTGTTTGTTTTTCCAAAGCGGCAAATAGATTTGAAAGTGCGTTTCATTTCGTAAAACACCCACAGACGTGGCATAGCTGGTTGACTGCAGAGACTCGGTGCTTTCAGAGGGCTGACCGGTACTAAGCTTTCCAGGTTTCACTGGGTTTGCAGATTGAAACTTTGCATATTCGCGGATCCAGCGAGATTCCAGCAACCAGCAAGACTGGGGAGAGGAAGTGTGCCCCAGATTGCTCTCTGGGAGCTGGAGAAATGGCCGTTGTTTTAGAAATTCCCTTGACGCCACTTTGTTTCTTCTCCATTTCAATTTCAATCAATAAGTTCTTTGAGGATCGTTTTACCCCATTGCTACAATCATGTTCAAGTTTTTTTATGAGGCTTGAGACCATCAGGCTTGTTTGGTTTCTCGACTGAGAAAATTAATCGATGTTGATTTTTCAGGGCAGCTGGAAATAATTTATTTTTTTCCTTTGCTTGTACAATTGGAATTTCACAGTTCTGAGCCCCAGGTTTTGTCTTTGTTCAGTTAGAGGTGCTGCGAGGAAGTTTTGAGAGATGAGTTTGTTTCCTCCCCTTCTTTCTCCCTCACTGGATTCCTCAAGCAAAGCTCTTGCCTTTACATGCTCAGAAGAGGAAGCAGAGCGAAAAGAATTTAGGACTGAGTGAAACTCAGTGCCCACTGATCTGAATGGGAGGTTCTTTGAAGCTGGTTTCTCTCTGAAGGTCAAGCAATACACCCGTGTGTGGAGAGGGGGCTACATGTTTTCCTGCTGGGAAGCGTGACTCGGGTTCAGGAGGAGAGTCAGCATCTTCTCTCTCCTCTCTTTTTGTCATCTGCTTTCGGCTCAGCCTCAGAGTGTAAGGTTTCAGCAGAGCATTAGCCCTTGCAGTGATGCAGAAGGTTATCTTTTAGTGGCAGCTGCCAGCACTGAGAGCGAGGGAGGTGCCGGCAGGCAGCTGAGCCGCGGTGGGCGCACGGTGACTGCAGACGCCGGTCGTCGTTTTATCTCCGTTTGGTTTTGCAGGAGGAAGAGGGGGTGGCATGTGTGTAAAGGAGAGCAAGTCACCCGATACGCGACTTCGGGGATTGTTAATTGGGTTTCCAGCAGGATATTCCCAGTTGTAAATGTAGCTCAGATGGAAATGCGATTGAATGAAATTTTCGTAGGTTCTTCTGCAGTCAAGGACTGGCGGCACTTACTGCTGCTTATAGCTCATGGTAAATTTAATCTGTAATTGAAAACAGGAAGAATAGGGTCGGAGAATGAAACCGTGCTGCTTCTGCCCAGAAAGGGACAAATTACATACAGCACATACCGTATGGCCTCGATATTGGCAGCGAGGGACAGCGGGTCGTTCCCTCTCGCGTCCCCCGAGCTCCTGTCGGGTGGTGCCTGGTCAGGGAAGGTGTCACACGGGTACAGCCCTCGGGTGGGGAGGGCTCGTGGTGGGTGTTTGGGTTTGTGAAACGTTGAGAACAAGTCAGTCTTTGCTTCGCAGTGGACGTGCTGTCACAGATCCACCTCTCCCATCCAGTCGTTAGGGTTCAATCAAAACTATTTTTGACCACGAATCACAAAGTGATTTGTGATGCCTTTGTATGTGGAAAAAAAAAAAAAAAAATGTGTTCCAGGTAAAGTGAAGGCACTAGACGTGGAGACCTCTGGATCCTGGACATAGCCTGTAACACAGGGAGTACTGCAGGGTCCGGGGTGTCTTGGGGGAGAACCCAAAGGCCACTTTCCCATCAGTGTCTGTGGTGGAGCTGGTTGGTAAACAGGGGAATGGGATAAAATGAAGGCGCCGTGTTCAGCGCAGACCCCGTCCCACTCCCCGAGCACTCACCTCCCTCTTGCCTTCACAGCCGTGGGCCTGTCCAGCTGCCCGGAGCCCCCCGTTCCCGGGAACGGCCTCAAGGTCGGCGAGCGCTACCTCGTGAACGACGTCGTCTCATTCCAGTGCGAGCCAGGCTACGCGCTTCAGGTACTGCACCTTCTCCAGCAAAAAGGACGACAGCAAACACCCCAGTACAGGGACACCCTACAAATGCCACGTCTTATTTTCCCCTCCTCCAGGGCCACTCTCACATTTCCTGCATGCCAGGCACTGTCCGCCGCTGGAATTACCCACCGCCGCTTTGCATCGGTAGGACTCTTGTTCTTTTGTACCCAGCAAATATTTACAGCACTGTTCTGGAAAAAAAAAAAAAAAAAAAAAAAAAGAAAAAAAAAGGTCTGAGTTAGAGAAATGCAGGTTTGTTCTGGGAGTGCGAGTGTGGAAAAATCTTCATTTGTTGCAGAGGAAATGCCAACAAGAAAGTCCCTGTGGGCTGCCTGGAATGCTTTATTTTGAATGTTTAAAATGTGGTTACAGTATAAAATATAAAATACAGAAAAGGTTTCCTCAACAGAAATTTATTCGAAAAAGAAAACCTAAAACTTCTTTATATTGAAAGTAGGTTGGTTTTATGGATTGAGGGTTGGGTTTTTTTTTTCCATCTTAAGCAAAGATTTCAAGACTGTGGCTTGTTTTTATGAAACGCATCTTGGTATCACTAAAACTGCATCTCTCCCTGAAGGCTGTTTGCCTCCCAGGCTCTCCGAACTGCACCGCTTGGTGCCTGCTGTCCCCACTTTGGTGTCTAGCAGGTCCTGTGTGACCAGCAAGAGCCAGGTCGCTTGTCAAGACGGCTGTTTGCCCGTGACACCCTCTGAGGAGCAGGGCTGAGACTGCCGAGTGTCTCGGGCCTTAAGAGAAGAGGGCTGGGCGCTCGATTGTCACCGTGAAAGAAGTAAGCCCTAAGTGAAGAGGCACGGAGGTGAAGGGAACTTGCTGGAGTTTCTTGATTATTTTCAGTATTTTGCTTTTAGCAAATCTAGGTGTTTAATATTCATATTGCACATTTTACAGCTTTTCAGAGAGACATTTATGCATTTAATAGCTTTAGTTAACAGTTATTTCAGGCTCCTGCTGTTCTAGCTTACATCATTTTGCTTTAAAGTAATTATAAGAGCTAACAGTTCTTTTATCTGATGATCTGCAGGCCAGGAATAAATAGAGACATTTACAGCAGAATGACTGAGCTAAAGGACTCATACCCATGGGAGTTGCTCTGAAAGCAATCAGAAGCCCTTCAGCTCAGCATTAGAGTTGGGGGATCCCAGCCTGCAGGAGGATCCCGATGTTGTCATCTAGCTGGGATGACTAGCTGAGTAACTACAGGTTTCAAGTTTTCTTCTTCTCCTCAGCATCAGTCGCTCTGTTCAGCAGGGTTTTGCCTGGTTGGGCTGTGCCTGCTAGGCACTCTCACAGTGTGAACATCACCGGGGTTTCCTTCAGATCTCTGGTTTTGGGCAGTCGTGACCAAGTGCAATGGTCCGAACACCCACCCACCTGCCTGTCACATCCCTCAGCTTGGATCACACTTGGCTGAAAAGGTTCTTCCAGCTTCAGAGAGGCATAAACACATCCAGATCATCACAAGGGACCATCACCTTTGGTGGGGATGCTGCACCACCCCATGCTGATGGTCCTGTGGCTTGTTGTCCTGCACTAACTGGGCGCTGATGTGTCTATAAACACTGTCCAGAGCACCGCTGGCTGTTGGCCACACGGCAACCCAGGCTTGGGATCCTTCCCCTGCTCAGAGAACAGCTCTCTTCCCTGGCCAAGCATGCTGATTTTCTTCTGGTCTACTTCATCCAGATGCTTGACTTCTAAATAATTTAGAAGGAGTTCTATTAAAGAGCCATTAAGAGCAAAAAGAGAGAAATCTTCTGGGAGAAACCTTGTTAGTAGCAAGTACACACATAATGAGATATTGGACAAAGGAAATCTGTACCTTGGCTGTCAGAACGCGTTAGGAGTACACCTGGGTGTATTCAGCTTGATGGTATTACCGTAACGAGGTAGAGGTCACCCAGATAAGCATGAGAAGATGCTATCTGTGTTTAAATTTTATGTGATGCCTTTTGTAAACATATTTTCTGCTGTCATCTGTGGATCGCTTCTTGGTAGGGAATTTACCTCAGTGTGCAAACACTCTGTTCTATATTTATCAGTAATTGCCCAGAGATTGACAAGTAGAACAGTCAAGGTAGCTCAGCTAACCAGAAAAACTAGTGGTAACTGGAGTCAAAATAGGATCAGTCTGTTTCTACACAATAATTTTTTTAGGTGGTTAGAAATTCCAACAAGTGCTGTGTGCGTGATGTGCACTGTTACAGCGTCTGTGGACAGAACAGAGTGTTCGTCTCTTCTCTTGCAGCTCAGATCTGTCTCTCCCACTGTGATTGCCAAAACTGGATCTCTGGGCCCAGGCTTTTATCTCCAGCGGGCAGGAGAAAGGCACATGCATTAGTAATGTGGCCACGCAGTGCCTGGCAAACTCTGTGCTAGTTCCATAGCAGGCTTTTCTTTTTTTCTCCCGAGTTTTTAATTTCTTTATTTCCCACACAGCTGGCTGGCCATCACCATCCTCCAGAGAGCCCATAAGTGATCCTGACCATTAACGCTGTTGATTTTACAGCCCAGTGTGGAGGAACAGCAGAAGAGATGGAAGGAGTGCTCCTGAGCCCAGGGTTCCCAGGAAATTATCCAAGCAACCTGGACTGCACGTGGAGGATATTGCTGCCCGTGGGGTTCGGTGAGACAGCCGGGGTTTGGTTTGAGGCAATCACAGACGAGGGGGTAGGAAGATGCTGTCCCTGTTCAGTCAGTGCTCGATGCATTGCTTGCCAAGATCTGTTACAGAAACTGTTGCTTGCTCTCCTCATCCCACTTTCCATTAAAGATGCATTTATATGGTGCTGTGAAATGACAAGTATTTTTTCAGAAGGTGATTACAGGTCACCACGGAGTGTAACAGGTTGACAGGGATTTGTGGGCATGCCTCTGAATCGGCTGTAACACCCTCCTTAGCCTGCTTGCCTGCTTCTGAACGACTCACTTCTGTAGCAGCCTTAAAACATCACCAGTTGCATCACCCTTTATAAATGTAACAAGTGATCAAAGCTTGTGTCTGATTAGATCCCACCTCAGCTAGAGCTCACGCAGGCGTCAGCACATTCACAATTAGGATCTTCCCAGCCCATAGTAAGAGAGAAATTTGCACAGCTCCAGCTCAGCTCTTCTCCACGCCAGCCCCATCAGAGGGCCTAATTGCCAGGAGGTGGAATTGTTGCATGCCTGGAAGAAGTGCTGACTGTCCAGATTTCCTGAATTAACTCTCCTCCTCCTGGTGTAGCTGCCATGTGCTGCTGGGGAAACGAAACGCCCGGCTCGGTCTGTCCTGCATCCGAGCTGGCTACGCTCCCTCTGGCGAGGGGAGATCCGTGAAGCTTTGTGCCTGCCTTCCCGATTTCTCTGTGTCAGGCAGAGGGGGAGGCACAGGATCTCCAGCAGCATGAAACTGTGGGGTTTAATAGCCCGAGCTCGCCTGAGAAACTACGGGCACCCGCTACTTCCACCATGGTGAACGTACTCCTGCTGGTTGGCCAGGTTATACTGGGCGTCACTGGGCGAGCGATGCTGATGTGCTAAGGCTTGGGGGTGGCTTTAGAAGAAACTCTTCACTCCTCCTCTGCAGGTGCTCACATCCAGTTCCTAAACTTCTCCACTGAGCCAAACCATGACTTTGTCGAAATCCGCAACGGGCCGTACGACACCAGTAACGTCATCGGGCGGTTCAGCGGCACCGAAATCCCTGGTTCCCTCCTGTCAACATCTCACGAAACTACAGTGTACTTCCACAGCGACCACTCGCAGAACAAACCAGGCTTCAAGTTGGAATACCAAGGTAAGGAGGCCACAGAACGAGCAGCAGTGGGACAATCCTGTCCCCGGGTGCCAGTGGTGTGGGCGGTGGAGGGAGGGGTGGCGTCACGGTTGTTGCTATTCTGTTGAATTAATTCCATGAGGACTTAATCCAAATGAGTGGAAAGGTGTTACATGAAGGCCATGCTTAATCCTAATAACTGGGATCTGTTCACCCGGACTTATGCCTACGGCAAATAACAAATGTTCCTAGAGTGCTCTGTGACAGTGAAATGCCTTTGAATTAATTCCAGCCAGATTCACTTAGATCTTGGCTCTGTCAACTGTCATGTGCAAATAGAAGAGTCCTCAGCAGCCATGAGTTTGCTCCGGGGTTTTGCAGCTGCTTTTCTGTCTCAGCTGAAGTCCAAACACATCCTTAGCTGCAGTTTAGCCTTGAGCTGAGGCAGGCTGGTGGAGGGAACCGAGTGAGTAAGGAGCCAAATAATCACAGTGGGGCTGGCATGGATACCTGGAGTGGAAGGAGAGAAGTAAGTTATTAAAATCAAGAGAAGCCCTTAGTGCAGCTTTTGGAGATGATGGGAACGGAGGCGGCTGCCTTCTTACCCAGCTTGAATCCTCAGGCACTCCCCAGGCCTGGACGTGATGTTCTCCGAGCAGCAGCCGCCTCGGTCTCTGCAGCCAGCGGGGCGAGGCCCTGGGAATGCTCCGTCCCGGAGTGGACTTGCTGCTCTCTGAACGTGCTGGATTGGGGCTGCCTGGGTCAGGCTTTGCCCTGCGGAAAGCGAACATCAGCTTTTAGCCCAGCTTGATCCGCAGCTCTACCTTGAGGAGTGTTTTCTGCAAAACCTTTCTCTGTCCACCGGTCCTTGGCACGTGGGACTGTGGAGGAGCAAAGGATGCCCAGGGCAGGTCGTATTCCCCACACTCAATACAGTTAGGCCGGGCTTTGCTGCGCAGCAGGTGGGAGCCAGGCAGCCCAGCTCCTGCCTCGGAGAGATAGCTGAGAAGTGAGGAAAGATGGAGCCTGTGTCTCCAGCCGCGTGACACAGCCAAGGACTGACAAAGGGCTGACTCCCCAGAAATAGCAGTAAAAGCCGCTGCTCATGCTTAATTGAAAACATTAATTTTGTCTCGGCTGTCCTGTTCATGCACCATATAATTCATGCGCTGCTGCACAGTTTAGGAAGGAATGTGATCTGTGAAGCACTCTGGGTAATCTCATGGAAATTGCTATGCAAATTAGCCCTAGCAAGGCTGACCAATAATTTATAATGCCAGGTGGAACACGTTAACCAATTGACTTGCATTCGTCATCAGGGTTGTCTACGTTTTGTTGAAAAACCAAGGCAGATTTCCCAATTAGAAGTGAAGCGTGGGGTGACAGTGAATACAGGCTCTGGGATGCCAGTGGACCAGGGCAGACCCCAGGGCTCGTGTCTGAGACTGCCACAAAGCCGCAGCAGGATTTTCCCTTGGTCTCCATGCAGATGTGCACATGGTTCGTTAAAGTTTACCTCCTTCAATTAAGTCGTTGTGTGAGGAGGAAGTAGCCGAGCAGCACGGAGAGCGTACTGCTCCTGCTTTTGTGAGAAAATACGGAGTATGAAACATTCCTCCTTATTTACTATTTCAGCCTACGAGCTTCAGGAGTGCCCTGACCCTGAACCTTTTGCTAACGGTGTTGTAAGAGGAGCTGGTTACAACGTTGGCCAGTCCATCTCTTTTGAGTGTCTGCCCGGCTACCAGCTGATCGGCCACCCTGTCCTGACCTGCCAGCACGGCACCAACAGGAACTGGGACCACCCATTGCCCAGGTGTGAAGGTATGGCTTTGGGGTCACCCTGAGAGCACCCGGACAGGCATTTCTGGGGAGAGAAGAGGCTCCAGCTCTCTGTTCTTGGCCTCCTTTTGAATCGTTCTGTTGTAATTGGGCTGAAAGTTTCTTTGGAAACAAAAGCATCGGTGGAGGCAGGCTGGGAACGTGCACTTTGAATAAAACTTCAACCCCTGAGGTGCTGAAGCATGTTCTCGGTGAGTTGATGTTGAACATATGTCAGCCTAGTCAAGGCAAACATTTTGAACAGTTCAAAACCAAGGGGTGTCTTTTGAGGTGGTGTGTGAGTCTCATACTATGGTGAGGACTGTCTCCAACTGTCAGCTCTCACGTGCTGTGCTTTCAGCATGAAGCACTCCAGGGCGACTGTAACGATTCTTGTCTGCTTTATTTCTTCAACAACGTTCACCTTCTGTTGATTTAACATTGGGAAATAAAAACAGTCCCTGGTAAAAGACTATTGTAGCTCTGGGGGCTCCTATTGCAGGAAGATTGTGTTCTATCTAGTCTCTTCGTGTGGCCGTGATGGCATCTCCCAACGATCCCAGTGGGAGTTCTTCAGGAACCTCGTGGGATCTCCTTTTTGGAGACCACATATGGTAGAGGACCCTGCCTGCTGCGTCCTAGGCATCAAAGCTCAAATGTCCAAGTTCTTTCAAGCCCCAACAGGGCTGTTTCAGCCCTTCATCCTTCGGGCCTGTGGACTGAGTTTTGTGTAGTTTACTTAAGGGTTCATATGAAAACCTTCTAAAGAAGTTCAAGACTGCTTATTAAAGATTTCCCAGTGCACTTCCCAAGAGCACTGACCTTTATGCCAGCCTCCTCCTTTGCACAGTTCTTGCAGACCAAGTGCTGTACTGGGGAAAGAGAGGGAGAGGTGATATTTTTCCTCCTTTAAGTCCTAAGTCCTTGAACCGCAGAGAACACAAAGCAGAGAGAACTGAATCCTCGGCTGCCCTTTCACTGACCCCAGCAAGGCACCCAAGATGTGTGTTACTGGGAAACTGTCTGGTGCTCAGCTGGGTGCTGCTGGTAAGGTGGGGGCTGGTGCTAGCAGGATTATGCCCTTATCTACCTCAGGCATCAGCTCTGCCAGCCATCCAATTTTTTCCTCCTTTATTGTGTTTTTTAAGTATTTTCCTTGCTCTGTAGCCCTTCCAATAGCAGGGAGGGGTGAGGGGTTAGGTACATTTTGGACCATTTGCTTTTTTCTCTGTGTGCACATCTGGTGGGTTGTTAGTGCCGTTAAAGTCAATGCAGAACTTTCCTTTTCTAGCTGTTTCCTTAAATGGTCCATTTTTGCATACCAGCGAGCAGTGAGGACTCACTGCCTTAGGCTAACCACCTCACCTTTCCCACACAGGTCACAGCTGAAAGCCCTTTTAATTAAAAGAGAAGTTGTAATTCTGAAATAAATGCACAGAGGCCAAGGTTTCCAGCATCACTTCAGGGAGTTTTTTCCAGTGATCAGCAGGCTGCCTGCTGCTTTGCGGGGCAGAAAGGAACTTGGCCCCCAAGGTTTCTTGGGTGTTTGTTTCAGAAAATGAGTGTATGGAGTTAGATAAATACACATGCTTTTCTCAGCCTGACAGACCACGTGAGAAGGCAGAGCAGGAGCAGGCAGTGGATATGTGGAGCCTGGCTCTGACCTGGCACACCGAGCCAGGGTGGGAGAGGTCTGTGGAGCTACTCCTGGATGAAAAAGAGTGAGCGTTCAGCCCTGAGCCTGAATTAGTAAATTGTGTTTGGAGGGAGAGCGTGTTAGTCTCAACCAAGGGTCGGGTTAATACAGCCATGTGGCTTCTAGAACACGCTGGCTCAGGCAGGTGACACCGTCTGCACTTACCCCCGTGCCTTCAGGTGGTGCAGGTTGCCAGTAACACGCTGCAGATTTTAGCACCGTTCCCACTGAACTTCCACGCCAGGGACCTCCAGAAGCTGATGCTTGTACATGGGACTTTCAGACCTAGGGACCTGCTGTGGCCCTCCTGCCTTGCCTTCAGCAGGATGTCATCTTTCTCTCTTTTTCACTGCCCGTTTCTAATTGCTTCTCTTCAGTTTGCAAGTTCGTTTGGACCTCGACGATACCTAGTGCAGTAGAACTGTCCTCTTGATTAATGAATTGGATGCTGCTGTCATACAAATCATCATTTCCCTCCTGCTCAGACATACTCTGTGAAAAGCCAGCTGCTCGTGGTTCTGGTCCAGGCCGTGCTGTATGAACAAGTGGATGGATTTGCCCACTGGTAGGAGCTTGTCAGGAGCTGTATTTTCCATGCATGGGTGCAGACAGCTGGTGGAGCCCAAAGACTCCTACTAGGGCATAAGACAGAGTTTATTTGTGCACCTGGCTATCGCATCTGTACAAAACGCCCTGACAGTCTCAGCTCTGAAGCACTTAATAAATTTATTGTAATGGAATTAAGTTGAAGATAGTAGAGGTAGTTGTGACAGGAATTATTTGAGCCTGGCCGAGAGTTTGGGGCTGAATCCTCCTGTATCCAGAATTGCTATCTTTTTGTTCAAAAGAAAATGGAAGAAAAATGGGAAATAGAGGATCTTTAAGAGTTATTGTCTGAGGGATATTTCTCCATTAGGTCTGTGTTTCTGTCTGATTACCTGCAGTGCCTTGTGGGGGGAACGTCACTGCCCAAAACGGTACAGTTTACTCTCCTGGCTTCCCCAACCAGTACCCCAACTCCCAGGACTGCACTTGGCTTCTCACAGTGCCAGTGGGATATGGAATCCATCTCAACTTCACTCTGCTGCAAACGGAGCCCTACAACGATTTCATCACGGTTTGGTGGGTACAGCCAAGGTGTGAGTACTGTTTGAAGTTGCCACTACGGCTCCGTTTCAGAAAGATTGCTGATAAATAGGGCAGCCTTTGCCACGGTGCGTGGGTAGTGCTGTGCTCGAGAGTGGGAGTGTCCTCTGGGATGAGAATTTGGACTGGGTTTAACTCGGGTGCTTGGTAGAGCTTTTAGGTTGAGGACCATGTGCTGCAAGGGGCTAGCAGAACGGACAGGGTGTCTGTCTCCAAACACCGTTAATGTTACGTTCCTGGAACACGCAGGCAGGGAATGCGAGGTCAGTGAAGGGGAATGATCACTGCATGAGTAGGCTGCTCATGCCAAGTGATGGAGCTGTCATCCTTGGGTCTAGAGGCGAGTCTGTCCAGGAATCTGTGGCTTCCACGGTGCTTTTGCTTCAGTGCTGTGCAGCTCGGGGGGCAGCAGTCCCACCCTTGGCCCTGTAGCAGCGCCTGCCAGACCCCGTTGGTCTGTCTTGCCGTTGATTTCTGCAGTCGTCAGCAGGTAAAGACGCAGGATGTCAGACGGCTGCAGTGCCTGGGGTGAGCAGTCACCGTCCCCCTGCTTTGCCATGGTTACCCCAAGGAGGGGCTGAGCTCCGGGGGTGCTGCCCGACATCCCACCTGTGGCAGGAGGCTGTTGGGTGGCAGAGCCCCGCTCGCCATCAGCCTGTCCCTGCAGCTCCAAAATGCTCTGCTGAACGGAACAAGGAAACATCTCTTGGGAAGCCCACGGGGCTTCACAGAGGACACTTTATAGATGGTAAACAGGGGCTTTATCTCAAGCTGAATTTAGTTGTAATGAATCTTGCTCAGACTCGCATAATAGGAGTTGCCTTTTGCTTCCGAGTTCTCCAATAGACGTTTTTATGGGGCTCAATTTTTTTTCCTTTTACACTTTTTATCTATGGATATACCTGTCTATGGCCAGAGGCTGAATGAAGAAAAAGCCGTTGGTGAATCATTTCCATTTACCAACGTTCTCTTTTGGTTTTGCTTTGGCAGTCAGAGCTGTGCAGCCCCACAATCCCCAGGCTGCTGTCCCTGCCTGCAAAGACAAGGCTGGGATGGTGCTGGCCACCAGAACCGACCGTCCTCCCCCAGCTCCTTTTTAAACAGCAGCAAGTGGGAACTGTTGAGCTCTGATGTAACATGGGTGCAGCTCTGCTGTGGTTAGCGGAGTGGAGCTGATCTCTTCACCCCAGAGTGTTACAGGCCCGGATCTTTTTTTCCAGTTTGGAGAAGGGAGGAGAAATGTCCTGTTATCATCCCCAGTCAGCCAGGGGAGCACACGTACCTGCACTGGCTGAAGAGCTTGTGGTCAAATTCTTGAGCTTGTAGCACTCAATCAATATCTGACTTTCAAAATATCTCAGTGTCTGCTGTGCAAACAGGGAGCGAAACTGCGGCGGAAAACTGGCCCTAATTCTTCAAGTTCTGAGGTTAAAAATGAAGTTCGTGTTTGTAATTGTGTGCTGGGTGAGCACTGTGCTGCCAGAAGAGATTATCGTGATTATAATGGATTGGGGAATGGGGCCAGGGGTCCGGGGCAGCTGCCCAGGGAGCTGCTGAGACTGTAACATCAGCGTAGGAAAGGGAGGGCAAGGAAGGAAGAGCATGGAGGAGTTCTGTGCATGCAGCGTAGGAGGCTGGTTGTTGCCGAGGATTAAAGACATACACTAATGTGTTTTCTTGTGTTTCTGACATACGATTTTAGGGATGGTCCACAGCAAACAGCCCCACAGCTTGGTGTGTTCACTGGCAACTCTGCTAAGAAATCAGCCCAAAGCTCTTCCAATCAGGTCCTGATGAAATTCCACAGCGATGCAGCCAACGGAGGGATTTTTGCCATTTATTTCTACGGTCTGTATTGGTTACTGAGCAACACATGCTCTATACCTGCCTCGGGATGCAGAGGGGCACGGATCAGTTGCGGCTTGTTGTGGGGAGGGCTAGTTCTGGGGAAGAGATGTGAAAAATTACACTTTTACCTGAAGTCTTCCGCCAAGGGCCCGGTTTTACAGGTTTGAGATTGAAGCTCTCTTACACAGTTGGGTGCTGGCAAGTGGTCACCCAGCCTGTGCAGATGTGGAAACCCATCTGTAACGCTGTGCTAATTCAAGCACAGCTCAAACACCTGCAAACTACCAGCCCTCCCAACCCTGCACCTCTCTCAAGGTGATGCCTGTAAATACCATCCCGTCCCTGCAGATCCCATTCCTGGTAGCACCAGTTACCTGAAGCTCTCCTTCCTCACAGCGTTGGCTGGATGCAGAATTGTCTTTCCAATGCTGTGCTAAACCAGTTGGGTCATCCTGGTGGCCTGTTATAAATGGCAAGTATGTTCCAGCTGAGAGTTGACTTCATTTCTCTGGGGAGGAAAAGGATTCCTGTAAATCCCTGAATTACTTTGGGATTCTTTGGCGTGAGTGCAGCTCACGCCGGAGAGATGTTGGGTATGACGTTGAAATGAGAACATTTGCTTTCCACTACTAAACAAGAGTCCAGCTTGAAACTGGATTAGCTAACAAGTTCCTACGGCAGTGCTGGGATTTTGGAAAGTGCAAATGGAGACCTCCCCTTGCTTCGGTAATTTCCTGGCAACAACGTCAGCAAAGTCTTGCATGAATTACACGATGGATCTGTGCGGAATGACTTAGCTTTGTTCCGAAAGGCCAGTATTATACAGACAGGCTGAATTTAAAGAATGTTTTCTAGGCTTCAGAAGGAATTGGTTTGCTGCTGCCAAACACTGCAAGATTTATATTACCGGACAATGGTGTCTATATAACAGTTATGCCCAAAAAATGATGGTTTAGGCAGTTTGGCTTAGACATGAGCAGTGTGTAAACACTGCTGCAGTTCGGTGGATGCTTCCTTTTGTAATATGGATTAGAATACTGTCATTGCTGTGGTTAGAGCCCATCAGCATATGTTGCCGTTCCCTAATCTTGATAGCACTTCATACTGATGTTCTTTAACTTACGGTTTATGTGGGGTATAAAGCCACTCGCAGGCCTGAGAGGTCTGGAGTCGGTGCTGGTAGGAATTGGTGTAGTCTAGAGGTCGTTTATAACCTGTTAACCAACCCGTTAACCAGCTGGGCACTCTGGCAACTGCTTGGCCTTTTATTAAAGTGTCATTTACCAGCGCGTTGCTCCCTTTATACATGGGACTTCAGTATAAAACCCAACCTCAAAGATACAATGTGGTTGAGGTGGTTGCCTCCAGGGTGAGGTTCTTCCCAGGCTCTCCTCCTGCATGGTGGTGCCTTTCTCACCAAGAAAGTTGTAGGAAAAGGATGAAAATTTTCACACCAGGCTCAGACAGCGCAGTCGGTTCAATCATTGTCATCACCCTTTGCAGCGAAACTGCAGGAAGTGCGGTTTCCTCGGGATCTACAGCAATGTATATTTTCATTTCTGTGCCGGCATGCTGGCAGATCTAGGACATAAGAGACATCCTCCTTCGGCTTTAAATTGCCTTTTCCCGTAGAGTGGTGATCAGCACCGTGTCAGGGAGCTGTTGCCCTTTTAAATGCCTGCAAAGAAACGTTTCCTTAGGGTGGAGGAAGGGAAACGAAAGAATGATTCACAGAGCTCAAAGATTCAATAGCATCCCTTGAAAAATGATGATTTTGCACCTATTATTAGACGGGTTAGTTCAGGTGCCAGCGCGAACTGATGTGTGAGCGTGATGGGAAAGGGTTTTATGGCCCAGTAACTCAAGGGGGTCCCAGTGTGGTTTCAAGGACGGGATTCTGTTTTGTCCTGGTGAGAACAAATGGATGTGCTGTTGAAAGGAGCTTTACTGGTGCTGTATCACCCATATGCTGAAGCCATCTTAATCACACCTCAGTATTGAAATACGGCCCATTAAGGAGAGATTAATGCTGTAAATGCTGGGTTATCTTTCCACTTCAATAGATGCTGTCAAGCACTTTTTAAATAGCATTTAATTTAAATTTTTGTAACGGTTTCCTTTCCTTCTCCCCCCACTGTCAAACATCTGTTTAAAAGATTGCAAATAAGTGTGTTCCCTCCTGGGACAGCTCTTTGCTGTGTAGCAGAAGGATTCTTCCCTGCTGTCTCCTGCTCCTCTCCCATCCCACGTGCGAGCTCTCCCGGCCTCTTGGCTCATCCATTCTCTGAGCTGCCGTGGTGGTTTGCAGAGGCTGACTCCAAATTCCAGAGCTGGCTCTTTCCTTTGACCCTGCCCTAGTCGAGTTTAGCTCACTGTAGTAGCACGTGTTGGTGTTTTCCTCCCCCTTGCACACGGGATACATAAGCCCATCCCTCCTGTTCACCAGAAGCCCCTGTGGTCCCTCCAGCCCGTTCCCCAGCCCTCCAAACATCACATTTTTCCACACACCTTTTGGGAAAGTATAATCCTACCCTGGGTTAGGGGGTGAGGAAACTGGGCCAAGACAGCAGGGCATCTGTTTCTGTACGTGTGTATTTAAGCATCACCATAAGCCTCATTAAGGTTGCTGCCAGCCTTGCTGCAGTGTGAAGAGTTCGACATCGTGGAGTTAGTAAGAATTAATATTCAGTGGCAGCTTGAGCTCCAGTATCTTAAATTAAAGGGCTGATATAAATTTCAGAGGAAGTTATGCTTGTCCAGGGTCAGGTGCAGGGGGAGCAAAGATGCAGAAAAGTGCTGAGCAAATAGCAGAAAATGTCTTTCATTAATATTCATTTAGTTCCCAGTACCATATTTTCAATTTAACGGTGCTCACAGCTCCTGTGTGTTTATTTTCATAAGCAGCACAGTGCTCCAGCCTTATGCACCCACATGCTTGTAAGCAGTGCATTTGTTTTGCTCAGTGTTAGCTGATCTTTAACATTTGGTGGAAAATTTGCTATTTGCAGTGTATTTGGTCAGGTGCTTAAGCCATAAGGAATTGTTTCTGCTCATCGACTGGATTTCTTCTTCCCGTTTAGCCACGTGGTACCCCTGAAAAAACACCTAATTGGGCAAAGAGTACGAGGTCTGCCCTGGTTTGCCTTCCATGAGGCACTGACATCAACCTTGCATAGGTTACTTTGTGAACTGCAAGCTACATGCAGGATTTGCAGTTGAAAACAGCACTCCTGGAATTAGAAATTACTGAATAATTCCAAGGTAAAAATAAATCGGTGAGCTTCGCGATCTCTGTTTGAGGACGGGTAAGGATGAAATCCTCAGAATAATTATTGTAGTCTACGTGGTGCTGAAGCAGTCTGAGACTCTCCCTATTCTGTGATTCCACTGAGGTCACCGGGATCCTTCTCTTTTGGTGTCCCCAAAAGGTGCCAACAACGTTTCCTCATGTCAGGACCCATCAGTCATCCTTCAGTATTCATCCGAACGGATTGACGCTGTCTGGGCACCTACATCTCCACAGACTGTCAGAAGTCTCTTTCCTATTAGGTGTAAGAAACTGGAGAAAGCTGCTTTGGGACACAAATACCTGGATGTAGGAGCGGGGAGAGGGCTGGTTGTACTTCTGCCAATTCCTTCTGCTTGTGGAGAGGGAGGATTTGCTGTTGTGCTTAGCACTGAGATGGCCGTGGCTGCCTTCACCCCCAGCTTAACACCTGCTCCTCTTCCTTTGCTCTTTCAGCCTACCAGCTCTTCAGATGTCAGCCTCCGACCATCGTTCCCAACGCAGAGATTGTCACTGAGAATGAAGAATTTAACATAGGTAGCCTCTCTGGGTCCTCTTAACCCTCCTTCCCGCCTCCCTCAGCTGCTGGGAACACCCACAGGAACACACACACGTGTTGTCACCCCATATCTGGGGTTTCAGGAGACCTCTTCACACGTGTAACCGTGTGGCCTGGGGAGCTGTGCGTCACCTTGCTCGACACCCAACATTCACACGGAGTCAGATCGATCCGATTGTTCTGAGGCTTTTCCTCTCTGTCGGAACAGAAGTGCTCTGGCTTTTGTGAAAGCCCTGAGCTTGTTCAGAGACATTCAGAAATCTTTGCCACAATAATAGTTTTCAGGTGTTTCAAACAAAGTGTTGAAGTGTTGGGTGAAAGCTTAAAGGCCGTTATTCTTTTCCTGAGAACCTTTCACCCATATCGACTGTGCTTTTTATATTTTTTGCTGCTGTTCACGGTTACATCCCCATTTTAAGTGTGTCTGCAGCCAGTGAAGTAGCCGTCGTTTATTTTAAAGCAGCTTTTCTCACTGTCTGCTCTCTTTGAGGGAAGTCTCCCCCTGAAATAGCTTGCACAAATCATAATAGTCTCAGCGGCATGACAGCAGTTTATCCCAGCTGAGACTCCAGCACGCCTTTGTACGCCTTTTATTTCTGCATCTACTCCTTTTATTTCTGCACGGTCATGCCAGAGCATCGTGGCAGAGGCACAGTCGAGAGGTCTGTGTGCCCCATGTACCCTCTTCCCAGGGCACGGTTCAGCCTTAATGAGTTGATCCTTCTCTTGGGTCAGGATGTTCTCTGTTTCTGTCCGTAGGTGACATAGTGAGGTACAGGTGCCTTCCTGGCTTTACCTTGATCGGAAATGAGATCCTGACCTGCAAACTTGGCACTCACCTCCAGTTTGAAGGACCTCCACCCACGTGTGAAGGTAAAGCCAAAGCTTCCCTACCCAGAGGCTGCTGCGAAACACGGGGGCTTGCTGAGGGAGGGAGCAAGCTGGGTGGCAGCTAGGGGAGAGGTTTCCTTGCACATATTGCATCTTTGGGGTTAATTCCCACATCTCCAGGGTCCCAGTAGTGCCAAACCACCACCCCTTGGGCCCTTGTGAAGAGGGTAGGGAGATGCCTCTGTGCAGGGAAGGGCTGTTCTCCCCGCCCGCCTCGCAGCCTGTCCCGGGGGTGTCGCCGTGGTTAGGCTCAGGGAACAACCAGCAAATAACAGAGGGATCTGCTGGGGCACTTACAACAGCAGCTAAATGATAGGGAAGGTTCCTCCACCCCTTGCTGGCTCCCGGGATTTTGCAGGGTCTCCGCACTCCCTGGGGGGTTTCCTCGCAGCGGGTACCCCGGTTCAGGAAGGCACTCGAAGCTTGTACTTCCCTGACCAGGGCCTGAGCAGAGGTGGGACACACCTCGTGTCTGACTGTTCCCGAAGTCGTTCTCACAGTCACCCAGATGTCCTCAGCCTGGGAGGGGGCAGGGACTCTGTGCTGACAGTTTGCCAGTGAGACAGGGACAGGGGACGGGAGAGTGGGCTGCGGCGGAGTGAGCTCCCCCGGCGAGGCAATCCTGCGAGGAACAGCTCCTCTATTAGTGCCACAGAATGTATTACATGGGAGAGAAATGAAAGCCCTGAGCACACTGCGTTGTACACCTTGCTGCTGCTCAGGAGGGATCCCAGAGATGTTTCCGTGCCACCATGTTACCTTATTTATCCTCTGGATTCCTGCTGGTACTTTTGTTCGCTCCAGCCGTGATTATTTCATCTCCTTCATTCCCTCCTATCTGAACATTTTTACCATATAATGGGATATTTTTCTATAGCTTTATTCTCTCTGAAATAGCATGAACTGAAGGAGAGAAAGGGAGGTCATTCAATTATTTACTATGGTTGTTAGCCTGGGGGTAAAGGGACTGCTTAAATTACATCTAGCCACCAATTTACAGAGGTCAAAAAATCACTGATGGGATTAAGGATTTGGAAAGAATACGCTGTTCTTTCTGGATAGTTCTGGCTGTTTTCTATTAACACAAGTACAGTGTTTGCACTGGGCTTTAGTGACGATGATGGACAAATAAAGATCCCTTTCTTTTTATGCTTTTTGCTCACTTTGTGTGTTTGCCTCCTCTTCTGGGGTGTTTTTGCTGGTCTTCTATTTAGTGTTTTCAGCTGGATTTGGTATTTCCAGAAGCTGAATGGGATGTAGTGATTAGAGAAAGGAATTAAGAGTTCTTATGTCCTAGTTAACAACTCTGTGGGTGACCTGGGATAAGCCTGTAGCTCCACACCTTGTTCTAAGCCAGGTAATAAAGTTTCCAGGGAATCCCAGGGAGTGTTTTGTAATGTGAGAACAGTTGCTCGGCTGGAGCACCGTTCATTTTGAAGAGATGAGAAATGATGCAAGGACAATTGAAATGGTTGGTTTGTAACATTGGTTTTTCACCCTTCCTTCGAATGCTCGGGTTTGTGGAAGCACAACACGCTTCGTTCGGAGCCTACGTCAGGGTCTGGGGGTTCTCTGTGAGCCCCAGGGGTCGGGGAGTGCAGTGGATGCACATGGTTGGGAGTTGTGCTCTGTCTTGACCTAGCTCATCAAGACAGACCTCCTTGGCCGTGTTTCCTTCCCTCCTCTACAAAACAGGAAAAATAATTTTCTGTTGTCTCTCCTTCACGTTCCCTGCAGTGCACTGTCCGATGAACGAGGTTATGACCGACTCCACTGGTGTGATCCTCAGCCAGAGCTTCCTGGGGAGTTACCCTCACTTTCAGACCTGTTCTTGGGTGGTGAAGGTAGAGCCTGGGTATAACATCTCCCTCACCATAGAGTACTTCCTGAGCGAGAAACAATACGATGAATTTGAAATCTTTGATGGTAAGAGAATTACCAGTTTGATTTGCAATAACAACCGAGGGGAGAGGAAAGAAATGGTCAGGTTTTGTTAGTTGTTAATCTCTGTTCCAGAGCACTCTGGAGAGAGCTTTCCACCACTCTGCCTATATCCTTCTGCTGGATGTTAAGAAAGCTCCTCCTAAGACTTATTGATTTTCTGAATAAGAAAATATCAATAATTTGATTTTTGGATGGATCTGCGGTATTTTTCAAAGGAGCAGGAGTTAGCAAGCTCCTGGGAGAAATTGTAGCAGAGGTTGCTGGGAAGGGATGAGTTGGGAAGGTGAAGACCAGGTTTTTTTCTAGATCTGTGAGTTCTCATGAGCTGAGAGGGGATCTGTCAATATTGACAGCGAAGCAGCTTTGTAACCAAATGCAGAGTCCAAGTGCTGTGCTGATGCTCCTGTGGTTGCCCGGCGGGACCTGAGCTGAAAACAAGCTGCCTGGAGCAAAATCCTGGTCTTACTGCGGTCAGCTGGGCTTTATTTGCTGGTGGTTTCCCAGGAGCCAGGTGTCTGCACTGGGTCTCGTGTTCACAAACAGTCCCTGGACTCCTCGGGCAAGCTCCCGTGCTGCGGTTCCCCACCGTGCCTGTTCCTCCTCACAAACACCCCGGCACGAGGCCCACGGGCGACTCTCTGTGCGTCAGCCCTGATTTCTCCTCGCTCTCCTCCCGTACAGGTCCCTCTGGCCAGAGTCCCCTGCTCCTCTCTCTGAGCGGGAACTACTCTGCTCCTCTGACCGTCACCAGCAGCGGGAACAAAGTCTATCTCCGTTGGTCCTCTGATCATGCCTACAACAGAAAAGGCTTCAAAATCCGCTACTCGGGTAAGCGCAGCGGAGGCTGGGGGCCTCTGCCAAGAACGTGGCCACGTCTTCAGCCAAGGATCTCCACGAAATTGCTGCAGAGGGGCATAGGCCATCTGTGTCGGCAGCTGCTGCCAAGGCCTGGGAAGGCGCAGAGAGCCGGGCCGGGTCTGAGCTGGCCAGGCTGGGCAAGGCAGGTCTCTCTGCAGGAGAAACCTTGAAGCTTTGGCTGGTTTCTCAGCTGCTAAGAATCAGAACCAGAATATATAACCATGTGGCTCTGGATGAATGAAACTCATCCCCTGCAATTCGCAGTAGACTGTTCCTGAATTACCGTGTCCGTGCAGTGAGGCCTTTTGAGATGTTTGAAGACGAATCTCACAAAAGGGAAGAACTTGGTGCGAGAGGCACAACTTAGACATGACTGCCTTGGCAGGAAATTGTTTAAAGCATTGTGCTCCTGCTCGGGTGTTCTGCCACTGCTCTTGCAGCAGTGGGACCGTGGAGTCGTGGCTGCTTGTTCAGCACAAAACCACTGCTGGCTACTGAGTGTTTGCTGAGAATTCCTTAAAATGAATTACAGTGGTTTGGAACTCAGCAAATCTTAATTAATGGCAGTGATAAAACTGAGTTGGGAACTTGCCAGTATGTCATAAATAAATAATGACTTTACTCAGTAGATGAATTAAGGAATATTTAGTTGTCAGAAATTACTCTTTATTTCTAGAGCTGAGTGAAACTTTGATAGTAGCCCTGCACTCTTTCCCTCTTTGACTTTATATTTATCCACCTCTGTTCCTTGTACAGCCTCAGGTTCTGGTAAGCACAGTGTAACAGGAACGGGAAGGGAATTTGTCTCGATACTGCCTATCCAGTCATTGATTTCTTTTCTCCTGCCCTTCTCTCCAGCTCCCTACTGCAGCCTCCCGCAGCCGCCAGCGCACGGGCTGATCCTCAGCCAGACGGGGCTGCAGCCCGGCAGCACGGTCCGCTTCGGCTGCGACACGGGCTACCGTCTCGTTGGGCACAGCACCGCCACCTGCTCCCAGCACCCTCAGGGCTACTTCCACTGGAACAAAGCGATCCCTCTGTGCCAAGGTGAGAGCAGGCAAACGTGTCGTTACGGGGATCTGGGAGTCGTAGGAGGGACTGAGGAGAATGCGGTAAAAATAAAATTCCCCCAATTCCGTGGTGAGAAGAGGCCTGGAGGTGCAGGCGGGCAGTGAGGGGCGCTCCTCTTATGCCCAAGCCCCTGGGAATAGATGAACAAGGAGGGAAAGGAGAAACCGTTTGGGAGCAGAGGGTCGTTGTCTGGCTTGGGGAAGGGGAGAAAAAGTACGTCAGTGCAAAGGCTGCTGTTGTAGAAGAGTTTGAACTCTCAGTAAAGATGCAGCTGAGCCGTGGTTAAGGACAGGAGAGGATATTGGCAGAATCTGGAAAGACTGGCAGGAGCACGAGTCCCGCTGGGTTTTAGTGACTGGAATTTCCTTTGGTATTTCTGGAAGTGCTCTCTTAGGTCTGCCTGTGCCAACAGGGATGAGAAATTTCTTGGGATTCAGAGGGTGCCCGTTTTCTCTTGGCTTCATGTAGAATTTAGGCATGTAGTTGTTCTTTCCGCATTTCCTCCTAATTAACCTTAATCTTTATGACATACCATACTTGGCACAGGCTCCTTCCGGGCGTGGGAGCGGAGGGGAGGACAGGGCAGTGTGCCCCAGGGGACTTTACTTTGGCACTATTTTTCCTCCCTCACTATGTTCCCTTTCTGATTGCACCTTTTTCTCAATCCGCCAATCATCCCTGTTCCTTTGTGTTGATAAAATGCCCATCTTTATTCTGATGAAGCCTTTTCAGTGTCTTTGAACATTCATCCATGTTCCAAGGGGACCGAGCACTGGGGATTAATATTGCATTGGCTTCCCTGGAAACTAGCCAGGGAACAGAGACAGCGCAGGCAAAATCTCATTGTGGTGTCTGTGTTGTTGTCCAGTCCGAGCTGTAAGGAAAAGCGGGATTATTTAGTGTGGAAGGTACCAAGAGCCTTGAAAAAATCCTTTCCATGCTCCTGAATCACTTAGTCTCTTTGGAAATTGCACAGGGGTGCAAGCACTCCTGCTGTAATGGAGGGGGCGGTGTGTGTGTGTATCCATCTGGAGCCCTTTCAAGGCTGTATTTATTTAAAAGTGAGCAGAAAGCAGTAAACCGAGACCCTGCCACCCAGTCCTGTTGGCAAGGGGGAGCTGGGAAGCTGGGCCCAGCTCGGACAGGGATTTAGCCTCAGTGATAACACGGACGGGGGCAAACGCCGAGTGCTGGAATGAGCAGATGAGCTGCGCAGCAAGACCAGCAGGCACGAGGGGCTGTCATGGCAACTGTGCCTCCCGAATCCTTAGCCCAGCGTAAGGAATTTCTCTGATGTACTGCGTGGGGTTTTTTTTTCAGGAAAATCATGTAATCAGGAATAGGTATGAATGCTGTTAAGCCTTTACTGCCCTGGTGTGCTGGAATGCTACCTTGAGCCTCGTGTTCAGCTCCAAAATGTGTGTTTACTTCCCAGAGGCGGAACGGTGTGTGGGGAATGGGTTTTACACATGAAGCGGGGGAGGAGATAGAGAGAGGATGTGTGGGGAGGTTGGGAGAGATGTGCTTGGGTGAGGTGTCCCCTGACAGCAAGGGTTCGAAGCAGAAACAATTCCCTGGGCCCCAGCTCCCAGGCCACCAGGGAGGGAGTCAGAGCCGGCGAGTCCATGGCTTGTCACTGGGAAGGGCGGGGGGTCCTGCGGTGTCACTGAGCACCCCAGGTCTGTGCTGTGTGATGGAGGGGTGTGGGAAGCGCGTTTCCCATGGGAGGTGCACGAGAAGCACTAAACCCCACCCCCCCCGGCACCGTTCTGGTCGAAACATGTCAGGGGCTCCATGGGTGCAACCCGTGGTGCCACTCCATGGCAGCTGCCAACAGAGAGAGAATTTGGGGGCCAATTAATAGCATTTTAGGTAGGCTCCTGCTTCAGTTTCCCCTTTGGAGGGGTGTGTGCCTCCCCACTGACCACACAGCAGCTTGCTCAGGGTTGGGGTGCTTGGGGGCCCCTCTGGAAGAGCCTCTCCAGCAAGGGGGAGAGCTTGCTGGTCACATTAGACCCTAAAATAGCCCCTTTGGGAAAATCACCTCCTCTCTCTGCTTCCCCATATTTAATCAGGAATCTTAATACCGGCCCACAGTTATCAAGTGCCTGGAGATGGATGCAGGAGGTGAGTGAGTGGCAGCGAGCCGGAGCTGTAGGAGAATTCATGGCAGAGCAGCTCCCCCGCCTGGCCTCCAGCAGCTGATAGCCAGGGCTGGCTCAGCTCTTCTCACCCACTTCAGCTACATAAAATCCTACGTCCTTTTGGTTTGTTTCACGTTGCTCTCAAAGCCAACTGGCAACCTTTTGTTTTGGGCTGTACTCAATTTCTCATCCTTTCTGGTGGCCAGGACCGCATGGCAGAGGTTTGGGAGCTCAATCCGTAACACTGCATAAATTCCTCACACAATCAGCTGTGTCAGGAGGAGGGGAACTGGGGTGCCTGTAAACACATGGTCTAGTTAACAAATGACATTTCCCATAGCTCTTTTCTGCCAGCACATAATCCTCTTCCTCTTTCCCGATCCCCTCTGAATAATCTTTACTACGTGCTCCGTCCTAGCTGACATTTATGGAAGCAGCAGAGAATATTCTGCAGAGAACAATCTTGCGTTGGCACAATGGGGGAGAACACAAGATGATCTAATATGCCTTTTCTGTCTCTGCTGCCTATTTTTAAGCTGCTTTGTTGTTGGAATCCCAGCTGCAGATTTGCTTTCACAGCCTCTGTCCCTTTTCCTAGCACATCATCTTCCCGCAGACAGAGTTGTTGTACCTCTGAACCCCCATAAGTGCTCGTTCTCCCTCTTCCCTGGGCCACGCTCTCCGTGGGTCTCTCCAAGCCCAACGCTGGTTTCCTTCTCCCTGGAACAGCTCCTCTTTTTTGTCGTCTCTGATTCTGGTGATTGTGGTACCCACAATTTGAGCCACTGGAATGCTCTTTGGAGCAGATGGCAAGTTTATTGCCACCCCAAAAATCAAGCTTCTCCGCTTTATGCAAAGCTCTGTGAATGAAAGCTTTCCAAACGCCACATTCTGCTCAAGGATGCTGCAGGGAAGGAGGGATCCTGCCGTCGGGTGCAGGGCACCAGAGCCCGCGCGGTGCAGCAGAGGTCACACCCCAGGTGGTTTTCCCTGTGTGGTTATTCTTCATGTTGTAGCCCAGCTATCCGCAGGTGAAGAGGGTTACATTTTTTTACGATTTTTGGTGGCTTAAAGAACCTTTGTTACCTCCATCAGGCCCAGAAGTGCTGCATTATGGCTGACTTTTTTTTTGTCAGGGCACGGCTTATGCAGCAGAAAGGCTCTAAATGATCAAGTTCTCGAGAGGCCGGAGAAGGGAGCTGGCTGGGAGGCAGGACTAGGCAGCAGCAAGTCATCCTCCCCTCGTGCAGAGAAACAAAGGCACGTGGCAGCTCAGCCTCAGCGACCTGGAGCAAAGCTGGCCCTGCTCTCCCCTCACGCCCAGGGTCCCTCCCTGTCGGTCTCTGTGCCTCGGTTTCCTGGTGGCAAATAGAGGCGATGAATTTTTGGCCAAGCATCAGGCTGCCGAAGAGGATTGAAGAGAAAGGAGAAGGCTTTGCTGGGGGCAGTGACATGGGAAGGGGGGAGTCAGCTTTCTCACCAGCCTGTTTGGTTGGATGCAATATCAGAAAGTAATAATAAAACTGCCGGGTGGAAGTGAAAGGGTAGGACTTTCCAGGTCCCCTCTTCTTTGCCTCAGAATGAAATTGGTATTCAGCGTGGCTGCTTGTCTAGACACCCAGCCTTGTAGAGAGATTCGCCAAGCTCCTTAGCTCGATGAAGTGACATACATGTGATTATCATTTCAACCAGGGATATGCCTGATCGTGCTAATACGAGCCTGCTGAATTACTCACACCTATTAGCAACACCAGCATCTGCAAGGTGCTGTGTAATTCTGCTCCAGGCTGGGGTTCTGGCCGACTCATGTAGCAGTCGTGGGATAAAAACATCTTGGACCTGGAGTGGTAGAAAGTTCCAGTGGTTGTGGTGATGCTGTACACAGTAAGCTTGGTCTCTCCTATTCAGTGCTCAGTGGGGTCCATGTCACCAGAAGGTGATTTTTTCTAAGGTTGCTGATTTTCTAGCTCTTGTTTGTGTGCAGAGGGAACAACAGGAAGGTGAATGTGTGGTGAAGTATCAGCGTGTGGCTCAGGAGACGTAGGGTCAGCCTCCCGTTCGTGCGTTAGCTGAGTGGGAGCAGCTCAGGCTACTCCAGGATGGAATGGATTTCCTTTAGAGCATTTTAAAAATGCAGACAATTGTTTGGGTTGGGTGCTGGCCTCCAGAGGAGTGCTTGCTTGCAGGCTGTGCTCAGCCCGGTGCCCCGCAGAGGCTGTTGGCAGCGACGGCTTTAGGGGTCTCCTTGGTCACCCCGAGCCTGCCCAGACAGGTGGGCTGCGCATCTCCAGCCCGGGAGAGGTGGGCTTCCCCCAGGGCCGAGACTCAGAGAGGGGTGGGAACCCACGTGGGGGTTTTGGAGGCAGCTCTGGGTTTGGTTTCCCAGCTCTTCTGAATTCTGATAGAGAAGAAAAAAAAAAAGAAAAAAAAAAGATTTGAGTGACAGACTCCCAGTGCTGGTTTTCCCAGCGGTGGGGAAGAGGGGAAGAGGGCTTGTCATCTCTTGCAAAACTCTTGCAGCATAAATGAGCGTGATTCTGGTCTGTCTGTATTGGACTGTCGCTCATCTTTCTGTGACCTACCTGTCCCCTTTCTGCCCTGTTTGGCTGCTCTCCTGGCCTCAGAACTGAGGATCTCAGCAGGAGTGGTGCAGAGCATCTTCTCCGAAATGCTGCCATCTTGAGCAGCCGTTTGGCATTGAGCCTGTTTATCAATTTTTTCCCTGAATTTTCCCCCCTTACCTTCCCAGCCATAATGCTAAATTTAGCCTTCCTTCTGCCACAACATAATTAGACAATTTGCTGCCTTATGTAATCCAGAAGTGCTGTTGGAAGGGGGTTTCAGGTTGTTGCTGCTGTGAGATGTAAATACAAAACATTATTGCTGTCGGATCCTTTATCTCTCTGTGAAAACTTTTGAATACTGTGTTGATGCATTTTGACTATAGAGAGTATGAGCCAGAGTCTCTTCCAGTAGAAATTGGTATTCAGGGTTGGCTTTGCTGTTAACCACACTGATAGACAGGAGCTGAAAATCTGATCCTCTGTGAAAGTGGGCATTCAGGGCAGCTTCTGGGGTTCAACAAGGGGCTGGGGAGTTTGTAAATAGGAGAGCTTCGGATCTGGGCTCGCAGCTCACCACAAACCGATGATAAAATTGGAAGCCGACTGATTTCTCGGCTGTGTTTTTTTCCTCTCCTCCTTCCCAGCTCTCTCCTGTGGAGTTCCCAGAGCCCCAGAGAACGGTGTTGTCTTTGGCAAGGAGTACACAGTGGGTACGAAAGCCGTGTACCATTGCAACCAGGGCTTCCAGCTCTCGCCCAGGGAGGAGCCCAGCGCCGAGTGCCTGCAGGCAGGGCAGTGGAGCAACGGCAACCAGCCCCCCCAGTGCGTGGGTGAGTGTGCGTGATCCAACGGGGGTTTTGGGGAAAACCCTGTCAGTGATGTCTCCCAGCTCGAGCGTGGGCAGCTTTGCCTCACGGCTGCAGTGTTGAGGACACAGGGGTTCTGATCCTGCATAACTTGGGTCTGATGTCCCCTCTCAGGTTGTCCCCCTCTCACGGTGTCTTGGTTTCCCACCTCTAAAACAGTGATGTTAACACAGGCCCCCTTGTTAAAAAGCCAACACTCTTGCCGAAGCATCCTGGAGTCAAACACCTATTGACATCTTTTTCTCTCATTTCTTCCCCCTGACACGCCACATCTGGTTTTCAGCTGTCAGCTGCCCCGATATCAACAGCATTGCCGTCGAGCACGGTCGGTGGCGGCTGACCTACGAGATCCAGTACCACTACAACGCCCAGCTAATGCTCATCTGTGACCCTGGGTACTACTACACGGGCCAGCGGGTCATCAGGTGCCAAGCCAACGGCAAGTGGAGCATCGGCGAGCCCATGCCGACCTGTAAAAGTAAGAGCAGTGAAGCTCAGGAGCTGCGCGGGGGCAGACCAGCCTCACGGCCTGTCTCGCAGGGGATGGGTTTCTCTCTTCCCTTCGGGGGGTGTGCAAGCTCTGCTGTTGGCCCAGGCTGCTCTTGGCAGCATCGGAGAGTGTGGTAGCAGAGCTGTAGACGAGAGTTTGGATGCAGGGAGAGGTCATCTGTTGATCTGATTCTTGGTTTAATCTAAACAGTTCTGCGAGAACTCAAGCACATTAGCTCATCTGCCGCTGTCGGGTCCCAGTGGCTTAGCTGTCACTGGTGCCAGATGCTCTGAAGTTTGCTTTTAAGAAAGAAAATATAAAACTGATTTACTTCTTCCAATTTTATGCAGATGTTTACAAGGGTAACAGTGTCACCTGTAAATCAAAAACACTCTTGGCAAATAAGCAGCTCGCTCTGTTGTTCTGACATGACTTCTGTGCTTTGGATCTTTCCTTTATTGGGTTTTTTTTTCTCTCTAAGTACAGACAGAGACAGAAAAACTCCTTCAGAATGGCAGCTTTCCCTTTCCTCCTGCCTCCCTTTGTTTCTAGAGATGCAACTGCTGACTCGGGTGACAGATTTTTACCCCTGCTAGCTCTTCAGCCAGATCCAGGACCATGAGCCAGGCCTCGTTTTATTTCTTCAGCATTATTGCCACCTAAATTCAAACGATAGGATCTTGGCAATGCACTAAGGTCAGAAGCACCCAGCGTGAGTCTCTTGATTTCTCGCTGAGTGTGAAAGCTCCAGAGGGTTTGCAGATCTTTAAGGTAGATAAAATAAAGAGCTGAGGTATGTGGCTGGGAGATTGTTTGTGTGGGCTCGTGCCCAGGCTCCAGCAGCTCCCTGCAAACCAGGCCTGCAGCTGGGCAGCTTCCGTGGGCCTGACCTTTAGACGTCAGCTCTGTCCTGAGAGTCACAGTCTGAGAAAGAGCTGGTTGTCGTTTCCTGATTGGAAATCTTGTGCCATTTTCTGGCTTTTCTGAAAGTCAAGCTTCCCAGCTGTAACTAGCAATGGGTTAATAATAGAAATATTCCTGTGTTAAAAACTTCTTGTGTGAAAAACTTCCATAGTTTCTTCCTAGCCGGTCTTATCTTTATTGCTTCCCTGGCGTCCTGATGCATAAATATTAATAACACTTGTGTTTGTCACCTGGTGTAACGCAACTCTGAATTGTTGTTATTATCTGTGTAACTATTCAATAATCTTTCCTCCTCATTCCTGACTCCGATAATAACTTGTGGGGGTAAGCGTCACTGAGTGCATTTCTTTAAAAACCAGAGCTCCCTGCCTGTTCTCATGGTACTTTGGGATCTCTTCTAGTTATCTCCTGCGGGGACCTGCCGACTCCGCCCAACGGGAACAAGATCGGCACGCTGACCAGCTACGGGGCCACAGCCATCTTCTCCTGCAACACTGGCTACACCCTGGTGGGCTCCCGTGTGCGGGAGTGCATGGCCAACGGGCTCTGGAGTGGAGCAGAAGTGAGATGTCTGGGTAAGTGTGGAGCTGGGGACGCGTGATGGTGGTTGGGAAGGAGTCCTGGTTGCCTTTCAGGAGGGAGGAGGAATTTTAGATGCTGATTCAAGAAAGAACCCAAGCGAGGACTCGGCGCTACTGAAGCCTTAGGGTTTTAAGCAGATACAAAAAGGAAGCAGACTTTGATTCCGTACTGCTCAGTAGATGAGGTGTTTTGAGACTGGAGAGCTTTGAAAGCACTATGTTGCTTTCACCGCCGCTCGGGTTGTATTTACTGCGGAGTCTCGAGTGCGGACCCACCCAGAGAGGCCGGGTGGTGCCATCGGGACCTCCTGGTGATCCTCCCTGTCCCCCCCCTGCAGCGGGGCACTGCGGTGTGCCCAGTCCCATCGTCAACGGGCAGATCAACGGGGAGAACTACAACTACCGCGGGAGCGTGGTGTATCAGTGCAGCCCCGGGTTCCGCCTCATCGGGATGTCGGTGCGGATCTGCCAGCAGGATCACCGCTGGTCCGGGAAGACGCCGGTCTGTGTGCGTAAGTATGTGGTCAGATTTTTTGAGCCCCAGTGAGGGTCAGAGGACGAGGGCACACGTGCAGACCCGTGTCCAGGGTTTACCCTCCCGGGGTAAATGCTGCTGCACCCGGGGTTCACGCGGGAGACAGCTGAGGAGTGACAGGAGTGACAGCGCTGCAATTTTGGCTGCTTGGCTGCTTCCCTCTGCTTTGTGAATTCTGTCAGGCTGCGGTGGGTTTCATACGCTGACTCTCTAACGGATGAGGCCAGCTGAAGATGCAGTTTCTGAGCAGAGCGGCCTCTGTCAGGGTGTGGGGAGGTGGGAGGCAGACACAGCCCCGCCAAGGACATCACAGCCCGAGACCCGTGCTCTGTGCCAGAGGAAAGTCAGTCTCTCTCCCCTGATCCACATTCACAAGTCACCTTGTACAACCTGCTCATTTATCTTTCCATTAAGTCATCTAATTAAGTAAGTCTCTAGAGCTCTAAGGTGTTAATAAGTTTAAGCATCTTCTTATCAACGGACAGTGCGATCCGTGTATCTCATATCATCATTCTCTAGTTATTTGCTTCCAATCTCTCCTGTCTGGTTTAGAGCTTTATGTGCTGAGGCACAATAATAACAGCAAGATATGAAGTAAGGAATGACCTATAAAACAAAATGCAGATTCCAGCCTCAAAACAAGAAACAGACTTAAGTTGTCAAGGTTAGCAGTGGCTTCAAAACTGGGAGGCTGCCTGTGATTCTGCATGAGCTTTTTAGGAAAAGAATTATTGGAAAGGCTGCCTCTGGGCCTGTAGGCAGGTTTGAATTACTCTCGTGTCTGAGGGCGCTCTGTTGAAAAAGTTTTAATTCACTTTTACCTGCCAAGTGTACACATACTAACCTTGGATCAGAAAATCATGTTGATAGAGGTCCTCCTGCTGTCAGGCAGATTTATGGAAATGCAGGATTTTCTAAACATCCATTTTCATGGCTCATCTTGTTTCTTTTGGGAGGGACCAAACCCATTAGAACAAAGCAGACGAACATTGCTCATCTGTATCTGTCTTCTGACTCCTGAACCAGCACAGGGCTGGGTCCTGTGCAGCACCTTTCCTGGGCTCTGCTTTGTGCCAGCTTCTGACTCCGGTGCCTGAAAGCCCACCAAGGTTTTGTGCAGAGATCTGTAAAGGTGTCTTGTGCGGAAGTTGGCCTTGAAGTTATTACACCGTTAGGCCTTATGGATAACATAAATTGAACGTCGTTAAAGCAGAGCACTGTTGGACTCTGAAATTAGATGCCTTGAGGCTTTATTGCTTCTGAAGAAGCTTAGGGCACTGTGTGTGTTAGCACATTATAATTTCCTATTGTCTTGATATTTTCTCCTTAAACCTGCCACAGTTGCTTTCTCTCTGTGAATGGGTCTTTTTGATCCATGCCAACTGTGAGGAGCCTTTTTTTTTTTTTTTTTTTTTCTTTTTTTTTTTTCCAGGACAGAATCCATCACCTGTTTCAAAACATGTATAATCATATTCAGAAGTACCTCAGAGAATCTGACATCTGCTTCCTCCAGCACTGAAAGGCTATCTTGCTTCATATTTTTTAGACCCGTGCCTGTCACCAGCTTGCATAAGGAATAAATTCCCATCCCTGTGGTATAGTCCAGCCCTGGCAGTCAAATGTGTTATGGATCTTTTGTGGGAGTTTCATCTTCCCCTCTAGCTTCTGGCTCTGGCAGCTGTACAGCTAAACTGCTGGACTTTTACTGATGGACCATTACCCTGTTTTCGGCGTGACAGTAATCAATATGGCTTTGTCCTCAGCTGTCAGAAGATGTCACATTCCTTAAGCAGCCAAAAATCTCAGTGTGGTGTATCCTGACGTTTCTTTGGCGCAGCAGAACTCACTGCTGTGCTTGAAGCAAAGGTCTCCAGGCTTTGCTCAGGGTGGGGGCTGTATCCTCCCTGTGTCACCCCTCCTCTGCCGAGGTGCCAGCAGAGTGGCCCAGGCAAAAGAACTTTGGATTTCAGTGTTGTGTGTGCCTAGTGCTGCTCCAGCCTTTGCCTCTGCACCTTCCCTGGGCGTTGTCAGAGCAGCTGAGACCCTTCAGCCCTTTCCTTCGGTGCTGGCCCGGGTTAACATCGGCCACAAGAACAAGAACTACACAAAAATCCCCACTTCAGGGATTGAGAACTAAAGGTTTTTCCCCAGAGGTTTTCAAACTTAAAGCAGGAAGTTTTAAGCTTTCTAGGCTATATGCTAGAAACCGGATTTTTCTCATATTTTTTTTCCCCTCTCTTTTAACTATTCCTCCAGGTGTAACTTTATACTGCAGTGAGCATACATCTGACTTACACCAGGGAGAGGGAGGAAAACATCAGGTTTCACGACTGTGTGTGTGATGCCCAGGGTAATGTAAGGCAATAGATTAATAGCAGTAGCTGGGATTTTTGAAGAGGAGCTCTAGGGATTTACGGTGTAAGTCAGTAGGATGCTGGCACACAGCTGCTTAGAACGGTTCAGAGAATTTCTTATGCCAGTAAAATGAACAAAAGTACCACGCTCTCAACTTGATTCAGTATTTCAGCAGAGCTGGCCCCAAATCTTTGAAGTCAGCGTGGGTTTCAGGGTTGATGCGGGGGGTTTTTATCGTCTCCTTCCTTGGGAACTTTTTCCAGTGGATAATCCACTTTCTTCCAGGCAAAAAAAAGTAACATCTCCAATTCCTAATTGTAGCTATCACTTGTGGCCACCCTGGCAACCCCGCCAACGGTTTGACCCAAGGGAGTCAGTTCAACCTGAACGATGTGGCCAAGTTTGTGTGCAACACCGGGTACCGCCTGGAAGGAGCTTCGCAGTCCCAGTGCCTGGCCAACGGCCAGTGGAGCAGCACCCTGCCCGCCTGCCGCGGTGAGTCCTCTGCCTCCACCCCTCCTGGCCAAACCGGGCTCGTCTGCGCCTTCCTCCCTGGTTACGCTGGGTTCCTAAAACCTTGCTTGACACCGTCATAAAGTCACGTAAACTAAATCTTGCGGTTCCTCAGGAAACGTGCAGGTGATGTTGGAGCCCCGCGGGCTGTGTAAATCTCACACAACAAACCTGCTTTTCCCTTGGGCTTCACTCAGAGCTGTTAATGGACCCTGCCCAGCCCCGCATCCTCCAAGACATTGAAGTGTGTGTTGTAAGTGGGGAGGACATAAGGAAATACCGGGCCAGACCCTCAGCAGAGGTCATCCTGGTAACCCTAGACCAGTTCACTCAGAGCAGATGCCACGGTCTTTGTGCAGAGCCCTTTCTCCTTCTGGACTTCCATTGGTATTGGCACTCGAGTTCACTTATCAAGTTCCCTCCCCTCCCTGCACTCCCTCCCTCTGTCCTTCCTTAATCCAGTATCTCTGTCGATACTGGTGCTGTGTCAGTCAAGAAGTTGGTTATTCACAGCTGGCCGATGTAAGTCTCGTTTGGGGCCAGAGAGGAAAGTTCTGCTGCCGAGCCCTGCGTGGCAGGGCGAGAGCCTGCAGGATTGCCTCTACTCTCTTTTTTCCTTTTAATAAGGATTTGTTTTCTACTTCTGCCCTAAAAAATCTTTAAAAAAAACCCAACCAACCAAACAAAAAACCTGAAAAAGCCAACCCCTTAAATTGTGGAATATGTCACTTGCCATTTTTTTCCCCTTTCCCTGCTCATTTTTGGATAATCCTTTGTTCTTTGTTACACCCTTTGTTTTGTTTCTTTTTTGTTGTTGTTGTTGTTGTTTGTTTGCAGTTGTAAACTGTACTGACCCCGGGCACCTGGAAAACAGCATCCGTCAAGTGCAGCCGAGTGGTCCTCACAGATTCAGCTTTGGAACAACTGTCTCATATCAGTGCAGCCATGGATATTACTTATTGGGTACACATGTCCTTACCTGTCAGGGGGATGGCACTTGGGACCGTGCCCTCCCACAGTGTCTTTGTAAGTTCTTCAGAATAATACCCATCCACCCCAGGCTTTCATCCCATGTAGTTCTCTGTTGCTTAGCTGAATGGTCATGTCAAAAATGTGGATCCAAAGCTCTTCGTAATCCATGGGGATTGTTCCATCAGTTTTGCAGGATCCTGCCCACAGATGAAAAATATGTGGTCTGAGGAGAGAAAATCCTGTTAGACAGGGATGGTTTCCCTCTGCAGGGGAAGGCAGCTCCTGCTGAGTTTTACCGGTTCTTTGCAGCTCCAGCAAAAGTCTTGCAGGTGGAGAAGGGCAGCAGAGCTTCTGCAGCACAGGTCTTCAGAGGAAGCAGCGTGCAGTGCAATCAGCCTGACTGAGGGCAGAGCACGTTTAGCACCGCTCAGGCCTGGCTGTTTCCTTACACCCCCTCATCCCCGCAGCTTTCGGGGAGGGAAATGAGAGTGTGATGGTGAAATAAATGCAGCCTTTGTTGTGCTGTGACGCAGGTGCTAAAAAGAATTTGCTTCCTGACCCTTGTTCTATGTTTTTCCCCCTTACGGTGTGCTGACCCTTTGGGCTCTTGTGGTTTGCAGAGAGGTTTGGGAGGGTCTGGGTGCTGGTTTGGCTTGAGAGGTAGTTCCCAGGAGAATAAAATGACACAAAATACTCACGGTGGTCTCGTGCTGTAGCAGTGACAGCTCGGCCAGGAGATCTGTGGGGAATTGTGTGAAAGGCGTCGGTGGTGACGTCCCGATCTGACACGGGGGAACCGAGGTCCGAGGTGTGTTTGGAGCTGACGTAGGGCTGCGCGGTGAGCTGGTGGCAGAGGCAGGAGCAGATCCCTTGCAGGCCTACCCCCAGCACTAGTGTGTCCTTCTGGGGACTAAAGCAGCTGCAATCCCGTTACCTGGTGTAACGAATCACTAAAGCAGTCAGAAATGGAGCTCCTCAAGTTCAAATCAGCTTAGCTGTTCCAAAGCCATGATTGTTTCTTTATTTGTTGTGTTATCCTTCCACACCTAGTCATACAAAGTAGTTTTTGGCACATTTTTCCCTTCCTTTTGTTAGCAGCATGCCACTCTCTCGCATTTGCAGCACCTGTACAGGCCATGGGGAATTGACAAGTGCTAACTGCAGCCGCGGGGGCTCCGGGAGGGTAATTCCCTTCTAAAACCTGGGAGCTGAATACCTCAGGCTCCCTCAGCCCACAGCTTTCCAGCTAAGTAAAAGGGATCTCCTGCCTTAAAATGTTGAGCATCCATTGACTTGGAGGATTTGTGGGCATTCCCAAAACTTTGGAATCTCAGGTCAGTTTGACAGCTGATTATCCAGATTTGTGGGCTTAGTAGTTTAAAGAAAAAAAAAAAAAAAAAAAAGATATTTTTGCATGTCCTTGTTTTCTGTGTGTGTGACTTAAAATGTGCTCAAACCCATACCCCTTTAAAGTGTTTATAGCTGGGTACCTAATATCACTAGGCACTTTCCAAAACATAAATTAAGAAGGATGGTGCCAGACAAGCTTGGGTTGCAAATATTGTTTCAGGCCTGTTTCTGAGGAGGGAGTAAACCAGAGCTGATCCCCTTTTGGGGAGTGGGAAAGCGAGTCCAGTAAGCACAATACACAGGAGCAGAGCCTAATGCATCAGAAGAAACAGTCTTCACACTGTGTACATAAATCCTTTCAAAACCTCAATACCGCCACAGGTTTTAAGCTTAGCTGATTCTGCTGGAGTATCTGTTATTAAATTGTTAGTTACAGTGTGAGTTTAAGTATTAGCTATCAAACCCATTTCCTTGCAAAGCGTCCTTGGTTTTAGTCACAGCTCTGCACCAGTATATTTCAACGCCCACGTGCCCAAACATATGCATGCTCTCCTTTTTATTGAAGCATACATCATGTTTTCTACCTAATGCCAGTATTGGTATTTTTAGACTCTAGCAGAGGGAGATAAGATATCCGTTACGGACGCTTTCTTCCAGAAAGTGAGTGGTGCATGGTCTTTATGCTGAGCATCCTCAGCCAAACCTGTCTTAATAGCCCCTAGATCCGTCAGTGTATTTGTCAACAGTCTCCACTCTGATTGCTAAGCTAAAGTAAACCTATTAATTATTGTTAGCGGTGCTTTTTTTTTACTAGCAGTGGTCGAGCGAGCACTGCTCAGAATCTGCCAGGATAATTTGCTCAGGTGTGACATGGCATCGATCGCAGCTCTGTGTCGCAGGACCTGGCGCTGCCAGGGGTGGCTGAGGGTGTGCGTGGAAATATTTGTGTTTAAAAAGGGATGAGTTTTCCAAGAAACCTGCAAAATGCCTGTCAGTGTCCAGACTAGGCGTTAATGCACAAACCTTTGGCAGTTCTACCCAGATGAGCTCGTGTCCCCCAAAAGGAGACCGACGCACGGTCTGTTAAACCCCACCTGCCCTGTGGCATGAGCTGACGGGCGTTCGGTGGGCTCTGGGGTGGACGAGTGGGTTTAAGCTGCCACGGGTCCCCCTGCAGCAACCTCAAACATGCAGTACGTGGCTGTGAACCTGCTGCATCTGCCCTCGGACGAGCATCCCGGGCGGTGCCCTGTGGGTGAAGCTGTTGCATCTGTCTCTTACAGTGGTCTCGTGTGGCCACCCCGGCTCCCCGCCGCACGCTCAGATCGCGGGTGACAAGTACACGGTCGGCTCCGTGGTGAGGTACAGCTGCCTGGGGAAGAGGACTCTGATCGGCAACTCCACTCGCATGTGCCAGCTGGACGGGCGCTGGAGCGGCTCCCTGCCACACTGCTCGGGTGAGGAGGGCTCCGGGAGGGAGGGGACGGGCCACTCCTGCCCCCCACTGCCCCTTTTCATCCGGCGAGGGGTCGGCCGGATGGGCTTTGTGCTGGGGAAATACACATTCTGTAGAGGGAGGTTGTGGAAGACTGAAAATCACTGTGTCTCAGCTATCCAGTCTCCTGCAACTTGGATGATAAGCACTGGCAGAGAGTAAAGCACTCAGCTTGCAAGATGAGAAATAAATCACTGCAGCAAATGTTTGTGGTAGGAGGTGTACTGCAGCCTGCTGCTTTACAGTTTTCTCCATGCAGCGTCTGTACAGGGTGAACGTGTCTTACGCAAAAATCAGCTCGTTGCATCCTCTCTGTGGCACCTGACCCTCTTTCTTGTGCGTTCCAATGGAAGAAGCCCAGGTGGCCCCTTTCCAGGCCCTGACGTCTGCTGTTAGGGCACCACAGCAGTCCCAGGTCCGCACAAGACAAGTGGAAGCGGGTACAGTGAGTTCCCACATCATCAACGTCTCCACCAAGAGCAGTTTGGCAGCAGAAGTTCATCCCCACTCCCGTGCCAGAGTGAGGAAGGTCTTGCACTGAAAACCTCTGGGTAAGCAAAAAAATCCCTGATGAGATGGACATGGGTCAAAGTCATGGGGGATGCAGTGAGATGTGTTTGCCAAGCTTTCCTGAAATCAGGGTGCTGGGACCTCAGCCGATGGCCTCCAGCAGAAGGAAGGGTGCTGAAAGGCTGGCAGGATGCTGTGCAAACCCTCCCCACGCCATCCCACCACTTGTTCCTTGGAGAGCACAGAGACAGGCAAAATAAGAAACTTAGCTAGAGCAAAGCATTTGGGACAAGTGTCAATTTTTAATTATGCCACTTAGATTTAGCAGCTCCACTTGACCAAGTTTAACCTCTGCTTTGGAAAGGAAAAAATAAACCTAGTGGAGTCATCCTCATTGTCAGAAGCCGTATCTTCAGAGTTCTTGATCTGTAGCTGCTCAGGAGGGTTTTCTGCTCTAATTCGTGCCTTTTCCCCCGTGTGGTTTTCACTGTCTCTCCTGTCATCTTGTGGGTGGATTTTTTGAAACATTCAGCACTGCTCTGACTAGTTCCTCCTGACATGTGTCATGTGTGATCTTCCTGAATGACTTTGTGGAGGCCTTTAGACCACGGCTGATGGCATTGGACAGGCCCTCTCTGCCTGGGGGCCGGGTGAATGCCCAGTACCTCAGAACCATGATCTCCACCCAGGGCCTTGGGGAAAGGCTCCTTTTACACTAAACACTTACAAAAGCAGTGAACAGAGCTCAGCTCATCTCCTGCCAAAGGTTCGCCATGGTGTGTGGAAGACCCCTACAGTGTGACAGCAGTTTTGCAAGATGAAACAAAAGACTTTTTGATATAAGTGAAAGACAATGCTGAACGTGGAGCATTCTGCCCCTTTACAAGCAGGTACATTCCCCAGATGGTGAATATGCTCCTGTTTTGTATTACACTGCGCAGAAGGCCTCGGAACCAGGCACTCCATCGCTAGCTGCAGGAGTGAAATGGTCTGTCCTGGCTTGGGGTGGATGTGTTTACACAGATCATTAGCAGAGAAAGCCAAGAACAGGCACACACGGTGTGAGCCTGTGTCAGGCAGCGAGGAGGTGGGCATTTCTCCAGCCTGCTCCGGAGAACCCCTGCGAGGCGTCTGCTACAGCTGCTCCCTTCCTCCTGTCCCCCCTAACTTACAGCCGGCAGCTCCAAGTGTTCACAACTTGTACGAGCGGATGTTTCTCAGCTGGATCCCTACTGCCTCCACGCTCCAAACCCAACAGCTTCTTGTTCTGCAAATACAACAGGGCGTGCTGAGGTGGCTTGGAGCACGTTGTAATTTCTGCTTGGAGGGAAACCATCCACATGACTGATGTTGGCAACCGACTGCTGTCTGCTGGAGCAGCTGCCACGGAAAGCAGCTGCAGCTGGTGAGGGCTCCATCTTGAGATCCAGGAGTTATGGCCATACTTTGCAACCAACTTAAAACCAGTGGGCTCCTGGAGTCAGGGGATGTTTCATCTGGAATTTCCCTGCTCTGCTGAGAGCCAGTCCGAGTTCAATCGAGTCAGTCACACGATCCAAATCTGAACGTGTGCAGTTGAGAGGGAAGAAGGACCAAACCCGGTGACGTGCTGACTGTGCTGACTCTGTGCTCTTTTCTTAACAGGAGGCAGCCAGGGCATGTGTGGTGACCCGGGGATCCCCTCCCACGGCATCGGGCTGGGAGATGACTTTGACGTAGGCAGCATCGTCCGCTTCAGCTGTGAGCCCGGGTACGTGCTCCGGGGCTCGTCCGAGAGGACCTGCCACGCCAACGGCTCCTGGAGCGGCTCACAGCCGGAATGTGAAGGTACTTCTCCAACACCCCACCCCCTCCCGTGCCACGCCAAGCCTTCTCTGTGTCCCCAGGATTACCGCGGTGGGGACGGCAGCCCAGCCAGCCCGGCCCCTCTGCTTCAGTTGCCAGGGACAGTCTGGCTGCAAGAAATAATACTCTGGTTCATCATTTCCTCCAAATACTCCGTGTGCGTCAGGGAGCCGCAGTGCTCCCCTTCCCGAACGTCTGCGGGTCACGTCTCACGGGAGGGTTTTTCAGGACAGGCGTCACCTTTTGGCATGCCCAGCTCTGCTCCGCTGCGCAGGGTGCACCAGGGTGGCACAGAGGGTTTCGGGCCATTGAGCCAACGTCTGGGCTGAGGTGTAGAGGAGGACGAGCCTCGGGGATCTGGTCCTTGCTTCCCGGCATCCCCCGAGACCGTTGCTCACAGACTCGCTGCAGGAATCACTGAGGTGGCTCTTGGTCTGCGTCGTGGATCCAGCTAGACGATCAGAAATGCATCGTTTGGCGTAAGATCTGTGGCTACCACTGACTGACTCATTGTTGCTTTGTTGAGGAAATGAAGCAGAATGACAAATGTCACCAGCTTCAAACCGTCCAAGCTGGAACTGGCACATGCAGGAGTCATTTACATTAAGCAGAAATGCAAAATGCAAATTATAATCCAGTAAGCATATTTTCGTATTTGAAAACCCCAAACCCCTTATTTTTCCATTGGAAGGAATCAAGTAAGACCCTATAATCCAATCTAATAAACCCCCAGCCGGATTCTCTGAGCTGTGCTGCTGCTCACTGCTACTGTTTTATGAAAGTGTTTAAAAATCAATTGGGGAAAGAACAAAAGCCAAAACGAGGCAGGATACCAAATGCAAGGAGACCTGGGCAAGTGCTTCTCCAGCTGTTTTGAAAGCCAAAAGCTCAGAGAGAGTTTGTAAATGAATTGGAAATTTATTCCAAATTGATGGAGCTCTTGATTGAAAAGACACTGAATCATGTTATTAATACACTCAGGTCTCTGGTTGTTTTTTTTTTCATTCTGATTTTTTCTTTCGGTAGAAGGGCTCTGTTCATTAATCTCAGGATAAATAACCCATCAGGTGCCAGAGGCACCAAAATATACAGATCCCTGGCAGATTTTTTTTTTTTTTCATACTTTATGAATAATAACAACATTATGCCTATAATGTCATTTAATGTTAAGTGCTGACTGGCCAATATAAGAAAGTAATTTGCAGTGATGAGCAGTGTGCTGTGTCTCTGTCATTTGTATTCACAGCGAGTTGCAAGCGCTGCAAGGTGTTCTGGCTGCTCCCTGAGTGTTGTATTCAACTTTCTGGAACAGGTATTTATAGGAGAGGGAGAGGAGAGATTAATTTTGGGGTTGAATTCAGGGCAGCTGAAGATGGGGGCTGAGTGCCCAGGCAGGTGCTTTGGAAGGAGCAGGCGTCTCTGATGTGGAAAAGCTCCAGCGTGGCAGCGGAGCCGCCCGGCACCTCCGCGGTGCATTCGCTTTCTGACTCAGCCATTTGTTCGCTGCTCTCAGCCACCAAAATTGAGCAAAATCAAGCTTGATGGGGCTTCACGGGTCACGGGCACTCACCTGCCCGGGGATTTCAATGCTAATTGCTCTCCAGATCAGCGGGTAGATGAGCATGGAGGGCCTGGGTTGGCTCAGCGGGAGGCGAGGGCCCGCTGCGGAGCAACGTACAAAGCACGATGTGCAAACCCTGCGGCGTGAGCAGAGGGAAGCAGAAAGGCTGTTCTCTCCATTTTGGAGACAGAGCCAGAGAGCGAGCTCCTATCATGGGTTCAGTTACAAAGCATCTGTTTGACTTAGAAGCCAAGGGGCTGATGTTCAGCCCTCGGGACCGGTGCAGCTCAGACCATGGAGGGGAGGTGTGTGGCAGCTGGGAGCACTGGGCTTCCCAGAGGGTCACCTTGAAACTCATCAGCTCTTAGTCCTGATTCCTTTTACCCACTAGAACCTTTATTTTAAGAAAGCCATAGGAATAAGGAGTCAGGAAATAGTCACAACTGATTTTATCAAAATGTACAAGTGGTTTGGAATTAATTTCTGGGATTCCTTCTGAGACTCCCGCTTCAGTCTGGTTTATGTAGCTCTGGTTTTGTTGTCCCCAGGAAGAGCAGCTTCCCCAGCTTTCCAAAATCTCAGATTTTGGGCCTCATTAGCCTTAATTTCCAGCAAGTTTTTAAAGTGTAAATGAAATTTCAGATGCTTTTTTCCTTTTTCCTCCTTCCTGATGCCCCGTCTGTGTTCGTTGAGGAGTGGTGCAGGAGGAGGCTCATCAGTTGTACCCCTCCTCCTCTTAGAAATCAAGCAGAATATTTGCTTTTATAATTTTATTGTTTCTCCAAGTGAATTAAAACTGCATCCAAAAGTGAGACGGGGCTCTGGCTGCTCTTTGGCAGTTTCAGTAGGCAGAAAAGTGTTTAAGTGATAACACGGGGAAAAGAAACGGAGTTTTGTCTCATGCCCATTTGACCACTGAGGACCTGGGAGGTGGCGAAGCTGGGATTCAGGTCTAGGCTGCTTTTATCTGTCTCTCTCTGCATGGTTAGGTGAGTTATGGGCTATTGGTTAAATTAAACAGCATGGAAATTACCAGCCCGGAAGCAAAGACTTTGAGACGCCAAAGGTTCTCAACTGTGTCTTACTCCAGCAGGAGGTTTTGCCTGATGTGTCAGACGTCATCAGGAGAGTGTTTCAGATGGCAGCAGAGCCCAAAAGAAGGACCGATGGTTATAAAGAGTAGGTCAGAGGAGGAGGAAGGTGCCGTGTATTCCATCTCGGGCAGAGTCAGATGTTCACTGACAGCAGCTCTCAGCCCTTCCTCGGCGCAGTTTCTGAAGAGCAGGGCTTGCTGCTCTCGTGCCTTCTCTTGGCCCTGGCTGAAGGAAAGGCCCTGAAACGCCTCAGGGTGCTCAGGGAGGTGTTTGCTGTGCAGGGCTGGGGCAACTTGAAGTGTACAATAAGTGGCAGTGCTTGCCCTGCTCTGGACGATGCTGCTCTGGATGACGGTGTTGGCGGGATGCTCGGTGCCCTCCTCTGACCGTGCTCGGAGCATCTCTGCCTGCACTCGCAGCTCCGGGCCTGAGCAGCACCCGGAGAAACTCCCTTCTCCCAGCAGCTTCTTGCTGTAAAACACGTAGGAAAAAGCCAAAGGCACCAAGGGGGGAATCCTAATAAGCTCTTCAGAAAAAGGCTGCATTGGAATCAAATTAATTATTGCTGAGCTCTGGAGCACCTCTGAGCGTTGTGATGTTTTATATAGCAGAGGCCACTTTGTAGCACACAGAAGTTTCCTGTCTCCCCCCAGCACCGACAGGATTGCAGGGAACAGCCCTGGCTCTTGTTGGGAGTCAAGGCAGACACTGAAGTCCCTGCTGCCTCCGCTCACGGGCTGCCCCAGCGCATGTGCACAGCTCACGTGTCCTCAGAAATCAAAATTGGTTCCTCTCCCGGAGGAGGAATTGGGGGAGAGTGTCGCAGCAGCAGCTCACCCCATCCCAGGGCTTGGCAAGTCTTGTGCTGCGGGTAGGCTTTGGAGGTGTGCAAGTGCTTGGTGGGGATGGGGTTAATTGCATTTAGCAAATTTTTCCGTGGGGTTTGCTTAAAAAGGACTTCATAAAAATAACTCTAGGAACAAAATTTCCTTTGTTAAAGAGACAAACCCAGAAATGTGTGAAATGTTTCAGTAGCAGCAGCGGGGTTTGGCACTGTAGGGGTGCCCTGTGGGGCTCCTCAGCCTGGCAGGTCTGTGTGGCTGGAGTTGGGGCTCTGGATCCTCAGCACAGATGGGGAGATGTGTGCTGATCGGGGCATGGCGGGTCTGGACTCCTGTGTTTGTCTCTTGTGTCTTCTGCAACGTGGCAGAAATTCAGTCTTGGGTGAGAGGAGCGGGAGGAGCTGGCTCTCAGCACCCCGTGATGCAGCAGAGATTCAAACCTTCGTTGTCACATCAGTCGTTTCAACTGAGCATCATCTCCTGAAATATTTCCCCGGTAAAGAAGCAGCAACCCTAAGAAATCCCCATCTAATGCAGCTGATTTTCAGGTTATTTGCTTGAATTTTGATTTCAGTTTAAAGGTGATTGGCTTTGAGATTCTTAAGGAGACGTATGTGGGTATGACTATGGGACTTCAGGCTCCTTAGGATTTATACCCTGTTCAAAAACCATAGCCAAAAACATTTTTCTTTTGAGGCCTATTTCGTTCTACATCTCCCACTGAAGCCAAAGGGAGTTATTTACCCACTTACTGCTCACTTGCATGATTAGATCCTATTTATATTTAAATTACGATATTAAAAGTTCAAACCTTTCATCCTTACATTTATGGCTTCTTTTGTATCTAGCCTGTGCAGGTCACAGCTGATGCACGCTGCGATTAAACCATTTCCATGATTCTCCTTGTAGTCACAAAAGTAATATTTTTTGGGTCATCTGTGTGTGTTTGGCCACATGCATAGGTGGAGAGAGGTTGGGCAGGAGAGAACAGCTGATGTATGAGCAGGCAGTGAAATAGTAATTTAGAGCTTTTTCTGAGTTGATAGAATCTGACTTTTATCCCAGCATCTCTTGGAAGTGACACCGTGTATCACAGAGACGTTGGCTGCATGAGAAATCTGGAACGAGAGAGCACCTCGGATGATTTTAGTGCCGTGTAGAGTTTCTGTGCGCACAGTCCGGAATGGTTATTAGTTTCCTCCTGTCAAACAGATATGCCTCCAACAAGCTCATATGTTAACAGGCTGTCAGCAAACTAAGCAACAAGGCAGAGGAGGACTTTTCTCCTTGCATTGGTGGCCTCTGCTCATTGCTTCCCTGCTGGGGCCTGCAGTTGCCTGGCCCACGGAGCGTGGCTGGTGACTCTGTGGTGTGAGTGCTGGGGAGGAGTCCCGGGGCGAGCTCGGGTCACCTTGTCTCTGCACAGCCCGATGCTCCTGCAGAGATTGGGGCGTGTTGCTGGGGAAGGGTGGGAGCCAGGAATTTCCATGTCAAAGAGCTGGGATTTGTGGTTTAAGCCTTTCCTTGATTCATGTGATTTTCTTTTATGTCCTGTAATTTTAGAGTAAATGAGGGCTGGATGCAATTATTGCAGGTGCTTATTTTGTCATGACAGGGCTTTGTGCACCACCATTCACTCTGATGCCTTTTTATTGCTGTGGCGCTGAGGTACTTTAGACATAAAACTTGGGCACTGACAAACCTATAATTGTATTCCCACAATATTCTCCCTCCTCTGAAAGCATAATTGGATATAGCTGGGCAGTGAGCAATGCCACAGTGGGAGAGCAGCGGGCTCCCTTCCTGCTTCCATTCCTTTGAAGTCTGCAAAGTTGTCGCCTTCCCAAAGGGGCCAGAGGCAACGTGGCACGCTCGGGTCCGGGGTCCCAAACTGCTGGAAGATGGGAGGGACTCCAGGCTTGGCACTACCCACTTTATTAAGACGTGAGATGGTAAAAGCTGGGATAAGGCCCTGCAAAAAATGGACACGAGTTCTTCCTTCAGCCTGGCGGGAGCAAGCGGGAGGAGGCTGCTCCCCCCAGGCTGGGCTGTGGTGGTGAACTGCAGGATGTGCCCGGGAGAGGAGCGGGACTGGGGCTTGGGCACCGCTGGCTGGGCTGAGGTTTTTTCAATCCCCTGCCAGGGATGCTGCACGCAGCCTTGGGACGTGCTGCCGGGCACGGTGGAGCCCTTGCTCCGAGCTGGGGAGTGGTGGTTGGGATCCTGTTGGATTGACGTAGCTGGTTTTTCCACGGAATAGCTTGTTCCGTCTGAGCTGATCCAGGGATTTTGCAGCTAGTCTTACTTGTACTGAGAACAGTCAATCGCAGGATGAAAGCCTTGTTTTGGTTTGGAGTGGGTGGTTTGTTCTGTTTGGGTTTGGGTTTTTTTTTAACTTTGCCATTTTGCTTTCTAGTTATATCCTGTGGAAACCCAGGAACCCCCAGCAACGCGAGGGTTATATTTAACGACGGCTTGATTTTCTCCAGTTCCATTATATATCAGTGCCGGGAGGGCTATTACTCCACAGGAGTGCTGAGCAGGCACTGCACAGTGAACGGGACATGGACTGGGACCAGTCCAGAGTGTTCAGGTGAGCTGGAAGATGAGATGGACGATGCTGTCGGGGCGTTGGACGCTCGCTGCGGAGGTGCAGGCATGCGTGTGCCCTGCTGAGAACCTCCACTGTCCAGTGACAGTCACTCAGCCTGGGATCTCTGCCAGTACCTAATGGAAAACTCTTGCTTTGGATTTGGTTTTTTTTTCAGTTGGATGAAGGGAGCTCTGTCATAACTTCATGAGTAGGTGTCAGCTGACCCGGAGGGGCTCTCCGTGAGCGTTCCTGCCTGCCGGGGCGCACATGGGCAGGGCCCCGGCTCAGGAGCCCTTGGGTGAACATGTTGTGTTTCCTCAAGGCTCCCGCAGCAGGAACGAGGATGACAGCAAACATGGTCTTACATAAGGGACAGTAACTGGGGTAGAGAGAGGAGGGGGTGCTGTGGACAAACTGTCTTCCACCTAGCTCAGATTTGACCCAGGTTTTCTTTAATGTTTAATGTGTGTTAATACTTCTTGCAAGGTCTTAATGTGCCATTAAGATTGCTGCTCACTCCACTGAGCAGAAGCAAATTTTTCTCCACGTGCTGCAGCCCAGCTTGCTCCCCGGCTAGTGCTGCTCCCCACAGCCTCTGTGGTGCAGATGCTCCCTTCTCCACGATTAGCAGATTACATCCTGAGTTGAAAAATGCTCAGGACCATCAGGTTTCTAGTTATAGCAGGTACCGAAGTGTGAGACAAGGGATGGTCAGCCAGAAACGCTTGCTTCTTCTTCTTCTTTGGCAGTGATCAACTGTGGGGACCCCGGTGTGCCAGCCAACGGCATTAGGCTGGGCAGTGATTTCACCTACAATAAGACCGTGGTGTTCCAGTGCACGCCTGGGTACATGATGGAGTCGGACAGGGCATCTGCTCTAACCTGCACGAAAGATCGAACCTGGAACGGCACCAAACCTGCCTGCAAGGGTGAGGCTGGTTGCTGTAAATACTGGAGGATGCAAGTTTTGCAGGCCACAAACCTTCTGTAACTTGTGACGGGGCAATAGGCACGAACTGCTGCATAGTGCCTGGAGACCACCTGGGAGTTCCTCGGTCCTGACATTCAGTCTGTGGCCTGTGTTTATGGCCGTCATGCGGTTTTTATCAAGGTAGCACCGACACCTTGCTTATCTTTAGGTCTATCAGTCATCACAATATGCCTGGGAGGGAGGCAATTGCTATTATCCCTGTGGTGGAGAAGGAAGAGTAAAGCACAGAGAGTCAAGTGACTTGCTCTTCACAAAACCCCAGATCAAACTCCAATGAAATACTGTGTTTAGCAAGCACACACGTTTTGGCATCATCTAGAAGTCTGGAAAATGTTTTTTCCAACTCATTTCATTATTTCTCAGTTCTGAGATTGCCTCTGTAGTTCAGAGATAGGAAAGGGAAATAATAGAGCAGTTGCAGGACGGGCTGGATCTCTCCTGTGAGTGTTTTACCCACCAAGAGTAGATAAGGCTTGTAGCAGCATCTGTGTACTACTTTAGCAATCTGGAAAATTCACCTGTCATGATTCAGATATAAATGCAGACCACATAGAAACTTCCAAATACACTCCAGTTCCTTTGGAGGCTGTAAAGAGCAATTCTTAACACTGCTCTTTCCTTCTCTTCACTGAGCTAATGCTGCAGGAATAATATAGAATGTGACCAGAGTCTCATTTTGAGGCCAGGCTGATTTGCATGAGCTTACCATCTTTCCCAGAGCTCCCCTGAGCTGAAAAGCAAAGCACTGCAAAAATGTCATCTTAAAACACCCTAGAGTGGATGAAATACAGACCGATTGTTGATTCAACTGCTAATATGAAACTCAGCCAGGTTGTCCAAAGAGTATGAATCTTTCAGGGAATCTTAGATGAGTTTTCACACTAAGTCAGGGTGGATTCTTACCTTCAGCTGGAAATGAACACCAACTCAGAAATCTGACTTTGAGATTTGGGATTCCATTAACCTCAAACTTCAAAGTAAAATCCTGGGGTTTATAACTGCACACGCAGCTGGAAAAGTTTGTACAGCCCCCTGCTAGGCCAGTCCCAAGAGATGCTCTTTGAGAGCAGAATATGACTTTGATCCTACATGAATCTTCTTCTTGTTAATGGAAATAACGAATGCTGAGAAGTCAAGAGAACTGAGTGTGCTTTTGTTTCTCATTCAGCCATCATCTGCAAATCCCCACAAGCCATCCCCAACGGGAAAGTGGTGGGCTCGGATTTCAGCTGGGGCTCCAGCGTCAGCTACGCCTGCCTGGAGGGCTACCAGCTCTCCCTGCCCGCTGTGCTGACCTGCGAGGGGAACGGGACCTGGAGCGGGGAAATCCCCCAGTGCTTTCGTGAGTAGGCAGCCAGCAAGTGTTCACGCATGAATTGGGTGGAGGACTGTGTTTAACACCCGGTTGTTTGATGCTTTCTCTCTCCAGCACCTCTGGTCTCCACGTAACTGATGTTAGTGTCCACGCTGCCTTGCCTGGCAGCGTCACAGAGGGTGGGGACGGACGGTTCTCAGGATGTGGGATGTTAAATATCTGGTTCCTGTGCTTCCCTCCCTAAGCCCGAGGGAAATCTTGCATTAACTGAAGTCAGGGGGAGTTTTGCTTGCTGGAAGAGAAGCACGATGATGCTGCGAGTGCCTGTAGCCAAAATTCTGGATGCTCTCCCCACGTCCGACAGCAGCCAGCTCACTGGGAGTCTTGGTTTGCCAGCCCTGTAAGGAGGAGGCAGCAGTGGCTGTGGGGACACAGTCGGTCACCCCACCTCTTGTGATGGAGACAGGGCGGTCATGTTTGCAACAAGTCTGAAGATCTTGCACGTTCTTGTCCACCGGGCATCTTTAAAACGGGTTATTGGTCCACGTGTCTCCCCCAGTGACCGAGTCTTCTGCAGTCAGGGCTCTCCTACGGCCTTTGACAGTATCCAAAAAACCCTTTGGCGAAGGGCACTGTGCTGTTGCAGCAGAAGTTAGCAGAGATTTGGCTGAGTGGAAACCTGTGCACTTGACAGAATAGCTAACACCAAAAAATTAGTTAAATGTCTCATAATGATAAAGGCAGATTTGAGTTTCTTTTCTTGGCTGAACGGCTGGCAGCTGCACAATAGCCATTTTCATATTAAATCATATAAAGCCCTCGCTGTGTTCCTTGCACCTTTCCCTGGATCTTGTATAATTAGTGGGCTTTCTGTGTGACACGGAACCATACGGCAATTTGACATCGTGCAATTAGAGATACATTTTAAAGCTAAGCATGCCATTAGGTAAAAAAAAAAAAAAAAAAAAAAAAAGAAGAAGAAGAAAAAAAAGATGGGGGAGAAGGTGGAAGTTAATTAACAGCTATTAACAAAAAGAATTACAAGGAAAATAGCCAGCGATGCCTTCAACCACTGCTAATTCCCTAGTCAATCACAGAGTTTGATGGCAGGGAGTGTGAGGTTTGGGCCCTTAGCAGACCCATCTTTAGCTTTTTATTAACATTGCTTGCTCTTGAGGAGGAGGTTGTGGCGATCCACTTGTGTCTCTGCCTGTTGCAGCTGTGTTCTGCGGTGACCCGGGGATACCTGCTCAGGGCAGGAGGGAGGACAGAGGCTTCACCTACCGCTCGTCCGTCTCCTTCTCCTGCTTAGCCCCGCTGGTGCTGGTGGGCTCAGCCCGGAGGTTCTGCCAGTCCGACGGGACGTGGAGCGGGACCCAGCCCAGCTGCATAGGTAAGGGGAGGCTCCTCTCACTTGGGACAACAAGCACAGAGCTCGGAGCACTCACCTTGCTTTTCCCTTTGTAACGGAGTTTGCTTTTCTTTTCTGGGTTTGTGGAAATGAGCGCTTTGTGCCCCTGAAAATCAGAAATGTAGAGGGATATGATGCTTTTGGTCCGTGTGAACTAGCTGGTGGTAAACAACCCATCGCCCTCTCTCGGGGCTCGCCGTGTAGGTTCAGCACCTGTCCCCATCACCCTGCAGGTGTGTCCGAGGAGGATGATCTCCACCGTGGTGCTGCTCCTCAGCGCCGTGCTTGGGCTGCTGGCAGGCAGGAGGGAGAAGTTCCTCTGCAGAACTTCCAGGTTACCATTTGCAGCCTGGGCCGTAAGGTTGGAGGGCTGGGCGAGAGCCTGCAGAGGGTGGGACCACGCAGAGGTCCCAAAGGCTGGTGCTGCCCAGGTCACCCCCCGGGCTGGGGACGGCGGCGGTGCCCCGGCGCAGTGCCGCTGTGCCCTGCACCCCTGCCAGCACCAAATCTGGTGTCCCTGCAGGGTGCTGGGCTCTGGGCTGCTTCCAGGCTTCCTCGGGGGCTCCAGCCCAGCACGCTGCCCTGGGCAGTGCTGGGGATCGTCGTCAGGGATGGGACTGAAAATGCGGTTTGTCTGCAGAGAGCAGCTGTGGGCTGCTGCGGAGTGGAGTGGTGCTGCTCCCAGAAACCGCAGCAAAACCGGGCTCTGCCTAAAAGGGGGCACGTGAGAGCTCATGTGTCCTCTGATGCCTTTGAATTATATCCCGAGTGGCAGAATAGCAACTGCTAGAAGTATGGAAGTGCTGAGAGCAAAATCCTACACGTTGCTTTGCGTGGCTGCAGTGTTGGGATTCAGGCTGAAATTCCCACACATTTCTTCAGGTGCCCGTTTTCTGGAGCTTCTAGAACCCTTTGAAACCTCGGGGAGGTGTATAATCATAACTAATCAGAACATTCTTCACCTATTTAAAATTCTGGCAACATCCTTGAACTTTAGGGCTCCTGTGGTGATAAACTGCACGGGCTGTCTGCTGTTACCGTAACTGTCTGCCTGAACACCACCATCATCACCTTATGTGGGCATCTGGGGCAGAAACACATCTCGGGCTGTTCTCCGTGGTTTTCAATCCTTCTAGCTACATCTTCAATGCATCACCGATTACAGTGATGTGAAAATACTTGTGGCCAGAACCTCCAAGTTTCCTATTGGTTTCATCAGGAGCTTTCTCACGTACAAGGAGTTGGGAGCACCTGCCCGCTGTTGTAAATACCGGCTTTAAATGCTTCATCTTTCTTGCAAATCTGTGTCTGAGATCCTATGTACGTGGTGCCCAGCCCTCCACAGCCATCCTGTGGTTGAACCCAGCAACTAACAGATGTTTATACTGCTGCTGAAATGTATTTAGAATTTGTCCCCCCAAACAAACCGTGAGGAGGAAGAAGACTCGTGTGTCGGCAAAACTTTAATGTGCGTTGTCCGATTCTGACATGAGCAGCTGAGCCCAAAGTGCTGTATTTATTCAGATCTCACCCAAAGTGCTGTGTTTATTCGGATCTCACCCATTTTTGAGACACGTTTGACTGCCAGCACTGCAGACCCCCCAGGTGCAGCCAGGAGACCGAGGCTCTGCCCTCCACCCTCTGCCATCCATCACCTGCTGCCTCGTCCAGCCATGGAGCTCGCTCTTTATTTATTTGAGACACTGTGTTTTATCTGGGGGCTTCCATGGAAACTGCGTCAGTGATAAATGACAAAAGCTCAGCAGAACCAAATGATGGAAAGTGAATTAGCTTGTGCTCTGCAGCCCCAAATCAGCCACATTTTGTAACCCTTGCTTACTTACTCACTGCAGCTCCAAGGACCTGGGGACGACACCAGCAAACCCCTAATGTTTCTGTGTGAAGAGACTGATTAGTCAAATCATAAGGAATAAAGGCATAAAACCAACCCGCCGTGCCGTTAGGTACAGAAGTTGTACTCTGTTGTGCTGCAGCTGCAGGCTAGAGTGAGAGGCCACTTTTGTCCCACCTCATTGGATTGTGGAGAGACTTTTTGTAGTTTATTTCTTGTCTTGCACAATCCTGTTAATTGGGGTATTTCGAGGGAGGAGAGAGGGATTTGCTGTGGGGCATATGGTCCTTCTTCTAGCGATGGGGAGTTGAAGGAAGGTTGGGCAGCAGGAGCAGACTCTGACCTGGTTGCACCGAGATCCTGCGATGCTCCAGCTCCCTGCAACACGCTGCCCCTGGCCGGGTACCGGAGCATCCCTGGGGCCAGCACTGCAGCTTAGCTCAATCCCATGATCCCAAGGAGCAGGAAACCTGCTGCTGCTCAACTGCCTCCCAGACAGAAGCTTCAGCTTCCTTTGCTCAGTTTGGGATGCTGAGACTGATGTGATGCATCTCTGCCTTAATTCCATTAATGCCCTGCTCCTGTCAACACGCTGGGGAAAAAAAGAAAGTGATAGATGCTGGAAGAGTAGCAGCAGGTATTCCTACTGCGTCGTGTGTATTCATCTTCTGATAGATTGAGACCAAACAAGGCGTAAGGAGAGATTATGTATCTGAGATGCATTAAAATTTCCAGCCCACATCTATCACTACGAAGCGCCGTGGGTCCGAGGCGAGTGTATGAGCCGAGAGGACAGAGCTGCCGTGGCCTGGGGCGGGGGGTGGCTGCTGGAAGCAGAGGGGGAGCTGGCTGCTTCGCTTCTCCTGCGGGGAATAGGGAAGGGAAGGGAAAAGAGTGGTCCCTGACACAAGATTTATGTTCTTCCATTTTTTTTCCTGGGTGATAGAGTGCCTCTGGTTAGTTTGCGTCGCAACAGTCAGGGATTTAAGAAACAAAACGATCCGTGTATTTTTCCTTGTTGCTGTGTATTCCTTCTGTAGAAAAATATTTCTGTCTTGTAGCGAAGGCACAGCACGATCTTTCTGTGAGGAGAGGAGGGGAGGGCAGAGCTTCCTCGGCTGCTCCTTTAAACCACTGTCTCTGTGCTTTTCTTTTAAGACCCCAGCCTCACGACGTGCGCAGACCCCGGCGTGCCTGCCTTTGGGCTACAGAACAACTCCCAGGGCTACCAGGTACTGTCAGGGCAGCGGGGTCCCCCGGCTGCACCCCAGCATGTGCTGTGGTCAGTCCGTGTCTGAGTCTGACGTGGGTTCCCGTGTCCTCCCGTGAGCGGGACGTCCCGGCCGCTCCGTTGTACCTCAGAGCGCGTTTGTATGGGATTAACTAGCAATGCATTATTTATGATATTAATTACAGTGCTAATTAATAGTTATTATTGTCATTAGTATTCACATTGGAGACATAATTTCCATTAATTTTCAGGCCAAATTCTCTAGGTGGTTTTCTTAATCTCAGCTCTCCCGTACAGTGTGAAATCATGGAAGGGAGGGAGACACCAAAGCAATTCCCGGGGTGCTGTATCCCCGGTGACAGAGCCGGGTGCAGGGCCGGGACAGTGGATTCCATGTGGCTATTCCTGCCAGAGTGGATCTTTCAGTCTTGCTGCTAATTAGTTCTCTTAATCCTGGGTTTTAATGAATTGATTCTAGTTTTTAATTAATACTGAGACACCGTAAGCCTGGCTTTTGCAAGGGTTGCCAGTCTGAGGTCTGTAGTTGGAGCCACCTCGGGTGCTCGTGCAGGGGACGAGGTGGGGGCTGGAGCAGCGTCACGGGGAGATGGGGCCTTGGATGTGGCACCCGGGGGGGCTGCAGCAGCCCGCTGGGAGTCCAGGAGTGACTCTGTGATAAAAACCAGCTGCAGGGTTCAGCGAGGAGGTGACCCCCATGGTACAGCCTCGCTAGGGAGGATGGGAAAGGTACTCAAAGCCCTGCTTGGTGATTTTATTCCAGCATATTCTGGTTTTAAAGGAAATCCAGTTGTGATAATGGGGCTCGTGCTGAACAGCATCAAACTGTCAACCTGTCTGGAGCAGGGAGTGAGCTCCCTTACACAGTCACTGTTTAGTTAAAATAATAATAATAATTTGGCTGAAACCAAATGCAAAAATGTGGATAGTCTGCAAAAAGTAAGCGTCCCTCAAAAATGTGGAAAAGTCGGATTTTAGTTTCTGTGATCCTTTTTGCTGTTTGCAATCCAAATGGGCATTTCTAATACAGCCACGGGCTGTTTGTTGATACTAGTTATATTGAAAATCCCTTTTGGCAAAAATTTCAGCCTGTTCTAATAGCACCTCTCTTTGATGCTGGCTTTGGGTATATTTAAAAGTTAAAGCAGCCGTGCCTCTGTCACTAAAAGAGGCAGCTCCCTGCAGAGTTAAAGGCTGCGGCTTTCCAGGGGCTCTGAGCACTTTCTTGACACCAGATTGGCAGGGCAGGGAGAGCAGAAAGCGGGTGACTGCCCTCCCCAGCACAGAGAAAATGGAAAGTTAGAGAAGTATTTTTGTATTATGGGTGAATCACACTGCACTGGAAAATTCCGTGGTTTGTTTCCTGTTGTACCAGGTGGGAAGCATCATCTTTTTCAAGTGCCAGAAGGGATACCTGCTGCAGGGCTCCACCACCAGGACCTGCCTCCCCAACCTGACGTGGAGCGGCGTGCAGCCTGACTGCGTCCGTAAGTCGTGGGAGAGGTTTTGTCAAAGGCAACGGGTGCCTTTAATCACGCCGTTGCCTTGTGCTGTTGCTGTGCTTCATCGTGCAAATTGCTGGCTCTGAAGAGCTGGTAAATTGAGGGGGAGCTCTGAGAAAACGTATTCTTGAAGAAAAGGGAGATCACACAAGCTCTTCTCTCCTGACATCACTACACCAGCAGCCACTTCTGATTTCAGATGAGATTTTTTTTTTTTACTTGTCCCTTCCTCAGAGATGTAGTTTTAGGGGAGACTTTTTGTGCTTCTGAAACTGCATTTGATGGCCGAGATGTGAGCTCGTGCTCCAGGGACTGAGGTTAACATTTAGCCAGAAGGGCTTTCTGGCAGAGCAGTGTTTCTCCTCATCTTTAATAACCTGTTGCTCTTTCTTTTAAGCTGTCCATCATCTTTTCCCTGCTACACCAGCAGGAATTTAATTTAATGTTTTTAAGTGGTAATATCCATTTTGGCCTCTGTATCATAAGTATTAAAAATCTTTTTCCTCTCCCTTGCGAGGTGGTTTATTGGTGAGATATTTTTCCACTAACAAACCTTGTAGATGCTCACCCTGCGAGCAGCCCAACCGGGGCACCCAACTTTAAAACCTCTTAGGTGTAGCATCAGGGGTGAGGAAGGTGTTTGCTCTGGATGGATCTGCCCTTCCTCACTGCTCCCCTGGGTGGTGGGAGCGTGTCCCCAAATTCCCAGGTTTCTCTCTGCTGAAGGGATGAAGCAGCAAGTGTACGTAGGATTTTGCTCCTGGTGCGGGGTGCGTTGAAATGGAAGATGGTTTTGGCTGACCCGTGCCAGCAGACTACTGCGTTGTTGCCTTTAGGTTTTGTGTAAAGCCTTCTCCACCCGCAGCGCGGAGCTGGATGCGGTTACAGCTGGTGAGTGCTGAAGTGCTGCCTCGCAGCCGGGGCTCCCAGACCGCGCGAGTTCGGGTTAGTCTTTCAGCTTTCTGGGTTTTATATTTCATCCTCTGTAAAACGAGGATTAGGATAATACCTCATGAAGGCTGCCGAGGATTTGTTTTCATTCATGAGCAGTTTGAGAGCTACAGAAAGGGCAAATTTACAGCGTGGGTGAGAGGGAGCTTCCTGGCTCTGTGATTTATTAGTTTTGTGTCATAACTTCTCAAGGAAAGTGGTGACACATTTACAGCAGGACCTGATAGAGCCGTGTGGGCACGCGCTCGCTCTGGTGGCAGGGAGTTGGACAAGCGCAGCTTCGATTTCTGTGGCCAAATCCTGAAAGATATTGAGCAATTATAGGGATTTATGACTACTGCATGCTTCTGAGGACTTACTGTCTGATCCTATGGACAGGTAGGTGCAAATTATTCGTAGTGGTACTTGTCCCATGAAGAGAGATTATACAAGACCAGATCTGTAATGCACTCACTGGGATCACTGGCTTAATTTACGGGGTCTTGATGCCCTGTAAAGGCAGTTTTCGGCCTGCAGACAGACCTGGAACACAGTGCTGGGGTCAGAGTTAAAGGAAGGAGAAAAGGGTCTTCAGCATCATTTGATTTTGACTTTTCTCCCCTTAAAAGGTGGGGAATAGCAGACCCTGATTTTCAGTCCATGGAAGCTGGAACTGAGTGAAAGATCCCTGAGGGCTTTAGCCAGAAGGAGCAAACTAGCCAGCAAAACACGGGAAGCAGTCTCATTAATTCATCCAGCTGGGAAAAATCCAGGCATGGCATTGTATCCATCAGCGAGCGGAGAAAGCTTTCGCTGAAAAAAAAACTCTTCTAAGAGATTTCTGTCCCCGCTGACGGCACGGTGTCATTCTTCTGCCTTTCTGTGTACGACTGGATGGAAAGAAAACGTCTTTGTTTTCCTTGTGCTTTTCAGCTCACCACTGTAAGCAGCCAGAGACCCCCTCCCACGCCAACGTCGGTGCTCTGGATTTGCCATCTCTGGGCTACACCTTGATCTATTCCTGTCAGAGCGGGTACTATCTCACCGGCGGGTCTGAGCATCGAACTTGCAAAGCAGATGGCAGCTGGACAGGAAAACCACCTATTTGCCTCGGTAAAAGCTCTTGAGCAGCACGACCCTGGTTTTGTGTTTCCCTACGCCTCTGCAGAGGGGAGCGTTGCAGCCCAAAAGCAAACAGCTATTCTCTTAGACCTCCCCATGTGTGAGCTGGCTCTAGACACCACAGGGCCCTGGGCAGGTCCTGGGTTGAGGTTTTCTGCCTGATGGTTTGCATCTAGAAGTATCTGTGCAAGATAAAGATAGTTTTTCACCTCACCCCCTTTTTACCTACCTCCAAGTTGTAGATGAGGAGCATGTGGTGGTCTAAGTTTGAAATAGAGCTGCGTGGCTCTCCCGGAGCGTGCTCGCTCTCCCTGGACACTGGTTTGGAGCAGGTGATGGGGAGGGCAGTTAATGAAAGTGTTGTGCTGTTCGAAAGGGGCCGGGCAGGGACACGTTGTGGTGGTCGGAGCTCAAAGCCCTCGCACGCAGGGACGTGCAGCCACGTGGCGTGGGCTGTCCTCTGCTGGACCAGCGCAGTGGGAGCGTCTCAGCAGTGTCAGACCCCACAACACTCACCACCAGTGGCTTCCCCCTCTCTTCCAGCCGACGTCCGCCCCAGCGGGAGGCCCGTTGGCACCGCGCGGGACCCGCCGCTCCCCAAGGCGTCAGGTACCGTGGGGGCTCGCTCTGCCGTGGGACGTGTCCGTGCTAGATCCCCTCCTGTCCCTCCCCAGGGTGGCCAGAAACCCAGCTGTGCCTTGCAGATCTTCAAGCTGCCAGGCTGGGGAGAGCAGGTCGTGTGCCCCGTCCTGCTGGTGCTTCGCTGGAGAGCAGGCAGGAGCCTTAAGGCACCGACATCCACCGCTCTCCCCAGGGCGCTCCAGAAATTCAAGCCCCGTGGGATGTTTTACATGAGACCTTTTTTTTAAAAAACAAATAATGTTGTTTTAACTTTTCCTGAGAAATTATAATGGGGGTTGGTTTGGTTTTAAAACTTCAGTGGCATTTTTTGTCAAAACAACAAAATTAAAGTCATCAGCTTGTTTGTTCTCCTCTCTTTGCCTTTGTACTCGGTGATGATAACACAGAGAGTGGGTGGGATTTGAGATATTTAAATACGTATTTGTGAATTGAAAGAAAGAAAGAAATTTGCTCTATTTTGATTTCTGAAAAATGGAAATAAATGGCAACGCTCTTGTTTTTATCCGTCCCCAATTGCTGTGGTTTCCAGTGCCTGCTGATGTGTTTGCAAGGAATTCCCTTTGGAAAGGCTCCTATGAATACATGGGGAAAAAGCAGCCTGCGATGTTGTCTGTCACCAGCTTTGACCCTGCCACCAGCAAAGTCAATGCCACTTTGATAGACCACAGCGGCGTGGAGCTCCTGGTGTCCGGTAAGGGACCCAACACGGCCATCTGTAGGGGTTTACACTTGTTGTAAGTGGTATCGCAGGGCGAGGGGCAGCGTGCTCTGAGCTTTACAGAACCACCCAGCTTTGAAGTTTCCAATCTTCAATTAGACCAAGACAAACAAAATCATGCACCCGAGTTTGCTTTGACTCTACCTGAAAGCTCAGCCCAGTCCAGCCTCCACTCCTTGTGTGCTGGAGTGTTGGATTTGTAATTAAAGATAAACAAGACAAAATGATGCCGATGCTCCTTGTCCCTGCCCTCCGTGGGGCACCAGGTTGTTACTGATCCAGCAACACAACCTAAATATTAACAGTTGAATCGCTTCCCGTGTGCAAAATATCTTTTAACATCCTGGGGGTGGACGTGGGACCGTGTATTTGTGCTGTGTTTCCCAGTGCATCCCACTGATAGGGCTGGTAGGAGGAGTTGTCCACTCTTTTAAGATGATGAAGTGATTTCTCTACTCTCTCAGGTAGGAAGTTAATTACTTCAGACTCAAATAGAGTCATTGTGGTCTAGAGATTACAAGTCACTCGTTTTTCAGGCGTTTACAAGAAAGAAGACGTGCACCTGCTTCTCCAGGTTTATCAAATAACGGGGCCAGTGGAGATCTTTGTCAACAAGTTCAAAAACGATAAATGGGCTCTGGATGGACATGTAAGTGCAGGGGCACCTCATACACGAAGTCTGCCCACACAACACCTCCTGTTGCTGTCACAACACCAGCTTTTCTCTCGCTGAAGAGGGAATAACTCCCTTAGCTGGCAGCAAGATGAGGCTGTTGTCCTCCAGTGACCTGCTTGCTTGAAGGGGACATGGGGCATTCTGCCAGCACGTGAGATAACATTCCATGACAGTTCTTCCATGCTGCCTTGCAGCTGTATGTTTTTATTGCTGTGTGGTTTTAAATCTGTAAGTCTTCCCAGTAATACTCAAGGAGAAATCAACATGATTAATTCCATTTTAACGTTTTGTATCTGTTAAACAGCAAGCTAGAAGAGCTGATCTTCCATTATGGAGTCAACTTCTCACCCCAGTTTTTGTGTCTGGTAACTTCCAAAGCCCTTAAGAGATCCAGTGGAGCTTAGAAGCAGCACGCAGCTGATTGACCCGTGGCTAGCTGTAGTGCAGAGCCTTTGCTATCTCTGTTGAATCAGCAACGTGTTCTGTAGTTTACTGCAAACAGGATTTTACTTTTTTTCCTTCTTTTGAGATTTGACAAGTTGTTGGGCAGTCGGACTTCTTAAAAAATGCCACAGTTTTCTGGGGAATTGAATCGGATTAGTGCCAGGCATGAACTGGAAAGAGGCTGCAATAAGATGGGTGCTGAAATCCCAGGGAACTATGAGCAAATCTGTTGATCTCTGCTCTCCATCACTGCAGGTCTCATCAGAGTCTTCCAGTGGCACATTTGTGTACCAGGGCTTTGTGCGTGGCAAAGGCTTCGGGCAGTTTGGCCTTCAGAGACTTGGTAAACTTCCTCTGATTACTACTTTCTTCCTTGATTGCTGAAAGCTAGATTTTGGTGGTAGTGGAGGTTTTCAAACAGGGAACATCTCCCCTGTCTCTGGCTTTAATTTTCAATCCTGCTGGGCCAGATCTTTATAGAGGTTTAAGCTGGCCCTTTCCAGCTCCCCTCTGCACATCCTTTGGCAGAGAGCTGGCAAAACCCAACCCGGCCCCTGGGGTAGCGAAGTCGAGCATCCTCAACCCTCTGTACCCCAGGGGAGCAGGAGGTGGTGGCACCTGAAATGGCTCCTGTTTCTTCACACGTTTGAGGCAGAGTGCTGCCACGCTGCACGGGGAGGAGGATGTCCCCATTGCCTGGCATCTCTGCCCGGGCTTGTGATTAAATACTAAATACATTGGGCACTGGATGTTCTGGCCAGGGGGGCTAAACTCATCCTTGGTGTCAGATTTGTGGGAGACAAACAGCACAGCAACTAAGTTTTTTATTTGGGAACAAAGTGAGGCATTTAAATGAACAGGTTTCAGGTCAAAGATGGAGTTTGGAGCCACAAATAGCACCTGGACTCTTTTTCCTCCGTGTTGCCAAGCCCAAGCCCCATTGCAACCACAAAAAGTGTCTCCATCTCACTTTCAGAAATAACAGAGGCACTTGAGAGCGTAGACAACCCGAAGTCTAAGCTCCTAAATGTCTCATAAAATGAGGCTTGAGCTCTTCAATCTATTAGGAATTTTTGGAATCTGAACCTGGAGCCTTGTCACCTTTATGGAGAATTAGATGCTCATTTACTGAAGCCTCTGAAAGCCTCCCTTAAAGTCTAAATTTAAGCATCCAATTTTGAGCATTTTCGTAAGATTAATCTATTTACAGCTCTCTCTAATTGCAGTTCTAAATAAATGATGATGTCTAAGCCAGGCTAGATCTCCAAACCATTCCTCTTGCAGCTCAGAAGCTTTTGATTACTTTTTACAGCAACACTTCTAAGCATCTTATTCTGTTGTTGATGATGTAACCTGTAACTCAAGCAAACCCCATTTCCCACAGCGGTGTTCTGAAATGTGTTTATTTCTGCTGTGTTTCAGACATCAGCATGATGGAAAATGATCCAGAATCAATAGGACACCATTTTGCATCAAACAGCAGTTCTGTGGCAGCTGCCATTCTTGTGCCTTTCATAGCCCTGATTATTGCAGGGTTTGTGCTTTATCTCTACAAACACAGGTAGGTTTCAGGAGCGGTGCCAGCAGGTGAAACAAAATCAGGGGGCTGACAGAAATATTTGTGAGCTTGACTTAAAAGCTCTCCCCCTCGATCTGGTTTCTCATTTAATTCAGAAGGTGAAGAACTCATGGATCAAGCACGCGTGGAGGGGCGAGGGTGTTGGGGAAAGAGAGCATTGAGGAGGTTTATGACCGTTAATTAAGATTTGTGGCAACATTAAGTGGGATAAGGGCAAAGTAAATCTCACACTTCAGCATTCAAGCTGGCTTTGCATATGTTGTCAATCGGTTATTTATCCTGATCAATGCACTGCTGTGGAAACGTTGTGCCCTGCGAAGCGCCGTGCAGACCGGCCGCTCCGCGGGGGCCGTGGCGAAGCCCAGGGACCTGCCAGTGCTGCCAATCCACAGGAGGATTTTTCTGCAGGTCCCTTCTGCCTTATCCCCCGGTGTTTACCCTCTTCCAAAGCAGTTTTTTGCCTTTCCACTGCCTCCTCGTCAGAGCTACTCAGCTGGCTACAGCAGGAGTAGCCGTGACCTCTCAGGGTTTTCTCTCTGACGTCCTGCAGGAGAAGACCAAAAGTCCCGTTCAACGGCTACGCAGGCCACGAGAACACCAACGTCCGAGCAACGTTTGAAAACCCGATGTACGACCGAAACCTGCAGCCCACAGACATCATGGCCAACGAGACGGAGTTCACAGTCAGCACGGTGTGCACAGCAGTATAGCACCCGTCCCCCTGCGGTGAGTGGGCAGGAGGGGAGCCCGGGGCCTCTCTTGGTCACTTTTTAAATGCTGTAGCGAAGTGGTGGCTCAGAGGAGCGCCCAGCGTGGTTCACATTGCCCGGGAGATCATCTCTGCCCAGGGAAAGACCCAAACCAACATTTCGATTCTCTGGGTCTTGGGTGCCAGCTGGGGCAGGACCTCTTGGGGACCAGTGTCAGAGCAAATCCAGATAGCCCTGTGGCACAAACAGTCACCAGGTGAAGGAAAAAATGAGCCTAAGAGAGATCGTCCACTCTGTGACTGCAGACAGAGTGTTTTGTACAGTGATCCGAGGAGGGTAAATCAAGGGGTTTAAAAGTTTTACTGCCCAGGCACAGAGACATAATGTCATAAACAGAAGTACCCTGTGGACTGTAAGAGCACTTCTAGACTGGAACGTTCTTTGAGATAACAAAGCTATTGCAGGCTTGCCCAGCATCCCTCTGTGGAATAACGAGCTGTTTGCTTCTCTCTCACCCTTCCTTTCCCATTGTTCCAGATTCCTCCAGTGTTGGTGTCTAGTGGATGATTGTGTTTCACCTCACTAGTCTCCATCCATTCCCTCCCCATCTCCCTCCTCCCAACCTCGCTGAGGCTGTGGAGAAGCTGCTACACCTCGTTGGACTTTGCATTAACTCCTGAGAGACTGCTGGGTTGTCCTCTGTCGTCCTCGCCCACCCTCTCCGTCCTGCCGTGGATAACGAAGCCAACCAAAGGTCTGCTCCAGCACAGCTCCTCTCCCCACCCGGCCAGTGGGTCTCAGCCCAACGTCAAGGCCTGGGGCTGTGGGGGACCCCAGAGGCAAGGGGATGGGAAGGTTTTTACAACCTGCTCTGGGCAGTGTGTTCCTGGAGGGGGCGATGGGTACGTGGGGTCCCACCAACCACCCCCCACTTTGGGAAGAGCTTGGGCAGCCAAGAGGCACGAGCAGGTTGAGCTGCACAAGGTGCTGATCGGGGTTCATGGAAAATGCCAGTATGGGACAGGATGAGTACTTGCTTTGTCTTTATTTGGTTTTGTGGGTTATTTATTTGTTGTTTTTTCTAACCCAGGGCTTTTGCAGAGGAAGAGTTTTCAAATAGGATCTTTTTTTCCTCTTCCCCGTGTTTAATTTTCCTTTGGGTATTCTTGCTGGGTTTCTTCTGCCCCACGTTCGTTCCAGGCAGCTCTCAGGGCTGGTAAGGAAACGTCCCCCCATCCCTGGCCCTCTCCCAGCAGCTGCTGATTCGAGCTGTGTCCAAACACCCTAATCAGGAAATTGCTGACAGACACGAAGGGACGAAAACATCTTTGAAAAGAACTCTAACAAATACTGATTTCCCCCCAATAGCATTCGAAAGCCTTTGCCCTTTCCATATTGATCCTCCAAATGGCAATGCAATAAGAGTTTTAATTTTTATCCAAAGCTGTTCCCTTTATTTCCCAGGGGCAGAAAGGTTGCCTTGGCTTTCATGAGAGCAGATAAGGCGGCTTGACATTTTTCCTCCCTTATAAGAGAATGATGCTTTTGTGATGACACTGTCCTCCTCTAATAAAGAGGAGAGCTGCTCTTGTTGATTTGGGGTTTTAGTCTGTTTGATTTGAGTCACCATTTCTTAGGCCAGGCTGGAGTCAAGGAACGCAACAGTGCTGTTTTACCAACTCTAAGTCAGGTGGGGTACAGCTGACGTAGAGCAGTGTGTGTCACTGAAGCCGCTTCTTCTTACAGAAGACTTGAAGGGAAGAAAGAATTCAAACAAATGGGGTGGTGTTTACATCCGTGCTTGCATTTAAACGCTGGCTTTCCCCTACCTAACGTCAGCTGAGGTTTTGTCTAATGAAAAACACAAGGTAGTTTGTTTTTTTTTTTGGTTTGTTTATTCTTTTACTCCGTGTGTGCGCGTGTGTGTATATATATAAATATATATTATTTTTTTTACTTCTGTCTCTTATTCAGCGTTCTTAGAGTAAGCAGCATTCTACAGCCTAATTGCTGAACAGCCAGCCTGCCAAAAAATGCCATCTCTGCTCCCCAAAGCATGCAAAGGTGCTCTGATTTATTCCCGAGAGGTGGGTGCAAGCGCACGCGTGAGCCGAGCCCCGATCCAGCGCGGGCAGAGGTCAGCGAGACGCTGCCCACGTGGAGGTGGGTGCAGGGAGCTCAGGGCCAGCGCTGGCCTTTGCCACGGCGCGAGCGCTCCCAGCTCGGGCTGAATCCACAGACGGGTGGAGATGGTTTCACTTTCCAGCTGGTTTGGGGACGACGTGGCTTGGGGTGGCCGGGCCGGCTGGCAGCGGTGCTTGGCCCTCGCTGGGCACCTCCAGCTTGGCAGGACACGGACCCCAGAGCACAGGAGAAGGGTAAGTGAGGAGAGGGGACCCCGGCCGGGCTGTGACGGCGCTGGGGTCTGGGGCCGAGGCAGGTCTCCCCTCAAATTCATCAGCCGGGCAGCTGTGGTGAGGGCAGGGAGTTGCCTCCAGGGAGCGGGGTGTTCCCCCGGTGCCTTTGCTTGTGTCTGCAAGTAGATGGTTGGTTCCTGCCTTCAGGTCTGCCGTCCTCCCCGTATTTCACCGCAGGGTCCCTCCAACCTCAATTACTCTGATTTGTGCCCCTGGCCAGACCCACAGCCCATTCTCAAGGCCTTTGTCCAGCCCCGGTGCCCACGAGTGCCGTGTCCTGGCTCCCCTCGCAGCTCCCAAACTCCAGCACCTCGCAGCATCCCACCACACAGAGCTCGAAGCTTTCCAGGGCCCGTCACTGAGCTCACAAAGAGCCTCTCCCGCCTGCGTGGGGCCCGCGGAGGGCCGGGACGTGCGCGCACACAGCACCAGCAGAGCCCACCTTTGCTTCTCCGCGCTCTCTGAGCCCCGTTCGCTCAGTGCAGCAGCCAGGAGCAGCTTGTGCCGAGGTGTCTCAAATCAACCCGAGGTAGTTTAACACCAGGGCGGAGAGAAGGGGGGCCCTGCTTAAATAAGTATTGCTGCTTTCAACCCATTGAAGTACCATTTTCTGCTGTTGCCCAAGCAACAAAAGAAGTGGAAGGGGTGTTGTCCCATTTTTTTGCAAGCTGGCTGGGACCCGGTATGTGACATTCTCCATTCTTGTGCCCAGAGGACTTGCATTATGTTTAAAAAAAAAAAAAAAAAGGAAAAAAATGGGGGAAAAAAAAAAAAAAAAAGAAAAGAAAAAATGAAAAAAAATTCCTCTTTTGTACAGAGATATATTTTTATGAATCAAGAGTTTGTACAGTTAAAAAACACAATGTAAATGTTTTTTCATTATTGTAGTAAACAGTAGTGGAAGATCAGCTTTTTTTTGTAAATGTAATAAAATGTATAAATATGGTTTACATAAAAGTGTAAATATGTAATCTATACATACACTTGGCTTGTCTGCAGTATATACAATTTAATTTATCTGTCTCTGTATATGAGGCTTTTCATTGTGTCCAGGCATACTTTACTGAATTTGAAAGCTATTTTAAATTTTTGAATTAAAATAAAATATAAATTTTTGCATTGCTTTTCTTACACTTTTCTCGTGCCTTTTTGATGAGCTGCCAAAGAGTTTTTTTCTAGGATGCTCTGGACGCCGAAGCTGCACACCCACCCCTCCAGCAAGGAATCGGTGCTCGGTCTGGTGGGCAGCTCACGGATCCTCTGTTACGGCAGATCAGCAGAGCCCCTTTGAAAACAGGTACTTCAGATCCTCAAAGAAACAAAAGAAAACCCTTAAAATTGTGATTTATTCCTCAACATCATTATTTAAGCAAAAAAAACCACCGAGCGCAACTGTCCAAAGTGAGACCAACAGCTGGTAATTGATCCAGGTCTGGGGGCTGAATTCAAAACTGATTTTTGAGTTTTTCATTTGTCAGAAAATTTTCTAGTTGGAAGGAGACACTGAGTGTGTTGTTACATGGTTCCTGTCATGCTTTCTGAGAGCATCTTGCTGAGTTTTTCCGTGCTAAATAGGCACATTTTTCACTTCTGGTTTCCTCAGAGGAGTTTGTCAACATGTCTTTTCTCTGACCTGTGTTAAGCCTTATCCTAGGGGTTCCCACACTGGTGGCTTTCCTGCCGTGACACTGGCTGAGGTGTCGGGGTCACCTCGCTGCAGCCCAAACAGGAGCCTGGAGCATCCCATGGACACCCCCACGCAGCTCGACACGGGCCAGGAAGGGCCAGGGGAGCTCTGGGTGCCCCCTCCAGGCCTGAGGTTGGGAAGTGGGAATGATGCTGCTTAGAGTCACACCACAGGGTGACAACCCTGTGCCCCCGTCCCCCTCCAGCCCCTTCTCCCCTCCTCTGGCTTCGACTCCAAATGAGAGAGCGTGGAGCTTAAAATCTAAGGCTGTAAAATGAGACATCTGCAACAGGGCAAAACTTTAATCTCCTTTAAGCCCTAGAGAAAGGCACAGCCAGACAACAAATTAGTCATTTAATTGCTGCAGTGATCAGCCTGGAAGAGAGCATCCGTGCCCCTGCCAGCGCGCTGCAGCCCGTCGCTCCTCGGGACCCTGTTTCAGAGCAGCTCGTTTTGTTGCTGCCGTTCCCACCGAGACCTCCCCACGTCTCCCACCGAGACCTCCCCACGCCAGGCAGGTGATGGCTCCTCCCTGGCCACCGGGGCAGGGCCAGCAGCATTCTCCTCGCTCAAACCCAAGGCCACATGGTCCAGGAAATAATTACTTGTCTCTGCCCCCTCCCAGAGCGCCGAGTTAATTCCCCTCTATATGCGGAATTGATTATTTTTGCTTTTCCAGCAGGTTTTTATCAGGCCTAGTCAGCTCTGTCAAGGGATGCAGAAAAAACACGCCCGGCGCAGGGCGAGGCCGCGAGCAGAGCTCTGGGCAGAGGGAGGTGGGATAACGGGGTCTGTAAAGCCCCCACACCCTAATCTTCTCATGATCCCTCCGAGCCCGGCACTCTACCCTTTGTGCTCCAGGATGCTCCAATTTGCTTTAATTAGGTTGCTTTCTCTACTGAACGCCTCCTCTCTCCCCCTCGCCAGTGACTGACTGTAATTAGCTTGTGTCTGCGCCGATAGACAAAATTTGTTTTAAATAAAAGGGCGTTACATGGTCTTTGGTGTCCTGCTGCTGCTCTGCCCATGCTGGTTTCACTGATGCAGGTTTGATGCTGTCTCTGTGGCCTTCATGTTGCCTTCTATTTGTCTCTTCCAGATCACATACACTTTATCTTTTTGATTTCGTTCCCTTCTTGTCTGGCCTCGGCTGGTTTGCTTGAAATAAGGACGGCAGGGAAGGCGACAGGACGGAGCTGAGGTGTTTTCTTTTTTTTCAGGAGGTTTCAGTGGACTGTGCCACGTGTCGGTGTGTGCTGGAGTTCGGTACAACCAATTCAGGGCGTGAGGAGCCTGAGATGTGTTTTCGCTTTGAATTTTGAGGCAGTGGCAGTGTTCCTGTTGGATTTAAGAGGACACTGATGGAGGAAAGACGGCCACAACTTCTTGGAGCTCCACAGAGCTCTGTCAGTGGGTGGTTGTTGGTCCCTGCTGCTCCTGGTTCACGAGGGGGCTCTCTCTGTTCGGGTCTCAGGGGCAGGACATCTGGCCCTGGCTGCAGGCTCAGCTCGTGGCTTTTGGGTGTTTGGTGCTGGTGTTAGAGGTGATAATTCTTCGCTTTCTGAGCGTTGTATTGCCACTGGGTTTTGGCACTGGAGTGTCCTGCGAAGGGATTTGCTGTCCTCCTCAAGATACATCCCTATGTGTTCTGGCTGGTGTTCTCAGCGTGCAAACAAGGGCCCTCTCCAGCCAGTTGGCCTAAATCAGCCCGTCATGAAGGAAAGGGCAGAAAATGAAGGTGCACAGAAAGGAAAAAGTCCTGGGGGGAGAGGGCTCTGCAGCCCTCCCATCCCTCAGGGCTCCCAAACCCTCTGCAGACAGTCCCTTGAGAACTAAGTAACATTTAAACCACACTGGCACATCTAACCCCTTCCAGCAGGTACTAATTTAGCCAGTGCCGTAAGCACTTACAGAGCTAATTAACAGCAGTTCATATCAGCGTTTTGTAAATGAGTGATTAACTCTTCGGGGTGCCCCATACGCACAATCTACCCGCAGCTCCGGCACTCTTCACTTTTGGCAGAATTTGGCCTGAAGAAATAAAGTATTATGCTAATTGTTTCAATCAGATGAAGCAGCCTCTCTGCCCCCTGTCTAGTTCTGCCTCTGGCCTTGCTCTGCACGAGGAGGTTGTGCTGATGTTTATTTATTTTATCGATGGATGCTGCTGGCTCGGGGGGGTCGTAGATGTGCTGTTGCATGCCTGCACCCCCTCAGCATCCCGCTGCTTGTGCCCCGGGCAGGGCAGGCTCCTCTTCCTCACCCCCCCGGCCGACGTGCTGGGAGGAAGGAGGGAGCCTCACCAGCAGTGCCGCTGTCTGAGGGAATCACAGCCCTGATTTCACTCCACAGCACTCGACAGAGCACCTGGGAATGCATTTGCCACTGGAGGAAAGGGGAAGGTACCCAGCGAGGTGAGTAATGAAATGCTGGAATAACAAACTGCAGGGGTGAATCGGCTGGCGGGGGGCAGCGGGCGCTGGGCACGTGTGGCCACCCTGTGCAGAGCGGCTGGAGCCACGGCTTCGCTGGCCAAGGCTCTGCCTCTGCCTCCATGTGCTTTTCCTCGCTTCTGCCTCCACCCCAGACACCATCCCCAAGACCACGCTGTCGTAATTCGGGCTGGTGTGTTCCATCTCCTGACTTGTGGTTTTGTAACACGTGGGTTTGGGATCAAACAGTTCGGGAACAGTTTGGTAAATTCAGCTCTCGATGAAGTTGCTCCAGGCCGGCTTATCCAGGGAGACCTGCAGCTTCCCGGACAGACAGGGAAAGTGTTGTGTCCCTCCACTTGAGAGAGAAAGGGAAACCCTTGAGCTTACGTTAATGCCTTCATGGGCATTTCAGGGACCCAAAATCTGGGGGTTCGCTTCCTCCCATGGTGATCTGAGATAAATTCATTCACGCTGCCAGGTGGCCCCCAACAACAATTTGAAGCCCAGGGAAAGCTTTCCGTTGGTTTTAAAGGGGATTTCAGTTGGACCCTGGAGCTGAAATCTCTCCCTGTGTGGAGCCTCTGCCCTGGGCCTTTAGACTGCTCTGGCTCTGGGCTTGGAGGCGTGGGGAGATGCCTCTGTGTAAGGCACAGAGAGGTGAAGAAGGTTTTGTGGGTTATATCTGTCTAATGACCACTTACATGTGAGATAAACTGCCGTCCTGATGTTGCCTAATTCCTCAGGTAACATTAAATTTAGATTGTTCCAGTTTTCCTCATCAATTTTTAAATTCCATTATAAGGGTCCCACTTTGTACATCGCTCTCTCCAGGTTTGCTCATGCTCTTTATTTCCCACAAATGAGAAATTTAAACCTCTTCCTGAAAAAAAAAAACAAAAAAAAAAAAACCCAAAACCCAGCAGAAATCCTTGCACGGAGCTTTTTCATTGTTTGGGAGTTTGCTGCTGGGACGTGCCGGGGTGTTTGGGGAGCTGGATCACAGGTGTGACGTGGCTGGTTCTGCCGTCGGGTCTCGCCGGGGGACGCAGGAGGGGATGCTGCTGGCACCGGGCTCTGCCCACGCCTGGCACCGAGCGATGGTTTCACGGCTCTGGTGAAGCAGACTGTGCAGGGACTCTGCTGCAGTCGGAGCCGAAGCTGATCTGCCCGGTGGCTCCTCTGCGGCTGCATCTCCCCGAGCAGAGCGGGCGAATCTCTGCCGGCCCCGGGCAGCCACAGCCCCGCTGCCGAGCAAAAACTTTGGTTCAGAGCTCAGGGAGCAGTAGAGCTAAGGAATAATTCACAAGGAATAATTTGCAGCTGATTTATCTCCTGTTCTCTTTCAAGAGAATACCCAGCAGCTGGTTGCAATTTTAATTCTTTCATTATTGAGAGGAGTTGACAAATATATTTAAGTCGTGATCAGCTCTGACTCTGCTGGATTTTGTTACCAGCTCCACGTACTTTGCTGTGGATGGAGCAGGTTCCCTGGGTGCTGTTTCCGGATCGCTGCAGAACTACCCTCACCAGGAATATCCCTGATGTTTGGAAAATATTCAGTAAATCCATCTTGGTTCTTTCTAATAGTCGAAGTGAGTTAATGTCTTGCTTTCTTCTTAATTCAATGAATTAATTCTTGAAAATGTATGTCAAGACCAGGATAATGAATCACTACACTCAGAGAAACAGCGATGGGGTTTGATGCTTGACCAAGTGTTTAGCCTGGCACATCGAGTTTCCCAGTTGACAGCAAGTTTTTCCACCCCCAGGACTGACCCACCCGCAGCTCTCGGCATCACCACGGGCACGAGCTCTGCCTTCGGGCTCGGTCTGGCTCTGTCCTTGTCACGCTGATGGGAACCGTGGGTGAAGCCGGTCTCTGTGCTGACAGGCTGGTACCTGAGATGCTTCTCTCTCCCCTCGCCAGCTTTAGCATCCAGACCCGGGCTCTGCCCGCTGCCTTTCACAGGTGAGGGGGTTCTGCCCGAACGTGTCGCTTCCCGGGGCTGAGTTGCTGAGTCTGAGCTCAGCCTCTCTCACTGAGTTATCACAGCTGGGTGTCCTGCAGAAAACTGCTCAGCCACCTTCTTTGGCTTGTTTCCTAAAGGTTGGAAACAATCAGCTTTTCTGGCATGGTGACAGTGATAAAATAATAATAATAATAATAATAATAATAATAATAATAATAATAAAATTAAAGGGCTTTCTGAGACAGGGAATAATCCTCGGTCTGCTGGGACTGTAGCAATAGAGATGGAGATCTCACAGTAGCTGTGGGACGGCTGCCACAAATCAGAGTTTCTCATCCTCCCGAGTTCCCTCGCAGGGCGATGAGGTGACCTTAGTTGTCAAAGGTGCATAAAAACCAGGTAGACTCTGCTCCACCAGAAGATCCAGAGCTCAGCCAAGCATTTTACCTCTTTTGGAGATGGTGGGAGCAACGGGATTCAACTCCTCTGCACATCGAGTCTCTTGTTTACAACCTGACCTGGCCAGACTGGGAAAACAGAGGAAGGTTTTACCCTGCTCAAAAGCTTTTTAAAGTTTTGTAGCTGCCCAGGATTTTGCACCTGGGCTTGCAGGTTCTCTTGGCTTTGGGGGGTTTGAAAACCTTTGAAGAGTTTGGTATGGAAAAACTGCCTTCAGAGTTAGGGGTTTGGGGGGTTGGGGCAGCTAAAGCCCTTTAGAAAAGTTACTGGAGTTGACTGGGAGACTGGGAAAGTGGGAGCGGGAAGGGCTGGTAGCAAAGCCAGAAGTGGTTCCCGGGACTTGAGTTGCAGGGGGTTGTGTGGCACCTCCTTGAGCTGCGCTGGGGCCTCGGGATAAACGCGCCTGGTTTTATTTCCCAGGAAGATGCTGAGATGGTACAAATTCCTCCCATTCTCACCTGAACAGATGAGTGATATAAAATCCATCACAGGGGGCTGTTAGATGAGCAGCAACCACAGTAAATCCACCTAAATGAAAAACCTAAGTATGACATATTTTTGTATTATTTAACAGAGATTTTGCATCTGGGAGGGAGGAGGAACACAGCAGCCAGGGTGCCTCTTTTCTTCAGAAATGTTCCAAGCACTAAAAGAAGAATTTATAGTTCAGCGCTAGGGGGGAAAATGCATAATTCATTTTCCAGAGTTTGGAAGACCAGGAAAAAAAAAAAAAAAGAGGGAGAAAAAGAAAAGGGGAGGGGGGATTGGGGGTGCATTTCATATGTAGTTTCCCTGTGAGCTACAGCCAGTGCCCCCCCTGCCCCCCGGCCGGGGCTGAGGGCACGGGCAGCGTTTCCCTGCCGGGGAGTCACACAGGGCTGGAGCCCAGCGTCGGGGCAGAGAGGAGGTTGGCGTTTGTTTGTGGCTGTAAAGTGCTTGGATTTAAGATGCTGTATGACAGTAAGGTGCTGTTAGTGTGTAAAAAAAGCCGGTTTAATTATTCCAGTAAAGAGAAAATTATTCCCCTTGTAGACAGGTGAGATAACCATCATCATCCTCCCGTTACTTTGAGCATCCCAGGGCCGTGCGTGTGCCCTGGTCAGGGACTGTGGCAGTTAACTGGGGGGGGGTCTCTGCCTGCCCGCGAGGGCCGAGCCTGCTCCCTCGGCACCAGCGGGTCCCCTCGCTCTGAGGGGTCCGGGTGTCCCCAGGGAGTCCCACAGCCCCCAGCAAACCCCGTCCCCTCCCTCTGGGAGAGCCTGTTCCGCTGCACGGAGCGCGGAGGGTTGTTCCCAAACCCAGACGATAACGTCCAGGTTGTTCCCAAAGCTTTTCCCAAGCCCCCACCTGCTTTGACCAGCTGCTGGAAGAGCGTTTGAAACCCTCAGTGCAGTTGTTTTTCTTTTCAAACCTGGGCCGGCCTCCCCTTGCTCTGATGTTTACATTTTCGTTTGCCCTTTATTATTGAAAAATCCTCACTAGGATATAAACTAACAAAACAAAACCACCAAACCATCAGAGAAAAATAAAGATAATCTTGGAAAAACAGGACTCGGGGGCGATGAGAACCCCTGAGCAGGAGGAGCCACCGAGCTGGCCATGCTGTAGCTCCCCAGATGCCGGGATGGGGCATCAGCAGCACGTACTGGCCGTGCTGAAAACAGAAGTTCCAATGCTTGGTTCTTTCAAATGCTTTTTTTTCCCTGTATTTTTTTCACTTCTTGTTTCTTCTCTGCTGCCATCCCAGGGTGACGGGCCTCTGCTCAGCGCTGGGCTGGGAGCAGAGCCAGGGGGAAGAGCTGGCATCAGTATTGGTCCTTGGGTAACTGCTAGCAAACGCACTTGCCTGAACTGACCAGGAGACTTTTTTTTTTTTTTTTCCCCTTCCTTTCTACAAGTTGAAAATACCAGCTTGCGATGAGAGAATTCAGCTTCTGTTGATCCCAGAGCCTCAACTCTGCTCTCTAACTTCTGCCTTAATATAATAGCAAGATCTCTGCAAAACTTTTACAAACTCAGCCTTTCTTTCTGAGATTGCCCAGACCCATCGGGCTTCTGCCACCCTGGTACTGAGGAGAGGAGAGGGGGAGCATCACTTGCTGCTTGCCCAGGGTGCAGGGGGGGGGGGAATTTCAGCCTACAAAGGACCCTTTTTCATTCCCTGGGACCCCTCAAGCTGTCTTGAGGGGCAGGAAACCCTCCTGGGATCCAGGACTATTAAAGTAGATAGATTCACCCAGCTGAGGACACTCTGCTTTTCCCTCTTTTATCAAGCTACTTGATATTCTTATTACTGTATTGACACATCCATCTCTCCCACTCCAATCTAGCCTTAATTTTCAACTGTTAATCAGGCAGAGCACTGTTGCACGCTCTTCTGTAATTGAAGAATTAAAGCCATACCTGAAGAATGCAGATGCGGTGGGAAAATTAAATTATTTAAATAAAGCCAGGCCATTAATTATGCATGTCCTTCAATCTTTCATCTCTTGATAAGCTCCATCAGCTTTTGGAAGGGGAAAATAAGAAGTTAAAAAGTCTGTATGAATTAATGAAGCACAAGAAGCTGGCCTGGGGTGGTGGGAAGTGCAGCTGTTTAAATGCAGTTTGCAGTGGGGACAGATTTCTTCATGTTCAGACCCACACTAGGCTCTGGATGGCTCTTGGCAGAAAGGATAGAGCTAGTTGTGGACTACTTGAAGTGGTTTTTTTGGAGGCTACCACGTACAGCCCAAACTTCCAGCCTCCAACCCCTGTGCAGGTAGTAGAGGGCCCTTCTCTGAGCATCTCTCCAGGCTCAGCTCCTGGAAGCTGCAGTGGGAAACAGCGACAAACCAGGGTCCTGGAGACGTGGCTGAAATAAGTGACGTGACAGCGGTAGATCTGATCAAAGACAACAAGAAAACAGGTGAGTGGTGGGGAAGGATGAGTGGCCAGATATTTCCCTCACTCCCAGGCACCGATGCGGGTCCCTCCTGGCAGAGCTGGGCAGATGTCTGCTCCCGGCACTGGCCCCGGAGAAGCCGCGCGTGGCTGTGAGCTGTGAGCCGTGGCCGGACCTCGAGGCACGTGCAGATCTTTGATCCACAGCCCAGCCTCCAGCCGGGGCCGGCGGCTGCGGGAGCAGAGCGCTGGGTGCTGGCTCCTGGCCCGGCTCTGGGGCCGCTTCTCAAGCGCCTGGATCCGGGAGTGGACAGTTGGCCACGGATGGTGGCTTTCACCCCAGAGCGAGCCCACAGACGTGTATAAACCCTGAGGAACGGCCTTCACACGTGATAAATGAGTTTCAGGCCGCAGGTTCCTCTGAAGTGGTGTGATGCTCCCTGGCTGCATCCAACCAGCAGCTCCCCCCGCCCGCACACGCGGCTGCTGCCGGCACTGAAGGGGAGAGAAGGGGGGGGACACAACTAAATACACAATTCTGGCCTTGGGAAGATGGAGAGAGGCCATTACAAGGAGCTAGAGAACAGTTTTTTGTTTTCCTCTTTTTACCACCTCTTAGAGAAGCAGAAAACATTGTGCTTGAGAGAATCCCTCCCCTTCTAGACCCGTCGGATCTGGAAGACGTTCCTTCCCGTCTCTGAGTTACAGCCCGTCACTAACTCCAGCAGGATTTTATATTTTTACCTGCATGTGAGGCAGCTCGTTCTGGCTGTGGCTGCAGCCAGGGCTCAGGGCTCAAGAGCAGCTGTAACTCTGCGTGTTGGCTCCTGTCCTCTGCCAGACAGGGGCCACGTTTTACTTGATTATTTCATTAATTCCTTTAATTATTTCATAACTCTTTTGTTACCTGGTTAGAAAGAACAAGCCCTCACCCCCACCCGCAGGGGTACCCGGCCTCAGGCCGTCTCCTTTGGCAGGTTGGTACATCGGCACCGGTACCCAGGACAGACCGTGACGGAGCGGGGGTGCTTACAGACCAGCCTGAAGCTTTAAGACGGAATTTGTGCTCAGTCACAATCTCTTTGGTACCACAGATGAGCATCTCCATGGCCAGCAGCCTGTGGCAAAACCCCGTTGTTGTTCCCAGGAGGGACCTGGCTCTTCTGGTGTGGCCTCAGGGCTGTCACCTGGCTGGGGACAAAGTCAGCCACCCACACCATCCACACCAGTGCTGCCACAGCCGTGGGGACAAACCCAGCCCTGCTGGCTTAGGCAGAGGGTAAGTGGTTTAAGCTGAGTTGTTTTCCACCTGAAGGCACAAACGGTGACACCAACTCATCACAGCTCCTGCTCCATCCAGCTTTCAGGACACACGGTGCTGGGACCAGTGACCATCTTCACCACAGCAGCCAGGTACCTCTGCAGCTCTCTGGGGTGGGTGCAGGTGTTTTTCCTTGCAGGTCTCATGTGTCCAGCCATGGGACATCCAGCACCACCCAGACAAGCCAATGGGTAGAAGCTGGTTCTGTCTCAATGGCCTTGGTCACTGCAGATTAAGCAGCCACCAGTGAATCTTAGCTGAGGAGATGGAGCAGCAGGGAGACTATTGGAATTCCTGCTTTAATTGTATTTCATGTTAATTAGCACCAATTATACCCTGTTATTAAGAACGAAAAATTTGGGAAGAGAAATATTGAAGCTGAGATTCCAGGTATCAATATAGGAAGCTTCAGTACTTGGGAGTCAAAATTACAGAATCCCAGACTCATCCGGGTTGGAAAAGCCCCTGCAGCTCCTCCAGCCCAACCATGACCCTCCCCCTGACCGTTCCCAACTCCCCCAGATCCCTCAGCGCTGGCTCAGCCCGACTCTTCAACCCCTCCAGGGATCCCGGGGACTCCCCCCTGCCCTGGGCAGCCCATTCCAACGCCCAACAGCCCCTTCTGCACAGAAATCCTTCCTCAGAGCCAGCCTGACCCTGCCCTGGGCAGCTTGAGGCCATTCCTTCTTGTCCTTAGGCATCACAAAATAATTACATTATTGGGGCTGAGCCCCCCAGGCCCATCCTCAGCACGTACCAGGGCATCTTGCACCGTGAGGGGCAGCAGCCCTCAGGTACATCCCACATTTGACTCAATCTCTCCTTAAAAACACTCAGTGTGTCCAAGAGGTTCTGGGACGTTAATTGCTGACGGGGGCAGGAAGGGGGAAGAGGATGTTCCTCCTCAGGGCAGGATTTTTTTCATATTCACATCATTAGTACAACCAGAGGAGTATATCACTGCTTGCAAGTGCTGGTCCAACAGAGCACAACACCCTTTTTTCTCTGGGCTGTTGTGCTTGGCTTCCCTCCCTTCGCTTGCTAACTGCATCCTGACCCACACACTGGCTAGTGCCCTGCCAGCACAGCGGCCTCCGGGAAATATGTCCATAACAATCCAAAACCATCAGGTCGTGATGCCCTTGGACTGGCTTTATTGAGTGAGATGATTTGAAATATTTATATGCGATAGCTGTGCTGGTAGAAAAAGTAGTAGAATGGAAGGAGGCTTATGTTTGAATGTTTGACAAACAGATTTACTTGGATGTAATCAAATTGCAACATATGCTATGGGGGGGGGGGAAAAAGAATCAACAACGTTAACAAATCGCAGCGCGGGCATGGTTTGTGGTAGCCAGCCCATAACTGTATTCTGTAGTAGTTTCTGCTGAAAGACAACATTGATAGCTATCACGTTATCGCTTGCAAAATTAAGTGATGCTTTTTTTGGTAATGGGCACAATAATTCTCTCCGCTTTGGTCGTGAGGATGGGGCGCGCTTTGGACAAACGGGTTGGTGGCTGGTGTTGGGTAGAGCACAGGGCTGGGCTTTGGGGCTGGGCTTTGGGACCAGGCAGGCTCAGCCTGGCTCTGCCGCTGGATGACGAGCCACCCGCTGCCTCAGTTTCCCCCATTAGCTTAAAGAGTTTTAGGGTGCTGGCCAAGATCAGCCCTGGGCTGTGGGGCGGGAGGAATGACTGCAGACCCCTGGTACCTGCGCTGCTGCCCCATGTCGTTGGCTGAGGCCAGGACGCGGGTTTTAACAGCGTGTGAAGGCAGGGGACCCCGCTCCTGGGCAGGTGGCGTCACACTCATCATGGGGAGTGTTCAGCTCCCCTGTAACTGCTGCTTTCTGCATATATCGACCCTTAAGTGTGTGGGTACCTCTCCCCAGGCTTCCCTGGATTCCTTAAGGCAGCCAAGACCCACAGCTGAAGCAGCAGGTGCTGGGCAGAGGCATTTCCCAAGGGCGCTGGGCTCCTGATCTCAAACACACGCATCTGCCCACCGACTCGTTTGTGGGCTTTTAAGAAAAACTATTTTCAGGAGGGCCTCAGGGGTTTTCTCCGTGCTGAAATGCTGCCTCTTCCCCCGTTTCATAACAAAACACTGCTCTGAGTTCTGCTGAGCAGCACGGGGACAACACTGAAGCGCAGCAGGGTGACAAATACAGCACACGGGGACAGAAAAAGGCTCCTTGCCTTTCTGAATCCGGCACAGCTGATGCCTTCAACCCAGGGAGAGAAAAATAGTGTCATATTCCCACTCCAAAGGGGAGAATTAGGGCAGGGGAGAACAAGCTGGAGGGGATATTTTTCCATGTCATCCAAAAAAAGCACATCTGTGGTCAGTTAAGGGCTGCCTGGAGGCGGCTGTGCGGTGCCCCGCTGCGGGGACGGGAACACCAGGGGGATGCTCCTGCTCCGAGCTGCACTTGCTGTCGCTGGGCAAACAAGGCCTGGGATGTAGAGCTCGTTCTCCTGCTCTCAGCGGGGAGGGAGGAGTGGCAAACACCCCCACTGCTCATTTTGCACTGGATTTACATTGTTCCCTTACTAAAAATCGCTTTTAATATTGCACGTGGAGAAATCTCAGCGTAAGCGGCTGTTCGCGGGGAGGTTTTGTTTAACAATTTGGCTTTGGGGCATTAGCTTCTGGTAGCCTGGTTGTTTCCCTGGCTTTAGCGATGAAGGGATGCCAAGGGGGGGGTGTTTTGGAGGTGGTAGGTAAAAAAATAAAAATAAAAAATGAAAGAGAAAGAGGGAGAGTGCTGGAAAGAGAAGGGGGAGGTTTGGCTCCGTGCAGCTCCGAGTCACAGCACGAGGTGGGAGAAGCATGTGCAAGAGGGGGCTTGGAGATGCTGGGAGGGTTGGAGCTACGGGCAACACTGACCTTTCATTTTCCACCTGCCTCCAGAAGCAGATGTTTGTACCTAAAACTCGACCCACAGACTAATTCAAATCAGCTGAGGCAAATTGCCAGAGCAATCCCCGGTGGTTTCGAGGCTGCAGATCACCACCACTGAGCAAGTTGTCCCCCGAGCTGTGCCCCAGCTTCACCTTGGCCTGCTTGCCTTCCTCAATAATTTATGACAGGTGGCAATACAGCAGAATTATTTAAATGGTGGCTCTCTCTTCCCTTCTACCTTGTATTATCTATCTTATTTTCTGTTTCCATGTGTTATTCATAAAGCTTTTCATGTCAGCTTGTTTGCCAGCCAGCTGACGGGGAAGCCTGTGGAGGCAGGCAGGTTTGTTCTGCATAAAAGGCCATAAATAATCTGAAAACTGCCAAGCAGTAGCACATTTCAGGGACTTGTGCTTAATGCTGGGAGACTTCCCGCAGCATCATCTTATATTTGCAGCTGCTGGCAGCTAACTTTGGGGTCTTTGCCACTGCACCAGCTGATTTTCCCCTCTGTTAGTTCTCTCTGCAAATTAAAGGACAGGGAAGGTGATGTGCTAATAGCATCCCAGTATCTCTTCAATAGCCCCCCTGGGAGAAGTTCATTTCTGATCAGAGGCATCAGCATAAAAACCCCTTGGAGGGTGAATAGGAGCTATGCAGGGAGCGGTGGATTCCTTCTGCTGCCATCCCGCTGTACAGAGCACTTCAGAACAGGGAATAATACAAGCCCTTTGATCTACTGGTGAAAAAGTCCTGCAATTTAGCTCTTGACAAGAAAATCTAATTTGTTTTTAGCAGAGGAAAGCCATTAGCCCACGGCAGGAGCGAGGTAGAAAAGCAGCTGCAAGGGGGTTGCTGAGAACTGTCCCCTTGGTGGGACCTGGGCCAGAACCAGGAGAGGAAAACTTTTAAGAGTCAGAGCACTTGGGGCTGAAACAGAGAGGCTGGGGTGAGCCTTGGGGATCCTGGGGCAGGACTGGTGACAACCTACAGCTCCCCATCGGGGATCGGGTCCCTGGGACACGCAGCAACTGCCCCAGGGCCCCGGAGCGGCCGCAGAGGGATGAGTCTCCCCCAGCCCCACCTTGGCATCCAGTCTGCGACCGACCACATCCACCCTCCGTCCCTGGTTAGTCCAGTCCTGCTGGGCCATAGGAAAGGGCCTCTGCCTCTGCCATTTTCTTTGGGGTTTTTTTGTTTGTTTGGTTTTTTTTTTCTGTGAGCTTATTCTTGGTGCTTAAGCATAAAAACTCCAACCCCACACATCCAAGAGGGAAAACCTTCATGTGAAACATATCTACCCCCCTCCTGAGGGCTCCGAATAGAAATACATACACCTGAGACTCTGTTTTTTGTCAGAAAAACATCACCCAGAGGGAAGATACACATCAGAAGGAGAATAAGTATTGTGCTTCCACATCCAGCCTCCTCCTGTGTTGCTGCTCCCTTGTGAGCTGCCGCCTTTGAGCTGGAGGGAGCAAAGCCCCCGGCCCCCAGCACCCCATAGCCGTGGGTCGGGCCCCTTAGTGCTCTGGGGACGGGGTGGGCAGCACTTGAACGCTTCTGTTCCACAGCCCCGCTCCTCCCCTGGGTTGTGGAGTGATTTGTGGGGAGCTGGTGTGGCAGCGGAGTCGCTGGGGTTTGCAGCAAGGGATGCTGAAGGGTGGAGATGCCTCGTGCAAAGCCACCGAGAGAGTCTGAGCATCTCCCAGAGCGTTTCTGCCTTGGGTACATCTCTCTTTTCGAAGAGGGAAATGATTTCTGTTGGGGTGAAGCGTTTAATAGGCCACCCTGGATGATGAGGGCAGGGGACGGGAGAGCAGGGTCTCCGCTGAGCTTTGGGGGGGTGAGTTCAGCCAGATACAGAGCACAAAGGAGCTTCTAACAGAGCCTGAACCCCATTAACTAGCCCGGGCTGTGTACATGGGTGAGCTGGAAATTCATGACTGCCTGAAATCCCAAATAGCTTTGGGTCTCTTTTAAATCAAATTGTGAATGAGCGACTGCTCTAACTAAGGAATACGTAGAGGCTTCATTAGGGGCAGAGCAGACTTTATTTTATCTGGATAGCTATTTGATCAGGACTTTTGGAGGAGTCAGCTATCGCACCGTGCAGCAAACAGGGCTTTCTGCTAAATCCCTTCTTCTTCCTTTTGGCAAAAACAGACAGAACTTCATTTTCTGGCAATTACCCTGAACTGAGAGCAATAAATAACTCCAGCAGCAATGCTGAAAAGGAGGGATGGAGGGATAACAACACCCCACGTCTGCTAGCTCCTGAAAGCTTGCAAGAAAAGCAAGAGCAGCAGCTTGACACACCAAATAACCACAATTGCTAGCAGATTTATGGATCACACCATGATATACAGAGGATCTGAGGCTGGGCAGGGCATAATATAATAAATCAGGCAAAGCCAACAACCCACATGCTGCCTGCTTCCTCACAGCAGGTTGCTGTAGGCTCCTATTAAAAATTAACTAAAAGAATTGAGGAATGGCTGCACTCGTTTGCAGTGTAAAGATAAGGCAGTAGGTGCGTTAGCGTGCAAAATGAAATAAAGAAATAGAAGTTTCTTGCAAATGAGAACACCTACTTGTCCTCAGGTAATTTAATGAGAATTTTCCCCTTGACTTCATCCAAATTAGATGAGAATCACCGCTGTATTAAGCGATCACAATTTAATGTGCACAATTAGGTTTATACAACTATATTTTAGGTCAAATCCTGTTTTAGGCTCCCCCCTTGGAAGATGCTGAGTGAGGCCTCAGGGATGAGGGGCTCTGGGACGTTCGCTGCTTGAAGGGTGAGAAGCTGCAGTTTGCAGAAACTCTTAGAAATAAAGAGATTTTTCGGTGCGAAGGGCGCACAGCTGCCATCCTTCCATCTTTCCAGAGCCAGACCGAGCCCTCCCTCTGTTTACTGGGAGTGGGGCTGAGGTCACGTGGAGATGTTTTAGTGTTTAATTGGCACCAAGGTGCTGCAGCCAAACCCACCTGACAAGTGTCTGGAGGGGCAAAATTAACACCCAGAGCTGACTTTCACTAAGGATCTGGTAGAAGGAGCTGTTAAAAGGCACAAATTCCCAGGGAACTCACAAGTGTGATAGGGAAAAAAAAAAAAAAAAAAAAAAAGTTGCCTTTAAGATAAGGGATGTTGAAATTAGTTTTAATTTCTGTATGTGAAAGCAAACCATGATCAAGAGCAGAGCTGTGCTCTCCAAACTGGTGAGCAGCTGTGGGCCCTTCCTCGAGCCAGCCCCAGTTTCCGTGCTCCCCGCTACGTGCTACAGCATGATGCTGGTTCATTCCTTTTTTTTTTTTTTTTTTCCTTGCAGAGGGTGACCTGAGCTGGCTCTGCAGCAGCGGTATGAGTGGCTGCGTTGTCACTGTCCCTCAAGTTGTGCAAGCTGCCAGCAATAATCTTTCGTCAATAACTGCTGTGATGGGTACCAAAGCCTAGAGGGGGTCAGGGGAGCTGAAAATTAATCCTTCTGTATTCTCCCTTCTCTCCTCTGGCCCAGAACCTTGTCAGATAAATGACATCAGGTCCCCAAAGCGGTCGGCAGCCTCGCGGAGGGGCTGATGAGGTTTGTAACGTCAGCCCGGCTGAGATGGGTTCCCAGTGGCGGCCGTGCTGTGTTGGTGACCCCACCCGTGCTCTGATCAGGAGGTGTCGGTGGTCATCGACAGCCCCGATTTTGCACCAGCGATTTCTCACCACTGGAGCAGCAGCCCCACGGGCCTCGCACGTGCCCAGCGGCACCGGGGCACGGGAGGCAGCTCGGAGCCCAGCAAGGGTTTCTTTTGGCAGTTCCTGCTGCAGGGAGAGGCAAGCAACCAGATGGACCCAGCGACAGACAGGTGCTGTCACAGCAAATGCCGGAGCTGCTGCTTGCTACTGGGTTAAAGAGGCGACTGAAGGCGTTAGTGCTCCGTCTGCCTCCATCGCTCGGTGATTTTCCCCTCCTGCCTCCCTCGCTGGGCGCGTTAATGCCTGTTACATTCCCCGAGCATCCCAGAAATGCCTGAACCCGTCTCTAACGCAGCAATGTAATTAGGACAAATGCGTTCGGCTTTTATATCTGCCAAAGGACTTGGTAGTGATTAGGATTCCTTATCAGGTTCATCCCCGCGGTCCCAGCCGAGAGCGTGGCTGCGCGGTGCTGGGCAGGGAGAGGAGACACAGTCCCTGCCCCTGGCACGGAGAGACTCACGAGGGAAAAACAGCAGGAAAGGGGCAGGAGAGGGAAGAGGCATGAAACGATCCCCCCATGGTCATGGGGCAGGGCAGGCAGAGAGCCCACGCGCTGTCCCAGGGCAGGAGCAGGGACAGGGGCTCCGCTGGCACCCAAATCCCCCCTCCGTGGCCATCACCCCGGCCTCGGGGCGAGCAGGGAGCGGTTCCGTGGGGTCAGCTCTCCCCTGTGCCGGGGGACAGGCAGCGGGAAAGACGGAGCCCCTGGGAATTCCACAGGGCGAGTGATGGAGAGGTGCCTTCCCTGCCCCGCGCACGCCCTGACACCCCCCGAACGCGGTGAAGTTCTCGGCTGAGAAGTGAAATTACAAAATTAATCCAGACTTCCCATTCAGAGAGTTAATCACTTGAGCTCATCCTCTTATCTCCAGTTCATAGGTGTGTGCAGGCACGCATCCATACATGCTTTCAAAGGAAAAATCATTATCACAGAGATAAAGCTTTCATTATTTTTAATAGCATCAGGTCCACCCGTTGAGTTATTACAGTAATAAAAACTAATTAGATCCCCGGTGATACGTTCCCCCCGCCCCGTGCACGCCGCCTGCCTGCCTTATCGATCGTTATTCTAAAACCACATAACCGTATATCAGAGCATTCGTGATAATGGCTGAGCCTTTTCCACAGGCGTATCAAACAATACTTATGTTTCATATAAATAACCGTTTACTCTTATTTAAAAACCTGAAGGGAAAAGCCCTGATTTATTTGGCGGCTGTAGCTGTTTGTCGAGGTTTGGCTGTACATCTCCTCCCTCTTCTCCCCGTCGTGCTGGCAGTGCCCGGTTCGGGCTCAGTTACACCAGAGCTTCCCACGAACGCCTCTTGTCTTGCGAAAAAGTCAAAAGCAAAACAAATCAAAACACAGATTTCAAATGTGTCAAAACATTTGCGGTCAGATTTTTGGAGTCTTGACTGTAGTTTTCAGTTTGATTTGTACTTTTTTACTTCTGAACGTTCTCTGGCGGTTCTGTTAGAATGTTCTCTGGCCACGGTTCTGTTAGAAAAAAAAGCTTTCATCTGAAGCAAATTAATTTGAGGCTGTAAAAAAAAAAAAAATACTCCGTTTATTCTCGCCGGCTCTCGAAGACGTCTCTCATTTTTTTAAGCGTTGGGGGTTGGTTTGTTGTTTTTTTGTTTTTTCACTTTCTAAAAAATATTTCTAGATTTGAGAGCACCAAAAAAAAAAAAAAAAATCAATTATTCACCTAGCCCAATTTGTAACACTCATTCCCTGCTGATAAACGCTCGGTGCCTGCCAAGTATGATTGCTGAAAACCCGCTAATTACCAGTGCTGGAATGGTGATCTCCAGCCGTACAGGGCCGTGTCATCTGATTACAGCCCCGCGCTGCCGCCCCGTTTCCAGCGTTATCAGATGGACGCAGGGTCTGGGCCAGAGGAGAGGACGTGGGATGACAACACCCTGAATGCAAAAGCCGAAGCAGATTTAACAGGACACAGACACGTCCCAGCGCTGGGGGAAAGGCGCTTTGTAACGCGTTACTTGCCTGAATATGTGACAAAAAGGTTTAAACGCTTCTGTGTAGCCAATGCTGACGGAGTTATTGTGTTTTACCGTTATCTGCGCGTACGCACGCTGGGTAGATGTGTATCTCTCCCTGTGAATGCGTGGAGGATTTTTAAACTGGCAGCAGAATGTAATTACCCCGATTAGACTTTGGCCATGACCCAAGTGAACCTTCCAGCACCGGCGGCAGCATCAGTCCCGGCTTCAAAACCCGTTTTCAGGGTGTCTGTGTGAGCTGCCTGAGGCTCGCCGCCAGGGCATGGTGCTGCTTGGGGTCTGGCTCGGCTGGCCTCGTTGGTTTATTTATATATGTGTGTGTGTGTGTGTGTGGTTTTGTGTGTGTAGTATAATTTTATCTTTGTGCGTGTGTGTGTGCATCAAAGAGCATCCCTTGTGTGTCAGGGTGGGCCTGAGGAGCTGGTGGGTGCTGCTGCCTGGGGCTCACTCCAGCAGCTCCGGGTCCACCTGATGCGCGCACACACACACACACACAAGCATGCAAACACAAGCACACACACAAAAGCACACACACAAAAGCACACACACAAACACACACACACAAGCACGCAAACACACAAACACACACAAAAGTACACACACACAAATACACACAGACACACACACAAACACGCACACAAACACACACAAACACACACACGCGAGCACAAGCAAAAACACACAAAACAACACAAGCACACACACATACAAGCACACACACAAACACACACAAGCACACACACAAACACACAAGCACACATACAAGCACACACACACACAAACACACAAGCAAAAACACACACACACACACACACAAAAGCACACAAACACAAGCACACACACAAAAGTACACACACACAAATACACAGACACACAAGCACACACACATACAAGCACACACAAAAACACACACAAGCACACACACACACAAGCACACACACAAACACACAAACACACACACGCAAGCACAAGCAAAAACACACACACACACCCACATACAAGCACAAACACACACAAACACACACACACACACACAAGAGCACACACACAAGCACAAACACACAAGCGCACACACACACAAGAACACACACACACACACAAGAGCACCCCCCCCCGGCTGATGCAGAGGCACCAGCTGCCTTCGGACACCTCGTAGACACCCACCATGAAACACCTGCAGCTGAAAGACGCCCGGGTACGGCGGGAGCCTGGCCGCCCGCCACGGACCGTCGCCGGGAGATTTCCAGCAGAGATCTCCCCGCTGTGGACGGGGGTTTTGCGGATGGGTTTTGGGGTGTGTGTTGGTGACGGTGCGTGTCGTGCCGTTGCTCCTGTTTGCACGGTGCGGGACTAAGCGGGGTCGGGCCCCTCTGAGCTGGGTAAGTGTTGTCACAAACGGGGGTTCCCACAAACCTGCCCGTGTTTGCCCTGCTCGTTTCCTTCGCTGGAAGATAAAACTCGAGCAGCTTTTCGGGGTGTTACCTGAGGTTTATCCCAAGGAGGGGTGCTGGGGGGGGAGCAGGATCTCAGCCCGGCCTAGCACATTTTCCATCCCTCCCTTCGGCTGCCGGTGGGACCCGACACCTCTGCTACCCCCATAAAACCCCCGGTTGCAAACAGGGCTTTTATTTTTGTTCCATATTTAGTTCGGGGTTTAATTTGTTCTTAGCACCCGGGTCAGCCTCGCCAGCAGCAACACCTGGTAGGTTTTTCACTTCTGTGTCTGGAGGGGGCATCAAAAACCCGAACATTCTGTTTTAATGAGAAGCTGCTTCTTTCTGGTAGAGAAAGGCTGGGGGTTTAATTATCCTGTAGCGTGACGCTGACAAGCCACCCGGCCTCAGCAGATCCGGGTGATAATTAGACCTGTTGGTTCTCCAGTGGAGGAGAACAGTAATTTTTGAGCGCGATGCTTCCGTGCATCCTCTAAGGAAAGCACAATCATTCAGAAATTGAAAGTTTGACAGGGTGCCAGTTTTAATACACCCATTGAAATGTTTTCTTGTCAACAGTGGTACAGCCACGTGTCAATCATGAGATTTTTTTTTCCTCTAGAAACTCTTTTGGCAGAGAAGAAAGAGCGAGGGTTTACCTCTCTTCATTGGGTTTGGTTGGGGTTTTCTGATTTTGCTTTTGGTATTTTTGTTTGGGGTGTTGGTTGTTTGGTTGTTTGTTTGTTTTTTTAATGTGGATTTATTTCCTTAAAAAGGAGCTTCCAGCAGAGAAGGGGGAAGATGCCCCTGAATCCCTCCTGTGCCGATGTCATCGTTATGGCTAAGGATCTTTGGAGTCCTTTGGGCTGGGGGGCAGAATCTGCTTTTGGAGCGATGGGGAGGTGGGGGGACACAGGATTTCGGCAGCTCTGGGGCTGCTCCTGCCGCCACCTCGCCCAGCTCAGCAAAGCTCACGCTCTGTTTTCTGCGCTGGCTGACTTCGGTGGCACTTCACTGCACTGCTTAAGTGTTTTGCTGAATCTGGGCTAAGAAGCACTTCGGAGGCTGCGTTCCGTTTGCTTTCACAAGACTCAGATCTGCTGAGCCTGTCGGACGTCGCTCCGAACGTGCAAAGGGGCTCTGAGGTGGGTGTAAATAACATTTAGGGTGGCAGATGGACCCTCAGCACCGCCAGAGGCAGGCGCGGAGCATCGCCGTTCCCCGGGGGGTACTAAAGTGGCTGCCGATATGTTTTAATCTCCATCTCCACAAAACACAAGAGTTTCCAAGCCGGCCCTGTCCTGCCCAGAGCCCCTGCGGTGCTGGTGGGCCGGGATATGGGTATCGGGATGCTCCTTCGGTTACCCGAGCAATCCAGGGGAGCGCAGCACACGCTGACGATTCTGCTCAAAATGAAAGACCACAAGCCAAGGAGGGTTTGGGCCAAGTTTCCCTTTTCTCAACCACGTTTTGTGGTTCGTGCCCACGCTGTAGGCAGAGATCTGCGAGCGCTGAGCCTGGTGCTAATGTCGTGGGGCGTTAGGCGCTGCTGGAGAGCGCGCTGGGAAATCTCCTGAGAGTTTGGGTGCTTAAAGATCTTGATGAAATACATGCCATGATTTATTGAAAGACAGAAATGCAAAGGAAGGGACTTAAAGAGCTTGTCTAGGCTACTTTAAGGTGGAAATCTTCCCTTGTATCTACTTTAAGTCTCCCTTGCTGCAGTTTATCCTGATGACTGCTTGTCTCCCCTAAAATGGCCATGGAGAACAGTGAATTAATTTCCTTCCTCTTCCCACCGCCCAGCCGTAACGGTCCCTGGTCTCCCTTCAGCTCTGTCTCCTCCAGGCAAGCAGCGTTCAGTGCCTCCTCAGCCTCTTGGCTATCTGGAAAGTAAAACCCTTGGGATTTCTATAAATCTGCAGTCCGACGTGCTGTAGGAGACGCCCAATAAGGGCCATGTGGGCTTTTAAAACCACCCCGGTGCTTTGCAGCTCGCTGGGCTTTGCCATGGGACTTCTGGGCATCAGCTTCAACTGGAAGCTCAGGTCATCCTCTAACTCCCTTTTTCCCATTTGGGTTTTCATTCCCTGGCTGCCGTGGCAGGGTAAGGGTCCGTCTCTTGCTCTCCATTTCTGCGTGAGCCACGCGACGGTGTCCCCACGGCTCGCCTGACCACACCAAACTCTTTGAAGTGCCTTTAAAGCGCTGGGGGTCGGCGCTGGCAGAGATGACAGAGCCACTTTGCTGTGACTCGTGGGTCTAACCCCTGTCCTCAGCACACCCTGGGCCGCTGCCGTCAGGCCTGGTGATACACAGGCTGTGAAAACCCTCTCAGGAAGGGAGAGAGGAATCGATTTCACACTGATCGGCTTGATTTTCTCCAGAGTTACCCTAATAGCACCTGTCTTCTCTGGCTGGGTTCAATTTCTTTCACTGCTCCCATGTTTTAATGGCAGGATATGCACCCAGCACCTGCTGCGTCCCTGGTATTCTTCTCTTTTGCACAGCTGTGAGTGTTAGTGCTGGGATGCAGAGGATGCTGCTAGTGCCAGCTGCCCGGCTGCCACCCGGGTTACCATCCCCTCTTCTTGTATGGGAGGAAATTAAAGCCATGGGCTTTGATGCATTTCTTTTTTCTTCTGCCAGAAACGGCGGCAAAGCAGCTTTATTTCAAGGTGGGTGTCTGAGTGAGGAAGGGGTTTAATCACATACATGCAAAAAAATATCCCCCCGTCCTCCAGCCGTGCCAGGACGGTCATTCTGCAAAACATCCCCCAGTCATGGGGGAGAGGGTGAATCTGCGCGGGGTGCGAGACCTCTGCAACGCCAGGCAGGCCCGACCCTCCGTCTACTCACTGCAGTGTAACGCCAGCTGCCTCACAAGAGTATCATCAGCATTAATTTATATTTACACAAAGCCCAACGATCCCAGGTGGTAAAGCAGCAGGTGACTGCGAAGAAATCATTTGAAGACAAAATCACCGCCCGGTTTTTATAAGCAGCATCTCCCTGTATAGCCCAGGGACTTCAGAGCCCGGTGAGCAGCAGGTGATGTCTATAGTTACCTCCCACAAAACAATTTTCCTCCAAACTCTTGACAAAAGCCAACTCCCGGCGACGCTCTCGACCGCGGCGCTGCTGCGCAGGGACGAGCTGTGTTCAGCCTCCCCAAGCCGCTGCCTGCCCGCTCTTGCAGGACACATTGTGAAAGCGTAAGATGCCGACTGGCATCCGGGGTGATTCTCTCCGAAAGAAAGCAATTCCTACAAAACAGGCATTATGCAAATGGATTTGCCACCAAGGCAAAGACCTGCCTGAGTAATTAAAAGTGAGTGAAGGGAAAAGTCATCTGAGAAGGCTATTTAATTGCCTGTATCTTCTTTTTTCTTCTTTAAGAAAACAAAAGAAGGAAGCCTGGAAGAGCTGGATGGCTGAGGAGGGTGCTGGAGTGATGCTCGGCTGGGCAGCGCTGCCCAGAGCCCCCGGGAGCAGCAGGTAGGGGCCAGGGATGTCTGGGGGAATACCCTGCTTGTTTCCTATTCATCCGACACCCTGTGTCCCGAGACAGAGCCATAGCTCATCCAGTTCCTCACCCTTGCAGCAGATTTGCTCGTTATTTGTTAGATATCTGGTTTAAAAGTTTCTCTCAGGAAATCAGGAAAAAAAAAAAAAAAATCCTTAAGATTCATGCACTTCTCAGACAATACAGCATCTATATATCCATGGGTTTCCACAAGGGTGATATTCAGCCTTTATTCATTTTAATGGGGGTGCAGGCTCTTGGATAGTAAACGTGAGCTCACCAGCAATAATATTTCTTTTCTTTGCTATAGTTCACGCACTTTATAAACGTAATTCACACGTGGTAAGGGGTATGCAGTCTACAGGGCAGAAATCAACACTTTGACAGCTTCTGCCATCCTATTACCATAGCCTGGGCTCTTCTGTAGAACTTTGTCATCTAGAAACGACAAGTGCTAGATAAGAAGTGGGCATTGCTGTTATATAGCTGCAGGCTGTTTGTCCAAGCTCCCTCTTGAATACTTATAAATAGCAAAGACATTTGCATAAATAATTCATCTGCACGCACAAAAAAATGTACTGAGAGGGGGGAAAAAGATGACGGCTGCTTCCGCAGCGAGCAGGGCACACGCTGTGCCATCCCTGCCTGCTTGGCTGGAGCCCCTCGCACCCGGCTGGCACCCAAGGAGAGGGCGCTGGGGCTCATCCTGAGCACCCTGGCAAGTGCTTGCTGAGAGACGTGGCCAGGCTGTGCCAGGGACTGGTGGCTGTTCCTGGCAGTACCCACGAGCCCCAGTTCCCCTTTTCCACCTGGGGACATCCTGGCAGCACTTCTTGTAGCTCAGGTGCAGAGGTTCAGCTTCAGTTCCCCTGTTAACCCCCAAGGATTTATTTTTTTTTTCCACCTTTAACTAGTAGGGATGTAGGTGAGTTAATTGAATGAGGCTTGGCATAAGTTTTTTGCCTTGATAATACTTCTTAATTTGACTGTCCTTGTTCGGGAGCCCGTTACACTGCGGGTGTGTGTGCTGGCAGGGATTGCTCAGCTCTGCCCCAGCACCTCGGCACCCAAAGAGGCAGCACAAGCCTCTGGCGCTGCGGCCACCGTGGCAGTGTGGGGTTTGGTTTCAGTGTAGGGAGACCCGGGGAACCCCTCCTGGCAGGCTCAGCCCCTCCCAGGGCCTGTCGCATCCATCTGCCTCCATTTATAATCATGATCAATAGTGTTTTCTCTCTTCACCCAGCTCCTGGCAGGACCAACAGATGAGAACACCAGAGACCTCATAAATCTTGGTTACTGTGCTCCCCAGCCAGCGCGGCAGAGGGACGTTCTGCCGCGGTCTGAAGCTCTGGGGAGTGGGAAGAGCAGCTCTGTGCCAGTACGACTCGGTCAAGTCCCCGCAGGGACAGTCGCCCTGGCTGGTGGCCCCCGTGGTGGGGCAGAGCAGACAACCTGCATGCCCCACACATCCTCTAGCCCCTGGGGAACCCGGCTCCTTGGGCACAGGTACATAAAGAAACCTAGGTGACTCCTTAGGGCGTCCCGTTTGCTCCTTCTCAGACATGAAATTTAGGATTTTTCTTCATCAAAACACGTCTGTACTTCGGCACTTGCAGAGGTGGTTTCAAACCCGCAGCGACGGCTCCTCTGCTCTGCAGCTCCTGCAGCTCCCTCACACCCAAGCTGCAGTTCCTAACGCTCTTCCAAAATCCAGGAGCATCCCGGTGCTGTCAGTCCTGCTCCAGAACTCCCCAGCCCGCTGACTCCTGACCTTCCCTCCCGGGGAGCCCACACAGCCCTCGCCCCATGCTCCAGGCACAGCATCCTCCTCCCAACTGATTTTCTGGTGTGAAGGTGAAGCACGAGCAAGGGAGGAAGATGGAGACTCTGCCTGGGAGAAAGGGCAGTGCTGTGGATAGTGGCTGCCCCAACTTTCCTCTCTTCATCTGCTCCGTTGTTACTGCAGACCCCGGTGCTGCAGAACCAGCTCAGACCCTGCGGTGTCTCTTGTGGGTGCCCCTGTGACCCCTCTGAGAGTCACCCAGCGGTGGGGGCTGACAGGAGCAGCCTGGGCTGGCTTGTCCCGAGGGAAGAGCGAGGAGATGGCCTTTGGCCTGGGGTGACTTTGCTTTCTGCAGCTGGCTCTTTGCAGCATCGTTGGAGATGCTTCCCAGGAGCAGCTGGGGGTGGCTCCGGGTCACCCATGTGCGTTCCTGCCCTCTGGAAGCCCAGCATCCTGCCTGGTGAGCCCAGACCTGCCCGGGAGCTCCCTGTCCCTTGGTTTCCCTCCTCCAACACGGAGGGTTTGTCCCTTCAGATCACTTTTTGCAGTAGGGTCTTGCCTTGCAGACAGACCCCCCCATAACAAGGGGGTCTGTCAGACCCAACAGCCAAGCACCACAGTCTCGATAACAAATAACCCCAAGACTGGGAATATTTTGGGATGCCAGGCGAACAGCACTCTCCGGAGAAGCCTCACTGGGTTGTTTTCCATCTTTCTGCTCCCTCTTTCATTTACATTTATGTTACCTGCTGCATTCACTGCTCCTGCTGCACTTTTACTGCTGCTGCCCCAGCCAGGGAGTCCCTCTGTGCCCCTGACGTGGGGCTGAGGAGGAGGAGGAGGAGGAGGAGGAAGAGGCCACCTCGGCTGGGAGAAGGAGCATCCCAAGTGCCCTGTGTGGGGAGCCTGGCTGGCCGTGCCCTCGCCCCATCTCCAGCAGCAGTGAGGGAGGATTTCAGAGTGTGTTTTATACCGTCTACTAAAAGTAAATGTGCCGTTTCCCTCCCTGGGAAACAGAACATAAAACCCAAGCAGAATAACAGTCTTTTCTATTTCATCTTCTGTGGGGGCAGCGGGAATGAATTATTCAGCAGGCACATGGTTATGAGAAGCTGGGCACTGCAAGGGCCATGGTGACGTGGAGCAGGCGGGGGCGATGGCAGAAGGGGACGGGATCCCCGGTGTCCCCCGGTGTGGTCAGTTCTCCCCCCTCCCTTGGGGTCGTGCCCTCGCCCAGCTCAGCCGCGGGGGGGGCTGGAGGAGGCTGCGTGTCCCCAGCTGTGCCTGCAACCCCGGGCTCTGCTGCCACCCTCCAGCCACATCTCCCCCCTTCCTTCTCCATCCCTGCCCGAGGCCATTTGATAAAACCACAGCATCACGGAAACAGCAGGCAGAAAGCACCCGTTTGTGCTGCCCCCGTCCATCACCAGAAACAAGCAGATGCAGCTCCAGCTGCTGGTTTCCCTCCGCAGCGTTAGGACAGAGGTTCCCACCGGGTCGCTCCCGAGGCTGAAGCCAAAACAGCGCAGCGAGGCCCAGCTCGGTCCATTGGCAGCTGCAGCGCAAAGCCCAGCACTTACCCATGCGTGGGGCTGGAGCTTCAACCCAGCACCTCCTGGGGAAAAAAAAATGGGACAAGGAGAAGCGTCATGGCAGCTGGGAGACCAAGCTGGCAGGCGCGGAAGCAAAGGCCTCTGGAAAAACTTTGCATATCTAATTGGTCTCTGTTCCGATTCCGGCCAGCCAGTCATCAAAAGCCTCCTCAGTCTGGCTTTTTAATGAGAGATTTTCATATATTAACACTTCATTAAGTCTGTAGCCAAGTCATTTTTAGCACAATTTAAAATGCACGTGCTGCGTGGCCCTGACTCTCGCCTGGCTGCTCACGATAACGGTGCAGCCCAACATAGCCCACCCTGCCTCTGCCAGCTGCCCTGGAGAGCTGGGAATGGAGCTGGGAACAGAACTGGGAATAGAGCTGGGAACAGAGCTGGAACGGGGCTGGGAATAGAGCTGGGAATGGAGATGGGAACAGAGATGGGAACAGAGCTGGGAATGGAGCTGGAATGGAGCTGGGAATGGAGCTGGAACAGAGCTGGGAACAGAGCTGGGAATAGAGCTGGGAATGGAGCTGGGAATGGAGCTGGAACGGAGCTGGGAACAGAGCTGGGAATAGAGCTGGAATGGAGCTGGGAATGGAGCTAGGAATAGAGCTGGGAATGGACCTGGAATGGAGCTGGGAATGGAGCTGGAACGGAGCTGGGAACAGAGCTGGGAATAGAGCTGGAATGGAGCTGGGAATGGAGCTGGAACGGAGCTGGGAATGGAGATGGGAATAGAGCTGGGAATAGAGCTGGAATGGAGCTGGGAATGGAGCTGGAACGGAGCTGGGAATGGAGCTAGGAATAGAGCTGGGAATGGAGCTGGAACGGAGATGGGAACAGAGCTGGGAACAGAGCCACAGCAGAGGGCAAAGAAAATTCTCTTTGGCCCATCCCACTCTTTCCTTTCTCCCTCTCTTTGTCCCAATCCCTCTCCCTCCCTCGCTCTCTCACCCCCTCAATCCCTCTGCCTTCTTGACCATCTCTTGCTCTCCCTCCTTCCCACCTTCCTTTCCCCCTACATTTGATTTCTCTCTGTCCTTCTACTCTCCACTCATCATTATCTCTCTCCCTCCATCTTGCTCCCTGACCCTGTTTTTCTTCCACCATGCGCCTGCAGGACTCCTCCTTCCTTTTCTAGTAATTTCTCCTTCTCTACTTCCACCACGTCCTCCCACCCCTTTTTGCCTTCCCAGACCTTTTCAAACTCTAATGCCCCTCAGACCTCTCGCCCCTTTTCAGCATCGACTTTTTTTCTGGCCTCTATTTGCCCTCTGGCCTCTACTTCCCTCCAGCCTCCCACCCCTTTTTTGACCTCCCACCACGTTTCGACCTTCTGCGGAGATCCATGCCCTGCTGTCAACAGCTGACTTGTTCCAAAAATTCATGAGATGCTTTTCATTAAAATTTTTGTGCCTTAAAATAAACCCTCAAAAGCTAAAACTTACTCAGAAAACAACCATCTGCCATCCTAAAATAATACAAGCTACAGTAAAAACAGGCTGTGGAAAACTCCCTGAGTAATGACTGTGTGTACAGTAAGGTACAAGCAGGGAGCAAAAGTCAGAAACAGTGGTTTCTCCCAGCTGTGATTTACTACTACTCTTTTTAGAAATTAAATATAACTCCATGTTAGTCCTTCAGCCTAAAGATGGAGAGATAAGGGCGTCTACAGGCAGGGACATGCTGCGTCCAAGAATTACTCTCAGGAAATATTGCTCCGTTTGCCCTTTTAAACAGTTATTTCAGCTTATTACTGAACACATCGTTGTGGCTTCTTAGAAATCCTTCACCTATGCAGCAATCCTTGGCCTCTCTCCCATTAAAGGATTTCAGTGCACATCAGCGGGGTTATTAAATTAAGCCTCCAAAATTGGAGGGGCGTGCTTGCACCTTTCAGAGACAAATAAGGTCAGCAGAAGGTTAAGTGGAAGAGGCAGCATGAGGGCACCAGAGGTGAGCCCTGTGCTCCAGTCAAACCCCGAGGCGGTGGTCCTTTCCCTGGGCAGCTCAAGGAGCATCATCTTAGCTCCCCAAAAATCTCTTGTATCCCCTCTATCCCAGGGGCTGGGGAGTCCTGCAGTCTTGTCTGAGTCGGTCCAGGGAATCTGTTTTCCCTGTGGCTGCCTCACTGCTGCAGATTTTTTTTTGGAAAAAGCAATGGTGACAAAAACCACCTGTAATATTTCCATCCCCTGCCTCTCCTGCTGCCTCAGCTCCCAACATGCATGGCACTGTCATAGTAAGAAATGTAATTTAGGTGATGGATGGGCTCTGCTCGATTCCTGTAATATCCTCATGAAAATTTTAAACAGTGCAGATTACCTTACTCTACATAGCTGTCTGCTCTGGGCAGCCCGGGTGCTGCAGGGGACCAGCCTGAAAGGCCGGAGGGCTTGTCGGTACAGGAGTGAAACCAGTCCCTCCTGTAAGAAAAGAGAAGGACAGGAGCTGGGCTGCGTCAGGGCATGTTTTCAGGAAGAGGACACGGTCTTGCAGGCTCGGGGTGCCGGGCACCTCAGTGCTGAGCTCGGGCACGGCTGCCTGTGCTGCTGGCGTACGAGGGGAACCGGGTTTTCCTGCTGCTGCAAGTCTGCTACAGGAGGTAAATCTGCCATTAAGCAGCTTTGCAGTATTAAGCGAGGCTAATTCTTTCATGGGGTAGGAGCGTTTTATTTCAATACTGTAAAGAAGGTATTTGCAGCACTACAAATACTTGTCACAGACTGAGGAAGGTAAATCCGGTGACCCCAGCTCAGAGGTAGATCAGTATCGATAATAATTTCCTAAAACACACTGGGTAGGGGGATACCCTTCCTGCCCCTGTGCTGATGCCCTGAAGCGTGAGGTCAGACAGGGTTTATGTTACCTGTATCCTCTTACCCGGACTGTAGCGTTGGCGTAGCCATCCCCGGAGACCATTAACCACAGCGAGGGATGGGAGCTGTCATAATTTCTTCAGCTCCTGCTCCTCCCCTGCCTGCCACAGAGAGAAACAGAGACACGCGTGCCCTTCCCAGGACTCATACTGTGACTGTGCACAAATGCACATACGAGCTGTATTTTGGCCTCTGCTTCCCCTCAGCAGCAATTTCTACCCACTGCTGTGAGTCTGATGGCACTGAGTGGCTCTGAATTGGTTTGTCCCCAGGACATCTGCTTGGCTAGTCGAGGTCTGAAAGGCCAGCCAGCCTTCCCAGGTCATTCTCAGTGATTTTCCAGCTGCAGAGAAGAAACAGGCAGGAAATTAGTCAGCAGTGTATTGGGAATAGATTATGTGGGAAGAGAAAGGGAGCGTGATGCCATCCGTCCCTGCGCAGCCGAGCCCGTTGCAGGGTTCAGCCCGAGCAGAGGCTTCCCAGTGCACAGCGCTTGACAGATACTAAAAGAAGAGTCAAATCCCTTTGATTTTTAAATGTCTGGGTCTTGATCCCATAATGCTGTCTGCACTGCCTGGGAGAAGCCACCCGTACTGAGTGATCTTCATTTACATGTTGTGACAGTGATTTATTCACCATAAAAGCCGCCTCTGCCTCCTCTCGCTGCTGTCTCAGCCGTGCCCCGGTTCCTCTGCCACGAGCTCGCTTTCTCCCTCCTGTGCCTCCTTTACAACGGGGAAAGGAGCAGTGCTTGCCCGCCTGTACAAAAATCCTCAGGATTTACAGTCACCAGCATCACCGGGTCCATCATTTCTCCACCAGTGCTGCAAAACCACCCAGGGGGATGGGAAGAGCGGAGCAGTGGAGTCACTGGTTCTTCCCAGCAGAACCAAGACACATCCAGACCCTTCCCCATCACCAGGAGCTGAAGACCACGAGCTCCTGGGCTGGTCCTGCCCCGATTCCCCCCCGACCTTCAGGCTCTGCCACACAAGGACAGACACACGGGTGTCCGGACAGCAGCACCCTGCCCTCGTCTCGGCCACCCACCAGCCCAAGCCCTGCTGAGGCCGAGGCACAGCCACCACGTGGGGAAGGGAGAGAGGCAGAAGCGGGGAGGCTGCACGCGAGGAGCAGCTCTTCGAAAATACCCTGAAAGTTTCCTCCAAGCCCATAATGAACAGCCAAGCCCCGGCTGCCCACGAGCACGTGCTGTGGAGGGTGAATGGGTCCCTCTGACGGGTGAATGACTGGAGCCTCTGGATAAGCTGAAGGTTCTATTACTGGTGCATTATTGATGAGCCTCCTCGGGAGAGCTGGGACTGTTTCCCTGGCTCCATGTCTGGGCACCGCAGCACGGAGATGATGGACTACCCCAAAGTCTGACCTGTGAGGGAATAACTCTATTTTAGTTCAGACCCTAAAGAGACTTAATGACTAAGTGAGCCTCTGCAGAGGACGTGCCCTGCCTGCCTTGCCCCACTGCCTGGTCCGATCCCCCCGTCCTGTCCTGCTGTGTCTCAGTGCCCAGTGAGAAACCAGTTTCTTGATTACATAGTTATTACTAGAGAAGAGTTTTGCTTATATGTGGATGCTGTGATGGAGGCCTGGCTCATACACGCAGCTAGGGATTGCCTTTCTCCAGAGGATTCACATTTTAATCAGGCAAGACAGAGCAAGAAGGGAAACTGAGGCACAGAGCGATGAAAACAGTAACCTAAAACATTTTTTAATTGAGCATCCAAAGCCAACGCCCCTCCCAGGAGCCAGCGTGACCTTCAGAGAGTTTTCCTCATTCTTTACCTTCTCAAAGCACGCAGGGCAGGGGGGGATGCCCCGCTCCTCACCAGCCTGGCAGGCAGAAAGAACCCCCCTTCCCCGTGAAGTGTCTCTGTCTGCAGCAGCTCTGCTGAAGATTTAGTTCCCAAACTTTCCTCCAAATTGATAAATCTGCTCTCGCTGCCCATAATCTCCTTGCTGATTACTGCAGCCTGGTGCTGCCACCGAGAAGTGAACGGAGCAGGTTTAAGCAGATGGTGACTTGCAGCTCTACACATTTCATCAGATTGTTATGACTGGATTTGCTTTTTAAAGCCTCAGAAGTTCAGTGGGGCTTTTTTATGTCGAACCCCTCCCCGCGCACACGCTGAATTGGTTCTGACCAACTGAAAACCTTCTGCTACATGAAGTAAATTTCTATTAGAGAAGCTTTTGCAGCAGAAAGCATGGCTCATCGGTAAAATCAAGCCAATGGGATTGTAGCTATTGATTTTTTTCCTATTTCTACCACTATTCAGCTGCTTAGAAAACATTGCTGTAGCAGATGATAATCACTTTGGGGCAGACTTCTAATTGCAGGAGCTCAGCAGACAGTTTACCTGCATGCAAGCTCAGCCTACCAGCAATTTTTTTAAAAAGTGGAAAGAAACTATTTAAAATCTGTGTACAGACACCATAAAAGACCCCACTAGCCACACACGGGCCTGTGCACTGCTTGGTGCTGTACAGACCGAGAGTGATGAAGCATCCCCTTTCCCCATGGTTTTTAAACAAGAGGTAGTCAAACACGGCAGCCCAGGGAGTCAGGAGGATAATCCCCGGGGTCACATCTGTATGGCGGGAAGAAATGTAATTGTGATGCAGACAGACAGGGTTGAGCTCGCTTTAACCTGGAGTGCTGTGGGCTCAGACGCAGGGTGAGCTGCCGGGGTCACCTCTCCCACGGGAACGGCTCAGGACCTCGCTCCGTGACCCACCCGGGCCACGCAAACGGGCCAAGGCCTGCGGAGAGAGGGCACAAATGCCCAAGTTAACTGCCCCGTGTCACATCTGCCGGGAGCTGGGCAGCCCTGCAGAGCGTGGCTCCTTGATCTCGGCTCCGAACCGCCCAGTCCTGCTGGGAAGCGGCTCTTGGCTGCTGGCGCTGAGACCCCAGAAGCCATTGGCTTCAAAAACCTGCTGGCTGCTGGGTTTTGTTATTTCTTCCCACGTGCTCCTCGGCGGTGACATGTGCCTGCCTGGCACCTCGGTGAGTTTGGAGCAGGGACCACGGGAAGGAGCGTGGGGCACAGCCGCATCCCAGGAGACCGGGTCCCTGCCCAGGCCAGGCGAGCGGCGCCCCGGCGAGCGCAGCACCTAACGGTGCTGCTCTGCACTGATGGGGAGGGAGGGTCAGGAGCCCGCCGGTGCTGCCAAATCGGAGCTGGACTGCGGTGACCTCCTACAGAAACCCCCTGGTAAACAGATGGGAGCAAAATTATGTTGGCAGCGTAGAATGGTTGAAAGATACCACATTCAGATTTTGTCTCCAGCCCAAAGAGATGACTACAGCGAGTGACAGACCTGCCAGGATTTGAAGTCGATGCAGGGTAAATGACAACAGAGTAAGGCCCAGAAACGCTGCACCTCAGGAACTGGGTTTCTTGGGAACCCCTCCCCAGCGCTGGGCTGTCTCACAGCACCCCAGACCCTCCTGTGCCCCCCCTCATCGGCACGACAGCCGCCTGGCCAGGATCGGACCCCTTCCAGCATCTGCTGAGGCTCAGTGTCTGGTAGCTAATTAGCTCTACAGCAAGCTGGCATTAGGAGGCCCAATCAACAGTATTTCATTTATAAACAGGAAACAGCTGTCCCCCTCTTTGCATACAGAGATAATTTTAAAACGCATTAACCCCTCCCTGCAAGGCTGCCTGGGGAGGGGGGGCGTTTCTGCCGGGTAACCCCAGGTGGTGTGGGGCTGGGTGAGGCTCACACCTGCCCAGTGTCTCCCAGAGCTTTCCCGTTTGGGTGCAGCACATCCCCACCTGGATCCGCACGGGATGCACACCGGCTGTGGGGGGGACGGAGAGGGACTCCTGAACCTTCACCAGCTCCCTGCCCTCAAAGGAGTGTTACAAAACAGAGGATGTTTTCAAGGTGGCTGTTTCTAGCCCTTAGGAACATCTCCATAAAGTTTAGAGAGACCCTTTGGGTCAGGATTACCCAGGGTGAGGGCACTGACTTCCCAAGGAAGACAGATAATGAATTTTGCAGCTGGGTCAGAGGAGAAGTGACTGACCCGGCACTGAAGCTGTCCCAGAGTTAACTCCATCAGACCTCACGCAGCCGAGAGAGCCGCGGCACGAGCTGCAGCCCGCCATCCATCACTGTCTCCAGCAATTTGTCCTTCGTCTCGGAGCTGTCACAGACCTCATCAGCTCCTGCAGCTCACCAGCCCACGTGCTGCTGGTGCCTGCCAAGCAGAAAGGACAGCAGGAATAAGTCTGCCATCGCTTTCCAGGGCATGTCACGGATGCCCCAGAAGGGCAAAGATCCAGGTTTTCTTCGCACACGTCGGCATTATGGCTGGTTGTTGCTTCTGTTTGGGATCTGCTGCCCACAGAGATGGAAGGGGCTCCTGCGGCGCTTTGCCCTGCGCTGAGCCCACTTGCAGGAGGGCTGGAGCGGGCTGGAGGGACAGCGCTGTGAGCAGCCCTGGAGCTGCCTGGATGGAAACCTTGTGGCCAGGCGCCAGCTGGAGAAGGCTCCGGCCGCTCAGACGTTCCCCTCTGGACAGGGAAGGTGAGACTTGTAGAGGAGGTGGCTGGACCGTGGCATTTTGCCTCTTCAAAGGAAGGGAATTGTGTGTCGTCACACTGCAGATCAGCTGGAAGCTTCACCAGCCTCCTCGGTGCCTGATTTTCCATACCCCGTGCCTACAGCAGAGAAATTGGCTCCATCACATGGTTTATACCCCCCACCCTCAGTGGCTGGTCTGGTTTAAGGCACCTGAAGACTATCACAGCCTTGCAATGAGCCGCATGAACCAGGCTCCTGGGCTGCCTTTCTGGGCTGGGAGCTTGTTCCTGGGAGCCAGCAGGGAGCCAGCAGTGCCGGAGGGGCCCAGGTTGCCAGGATGCTCAGCACGAGGCACAGTGGAGCTGAGGGATGCGGCGGGAGCCAGGATGAGGCCGACACACAGCCTGGCCCTGGCACAGCGCAGCCCCGGGCGCAGCGCGGCCCTGAACCGCTCCGGGCGGGAGCGACGGGCACGTGCCTCAAGGGCTTTCCAGAAGCGGGCAAGACAAGAGTTTGGACCCCGCTCAGGGAAATTCGGCAGCTTGCCGGGGCCGTAATTAACATGCAGGAGCTCCGGCAGCAGCAGTGAGCTCGGGTTATTCCTAACACATAAACACCATCTGTGCCCTCGGCGCGGGGCTCAGCGCCTCTCGCAGCGGCACAGGTTGCGGCACCAGCTCAGAGGAGCTCGAGATGTGGGTGATGCCCTTGAAATCCTCCCCCGCCACCCCCGGGTGCTGGTGATAAACCAGCGGGATCAAGGAGAGAAACAGGGAGTGAAAACGGAGGGGAAAGAGGGAGCTGGGAGCAAAGGGTCCGGTGTGCTGGACCACACCAGGCACCAGTTGCTCCATCACTGGTACCACGGGGGCTGCTCAGGCTCAGCTGAAAGGCTTTAACAGCCTGGGAAGGTTCATTTTTACATCCTGTTTGAGGTATTCTCACAGCTTCACAAAACGACTTTACGGGAAAAAGAAAAAAAATTATATATATATAGGGAATACTGGACAAATTTTTTTGCGTTTCCAGTTTATCACCCTGATGAAAGTTAAAGCATGTGGCGTCTTTAGCCTACATTCACATATCAGCATGTCTGTCTTTTTGTTTGTTTGGTTGTTTGTTTTTTTGTCCTCTAACCTAGTTACGTTCCCATAAACGTAGTCTGGCCTGGAGGTATTTAAGATGTAATGAGTTGCAACGCAGCCTGCAAGCTCCCAGCGCGTTCCTCGAGGAGGAACAGCCAGGCTGGGCATGGAGGGGAGCCTGGTCCGGGGAGGGCAGTGGGGATCTCGGGGTTTAATCACACCCGCAGTGGGAAATGCCACAGAGAGGTGGGAGATTTTATATGGATGTCTGTGGGGAAAAAAAAAAAAAAAAAAAAAAAGAAACGCAAAAATAATTTGCAGAATCGAGAAATTAAGGATGGGGAAGGAAAAAGACTTGAGAGTGGGTGGAGGTGATGGGGATCGCTGTCCCGGGGTGGCCTCAGCAGGTCCCTGCGGGCGAGCCTCTGCACACCCTAATTAAATTAGTGCTCTTTATGAAGTAGTAACCAACTTTCTTCCCAGTCACTCATAGTTTATTCATGCATCGCTCATTATTTTTGAAATCCCTTCGCATTTCCCCCCTCACAAGGTGCTCTCCTTTAAATCTTAATTATCACCTAAACGCCAGATCCCGGCTGCTGTTTCATTCCTGTAGCGAGGCTGTTTGAACTCTGCCACCGACGCCTTCGGAGGCTTTGGTATTACACTAAACTTCTTCCATCGCCATTAGCATATGCAGTAATTTATACAGTGATTTTAATTGAATACTCAGACCTCAGGGTCACGTATGGAAATAGGACAACACTGGGAGCAGCTTCAGCTACTTCAAAGCCCAGGGGTGGGCGCAGACACGCACGCGAGCACGGCGCTGCGGGTGAGCAGCGGGGAGAGCTCGACCCAGGGAAGATGCTGATGGCTTTGGGAAGGAGAAAAGTGCCCGTGGGGGTCAGGAGGGACCTTGTGGCCCACAATGGGGCAGCTCCTGGCCAAGAAGGTGAAAGGAGAGAGTGACCAGCTCCAGCTGCGCTGGGGAAACTGAGGCAAGGAAGCACCCTAAAGCAGTTTAACCCAGGATGCCCAGTCGTGGCTGTTATATTTTCCTCTAAAGACCCCCGAGTGCTGGCTCTGATTTGGTTTTGGGGTGTGTTTAGCACCATTCTGGGAAATGTGAAAATAATAATAACTATTAAAGATAATGTAATGATCTGCTGGCTCACGGGTTAATTCTCAACTCACAAACAGACAATTATGCCCAGAATGTAAAACATTTTATCAATATTAATGGTGAAAAAAGAAATGGTGGCTCTTTTGTTGGGATTTTTTTTTTTTCACAAGTTCCATTAATTCGTTGTCCAATTGATGCATATTCAGAATGGTATAAGTGGGGCCCTCACTGTTTCAATTAGCATTAATGCACAATTATTTTTCTCCATATTTATGCTGCTCTTGCAGGGCATGGGTTTTGGTTGTTGGTGGGGGTTTTTTACATTTGTATGTTAATTCAGTGTTTAAAACACCCTTCTCCCCAAACTGTTTGTGTGGTGATAAAGTATAATGAGAGGGAGAGAGATTTACGGCTAAAACACCGGAGGAGGAAGAGGGCTGCCTATCAAAGCAGGGGATAAATCCTGGCTTTTACCAGATCATAAGATATAATTGCATCTAAAATGGAGATTGTACAGATTCAATTCCTTCCTCGATGCTCTTTACTGTCGAGAATTTGCAGCAAAAATACCCCGGCCCTGCGCTGGCGTTTCCCTGCTGCTGCCCGGGCGCTCGCCCCTGCCCTGCACCCGCGGGCTCTGCGCTGGGAGCACCCACAGCCGAGACGTGCCGTGGGGACAAACCGGTTGCAAAATAGCTCCTTGTGAGCTTGGGGGTTTGTGACGCCTCTGCACGTTGGGATGGAAGTGGGGCAGATCTCCCTGCGCCGTTATTTTGCCTGGAGGAGATAGATACTGAATTCTGAAGTGCTGGTAGTCACCTCCCTCCCATGCAGCGGGGTGGGTGGGGGACACAGAAATGAACTTCCCCCGTCCCTTAATCTTTAGAGATGCAAAACCTTGATTTTTAAAGACTTCATTTTTGATTTATTCTTTTTCAATACGTCTTTTTTAAGACTTCTTTTTTTATTATTTTTTAGTACTTTTTTTTTTCTTTATTCTTATTACATATTACTTTCTTTTTAAAAAAATGTTTCTCTCTTTGTTAGCCTTTTGGTGCATCCCAGTCTAACAACGTTGGGGTACAGGGGAGTCCCTTCTGTCCCTTGGCAGCAGAACCAGGCGTCCAGCCCTCGGTCTGCAGCGGGGAACCAGCGCAGGATGGGGGGCTGGTGCAGGATCCCAGCACCATTTGCCACGAGACCGCCCAGGCTTATGGCACTGATGAATATCCCCCTGCTCCCTTCCCATCAGCTGCTAAAAAAACCCAAAACACCCAACTTTTTTTTTTTTTTTTTTTTTGAGAAAAGAGACAGAGAAGAGCTCTGGTTGATCAATCTTCCCACAGCCCTTTGGCAGCAGCACTGCCTGGGCAGGGAGGGAGCTGAGCCCAATCGATGCTCGTTAGTGATGCTCTAAAAGGAAAATAGTTTACAGCCTCTATCTGGGGAGGGAGATGAGCTTGTTGCTTTCTCCTCTAGAGGTGGGAAAAGGGCCACCTTGGCGATGGGGTAGGGCTTGTGCTAGCAGGGCTGCAGCCAAGATGTGAGCCATTGTTGGCATCCGAGGGCTGCCCTCGGCAGAGGTTGGCGTGGGCAGCGCAGGCAGCAGGTGACGTGTCTCATCCTCACCTTGGGGTCTGAGAGAGAGGGGCTGGGGTCTGCTCCCCGCTGGCAGCTGCTCACTCCCCTCCCCTCTCCTTTCTGCCCCAGAGAAGAAGGGTTTGCTAACGTCGGCCCTGCTGTGACCCGTGGGGGCTCAGAGATGCCCGAGCACCCAGCCAGGATCAGGGATGGTGCAAGGCGGGTGGGGACTCACAGGGTTCTGATTTATTCCCCAATTTAGGGGCTGAGCTGGCTGCAGAATTCCCTGAACCGAGCTAAACCAGCAAGCCAGGAAAAGCGTCCCTTTCCCACCCGGCTCCATAAATCACACGTTGATTCAGGACCCTCTCAGCCAGGGGCGGGCGGCCGGGAAAGCCTGATCTGTGATAAAGGCAGAGGCAGCACTATCTCTCCCTGTTGAGCAGGTTTATGGAGGCACGTGCTGGGAGGGAGACATTTGGGTGGCCTGGTTCCTTTGGGAGAACCTCCAGAGACCCAGGGGAAACCCTCTGGGCCATACTGGGACCTTACCTGCCGCAGCAAAAGCATCACAAAATCTGCTCAAGGAGCCGATTCTCCACGTGCATCGTAATTCCCTGTGAGTCACACGTTGCCTCCGGTTTAGGCTGCATTTTAATTGCTGTTCTGGGTCCCTCACACTTAATTCCTATTTGCACACCCAGGGAGAGAAAGCGCCTCTGCCATAGGTAGCGACTCGCTATTGATGGTGCTGCTGTAATTAGCACCGTGAAAATATTTCTGTTGGACTCCAGGTCACCTCGGCTGCTGTGTGGCTCTGAGTGAGTAAATGAATCCAGCTGGGCAGCTGTTCTCCGGGTCTCAAGGCTGAAAAAAAAGGAGGAAAGAGGGAAAAGCCAAGTGGCAGAGTCTGCCTGTGGCTGGGGATCCTCCTGATGAGCTGCGGCTGGGGCTAATGAAAGGGAAATAATTACAAAATTATGCCTTACTGGCAGATATTTAGGGCTGGTGAAAAAGGGGAGTAAATGGAGCAGGTAACGCCCCATCCTCCCCTCCCTGGTACCAAGTCTGGCCCTCTACAGCCTCTGATTGTGGCAAGGGTGGGTAAAAAGCAGAGAGCCAGGATTCCCAAAGGACGGTGCCGTTCCTCAGATGCACCGCAGAAATGCTGAGTCCTGCTCCTGCACTTGGCCTTGGGCCAAACCTTTGCCTAACCTCAGCGAGGGCTCCTGCAGCCCGCGAGGAGACGGAGGATTTAAGACCTAATTTCCCATTAAATACATACAAGCTAAAAACGGCCAAGGGGATTTCTAATGCCAACAAAACATCTGCAACAGCGAGATGAATAGTTAGGGACAAAGATATTTATAGATTCGTTTATTTTGGCTCCTTTGAAGAATTTCAGAGGCATCCTTTTGTCCACTACGAGCTGGTTTCTGTCTGAAGCAAAAAGCTCAAGCAGGGCGGTCACGAGAGCAGAGCTGAGAGAGAAACCGGCTGTGCTGGGAGCCCACGTGCCCTGGACACTTCTCCTGGGGCTTGGGGAACATCAACCTGCAGTGCACGAACCAGGGCAGAAAGAAGCACCGAGAGAGACCCGGGGGTGCAAACACAGAGGGTTTCACCCCCAACCTCCAGAGCATGGAGGGCAGTGAACATTTGCCCTCTAATTGCTGATTTTCCCTTCCCAGGGATGACGTTACTCCTTTTGGGCAAACAGCAGGAGCTCAAGGCTTGAGCTCTGAGGAGTTTGAGGTTCAAGCTTCATCCTTAACTCATTAAAGTCCCCGAAGCTGAAGAGATTTAAATTTTGGGACACTACTGTTTCAGGCTCACGGGGAGGTGTGTCTTAATGCTTCCCTTATTCCCCAACTTACTATTATAAGCCCCATCAGCTCAGCTTGATTTCCTTGCACCTTGTGTTACAATGAGGAGTAAAATACACCCTGGAGAGAGCGTGGGCAGCTCTGGGGACACTGCACAAGGGCAAGTCACCGGCCCAGCTGCAGGCACGGGGGATACACGGCTTGGTTTGAAAGCAAACAGGAAAATACAGCAATTCTAGGAAGTAGCTGACAATCTTTGTTTAGTCAGTTAAAAATGCAGCTGTGAGCGTTCTTCCGGTTCTGCATTTTGCCAAACATCTCTCACTGCTTGGGAAAAAAATCCCGACGGCAAGGGCTCACGCGCCTGCCACGCAGGCTCCTAATTTCATAGTTCAGTGTATTAGAAAATAGGAGGAGGATTTGTAAAGCGAAGGAAATAGTTTAAAACACCTCACAGCTCTTTATGGCTCAGCAGACCTGGGTCCTGAATTGCAGCAAACGTGGGAGTGTGAAGTACGTGCAGAGATATATGCCACAGATGCATTTATTTTAGGATATGCTTAGCATTAATGTGCTCGCATTTTGGGGGCTGAATAGAGTTGTAATATTCATGGGAAGAGCTGGGTTTTCCTCACCAGGAGGCACAAGACCCCACTTCACAGGGCACCATTGATTGGGGAAGGGGGTTCCCGTCCCCGCAGCCCCCAGCGGGTCCGCAGAGCGCACCCCGCGTCAGCCTTGCACCCCCTGATGCTGCTCATGCCAAACTCCTGCTGGCTGACGCCTTTTCCAACAAGGTTTTTGCTAACACCAGCGTTCACCTCCGCCACCCGGACCCTGCCCAAAGCCCTCTTCAACTGTGACAGCTCCAAGGCTCCTCGGTTTGCTGAGCTCCCGAACCGTCGTGTTTCCGTGCACATGAAGCATCTTTTCCGCTCACAGGTTCCCCTCTTTCGTTCTCTTTTTAACAGGACCTACAGAAACAGGGTCCAAGACACCGTGCTCATCCTCACCGCTTAATCACGCGCAGCCTGCAAATACCCATCCATATTCATTTTTATTCATACATATGGATATAAAATCAGATTTGTACTAAATGCATGCAGGGATATATATATAGATAGATATAGAGGAGTTGGGCTGCATGTTTCCCAGGGACCTGTGGGCTTGTGTGAGGGCACAGCTGAGAAAAGTAGCTGCAGACACAGGTGTGTCTCTGTGCTCGGCACTGGGGAGGCCGCCCCTCGCTGAGGGGGTTCAGTGTTGGGCCCCTCACCCCAAAAAGGCCATTGAATGACTCGAGCGTGGCCAGAGAAGGGCAACGGAGCTGGGGCAGGGTCTGGAGCACAGGTCTGCTGGGGAGCGGCTGGGGGAACTGGGGGGGTTCAGTCTGGAGAAGAGGAGGCTGAGGGGAGACCTCCTGGCCCTCTGCAACTCCCTGCCAGGAGGGGGCAGAGAGGGGGGATGAGTCTCTGGAGCCAAGGCCCCAGCGCCAGGCCCCGAGGGAATGGCCTCAAGCTGCCCAGGGCAGGGTCAGGCTGGCTCTGAGGAAGGATTTCTGTGCAGAAGGGGCTGTTGGGCGTTGGAATGGGCTGCCCAGGGCAGGGGGGAGTCCCCGGGATCCCTGGGGGGGTTGAAGAGTCGGGCTGAGCCAGCGCTGAGGGATCTGGGGGAGTTGGGAACGGTCAGGGGGAGGGTCATGGTTGGGCTGGAGGAGCTTCAGGGGCTTTTCCAACCCGGATGATTCTGGGATTCTGTGCGTTTACAAAGATGTGCGTACCTCTAGATGTACACGCACATTTTTAATGTCCAAAGGGACTTGAGGCTTGCAGCTCTTGCACAGATACTGTTACAGCGGTCTGGGCTACTTTTGCAAGAGGAAGATGCTAAGAAACACTGCTCCTCGCCAAAGCCCACCGAAAATCCCACAGCTTTAGGGAACAACCATTCGTTTTCTGCCTTGTTCTCTCAGAGTTTGTATTTTGCAGGTACCTGAAGAAGCGGTGTAAGCAGGTGAGGAAGGGTAAAGTAGAGCAAGATCGGTACAGAGCAAGCAGCAGGATTCATATATGTAAGAACGGACTCGCCACCTCTCCTGCTCTGTGTATTTTTCCGACAAGTCGTACACTAAAGAGGAGATGCGTACAGTGCCCTGCTATGAGGTATCAAAATAGCGCCCAAAGGGCTTTGGCTCCGTCGTGTCTTACCAGGGAAGGGGAACGGGGAGCAGAGGCTGCCAAATGCCTCCTGTAACGGGCACCTCGGGGCAGGCTGGGGTGTCGGTCAGCTGCAAGCACCTGCTTATCTCCACTTCTGCTATTTCCCCTGAAAAGCAGGTGCTGAGGCAGCCCCGCCACCTCCATCCTGCTGTCCAAGGAAACCTGGGGGGTGAGAGGGGTGTTTAGCTCAAAGGCAAGAGGCTGGAGGGGGCAGGAGGGCCGCTGCAGAGACCCAAGGGAGCTGCTGTTCCCCATCCCTGGGCCGGACAGGGGAGAAATCACAACGGAGGGGTGTCAGGGAGGGTAGTAAGAAAAACCCTTGGCTGTCAGCAGCAGCGAGGATGCTCCAGCCTTCATCCCTCTCAGCTCTTCATCATCTGCAGCTTCAGAAATAGAAGAGGGAGGTGTTTGTTTAATCTGTATTTGCAGTGTTGGAGAGCTGGGGGGGACGGGGTGGGGGGTGTGTGTCGCTGATGAAGGTATCTCAGACAGTTATGATTTATGTGTCACAGTTAAGATTTATTAACGGCGTGAGGTAGATCAAAGGTTAAATTTTAGCAGCGCTTAATGGTTGATTGATTTGAAGATTAGCAAAGTGATTTGGTAAAATATGATTAAAATAGCGACTTGATTGCAGGTTCGAGAATGACAAGACTCAGAGTGAGTTACTACAAGGTATTCTGAATCAAAGTACATAGATGTACGTGTATGTATGTAAAACACAGGACGTACACGCAAAACCAGTGCAGAAATAGCTGGATACCCACTGAAATATATATAAACCTCTACACTTGTAAAAGTAAATATGTGTAGGTAAAGGGGTGGATGGAAGAGGTGAGCCTGAAGTTTAAATTTTCCTCTTCTCAAGTTTGGAGCAAATAAAACACATTGGTGTTTCTCAACGGGTGATAACTGAGGGTTGAGAAGCCTGACCTCAGACCCCTGTCAGCTTTGGGGGCAGATGATCTTCAAACTCCGAGAAGTCCGAGCGCGAGGAGTCCCGGCGCAGGGGAGGTGCTGGGCACAGCCCGCTGCCGTCCGGGAGAGCTCAGAGGGTCTCACCTGGAATCATTATTTATAGGGTCTGAGATAACTGATTTTTGTCAGGTAATATTTCATTTCAGCTCAACTCGGATGAGGAAATACTCCGGTACTTCCCACCAGTTGCGCAGGCCCAGAACTCGCTAGATGTTGAGGTTTTGGTATCACCCGCTTTGGGCCACGACTCAGGGATGGGTGTACTGGGCTGTCAGGAGGTGGCTGATTGTCACTGTCATTCCCAAGCCGTGGGGAGAGCAGGTGCCGGGTGCGTTCTGGGGGTGCCTTAACCCTCTGCTCCGCTGCCTCTCACACCCATCTCAGGTTGGCGAGGGGCCGGGGGGGGGATCGCAACAGGCACCGAGCTGCCCTTCGGTGGAGGGGTTGCACCACCAAGGGGACAGAAAGCTCTTACAACCTGAAAATACCCCGTTTCTCCTCTTCTTCCCCTCGCAAACCAGCAGCAGTCCTCTCCAGCCCTGGCAGGGCGGGTGGGTGTCCCGCAGGGGTGAGCCAGCCCCTGGTAGTGGCCGGGAGCCGGATTAGCGCGGCACAGACTCGCCGCTGAGCTCCCCTGAGCAGACAATAAGAAATTTAGTCCCGTTTTCTGCAGCTTGCGGGAGGACGGATGATACCCGAGCTAGCATAAAGCTGTCATACAGACACAGCCTATCAAAACTGCCCAAGCAAATACAAACTGGCAGAGTGAATTTATACTGGATCAGTGTGTTATGTCATACAGGCACAGAGGCTTTTATCTGGCGCTAGAAGCCCTGAAGCTGGATTTACAGTGCCATGAAACCCTGTGCCTGCTCTCTAGAGATAGGGAGTGAGTCTGTCCCAGGAGGAGCAGAGCACCTTTCAATCCATCTTTATGGAAAGATGGATTTTTATGGGAAGTATTACATTTCTCCTTTCTTATAATGCTGTTGACAGAGTTTGTTTTGATTTTTGACTTGCCTTACCCACCCCAACGTGCAGCAGTGCAGACACAGGCGCTACAAGCGCTTAGTTTTGCACCAGCATTTATACACATGCAAATCTCTTCACATTGAGGCAAGCCATGAAAATCCATTTCCATCTTGAGCCAAATCCTTAGAAAAAAAGTTACTCTTACACGTCTCAGAGTCCCCTCAAGCACCTTTGACTGTTGTACGTCTGAAATACGGGCTTTGCAGCTGACACATCCAAGATTTAATGTAACTAATAAGAGAATAAATAGATAACGCAGAGGGAATGGGAGTTCATGCAAAATATTAGTGTTTCTCAAGCTACGAAGGGAAGATTATTGGCTTGGCTGAACAGTGGGCAGAGATGATTCAAAGGTGCTCTCTTTGTGATAGCAGGAATGCACTGGTCAGCCCAGAGGTGACGGAGCAATGAGCCGGTGGAGCCGTGAGCTGCCATTAGCAGACAGAAGAATCAACGAGGAGAAGCATCTGTTAGTTTGGACTTCCCTAATATTTTGTACCTATAATCTTGATCACTGAAACCAAACTTTTTTGCAGTGTCCCCGGGTACTCGTTACTCCCTCCGCCAGCACACACACCCCAACATCTCTCCCATCACAGTCTCTAGCAGACCCTGGAGGTCCAAAGTGACCCCCTGGGGCACAGAGGCACAGAGAAGGAAGAAATCAGATAGGATTGAAATCTCTGGGAGGATCTAGGCTGTTCATGGAGAACTAATCCTTCAGGAAAAGCAAAGCTAAAGCATCCTTCTCTTTAATGGGAGAATCTACAGGAGCTTCCAACAGCCTGTGACCTCCAGAGCAGCCACAAAGGCTGCAAGTGGGACCAAGCCCCTGGATGTTGCCAGGGATGGACCATCGTTACGTGCCCCTGGTCCTTTCTCAGCAGCCAGCAGGACGCTGGCAAGCACCAGACTGGGGCAGGATGGCTCCAGCTTAAGGAATTTCTTGCTTCCAAGGATATTTCCAGGGTTGACGCGGGGTCTCGGTGGGCTGCAGCTGGTCCCTGGGTGAATCCACAGCAGGGTGCTGGCTCCAGGGAACTGCTCTCACCCCGTCGGCAGGTGATACCGTGGCAGTTTGCTTTAAGAACATAACGGGGAACATTTCTCCCAGCAGACAGGGACCAGGGCAGCAAGTTTAGCAAACAGCAACAGGGGCCTCCTTGCAGGAGTGAAGCTGCAGGACCTTGTTCTCAACATCAGCAGGAAACACGGGATTTCTTGGTGCTTGGAGAGTCACTGTTGCAGAGGGAGAAAAAGGGGAATTGCTGGCACTATTTGCAGCTTGAGCGGTTTTTTTCTTGCAAATCATAATTACCCTCATTAAATCCATCTCCACAGGAATGGAGACACAGGCTTAATAATACACACGAAAAGATTCGAGCGCAGATTCAAGGCCTCGTAAAGCCCAGACAATGGCAGGGCCCTGATGCGAGGGAGGATTAGGGTCGTCAGCAGAGCACAGAACAGCCTTTAAGAGGAATCCCACTGCCCCGAGTCCTTCCAGAACAGGAGGCAAAGTTGCTCCCTACGGCCCAAGCTGCTCCGTCCCCTCCCTAATCCCACCATTGTGCAGGAAAACCTGAGGGCAGCCGTTTGCAAGGAGCCAGGGGAGGTTGTTTCTCTTGCTGGGATGTGTTTTGGCCCCCACAACCAGCCATTTTCCCTCCCAGGGCTGCCAGTCTGAGGCCGCTGCCTGCCCGTGTGCCGCGGGGAGCCATTGCACCCCCATGAATATTGCTGCACCCCCACTACTGCTCACCTACTCTTGCACCTGCAGCAAACCCGTGGCTGTCACCTGCAAAGCTCCCACAGAGAGATTTTTAGCGGAAAATGTTTCCAAAACCCCAGTAAACGGGTCTCTAATAACTTCCCAACACACTCTTAACAGACCGTAATTCCATTTTTAAACTGCAATCAAATCCTTTCGTTCAGACAGCAATTTGAAGTGTGACTGGTAAATACAGGGATTCTTTGAGGCATCAGACCTCTGAGGCTTGAGCTGCTTACAGCTGCTGTTTGTAGCTTTGAAATGTAATGACCATTTCATCTGATAGTCCCGCGTTGCCATAATACCCTCTCTCTGCTGATAGCTGCTCTCAACCGGTGGCCTCCACTTCCCCGGAGGAAAGGCACCGTCCCAACCGCGGCGCTGGCCAGCACGGCACGGTGATGGCCCTGAGGCTCCAGCACGGCCCAAGGCTGCAGAAAGCCCCTCTGTGGGATGCAGAGGGCCAGGACTTGCCCTGCAGCTGGCCAGCAGGTCATCCTTCCCCAGCAGAAGGGCAGCATGAGAAGAGAAGAAAAGAAAAAGATTCACTAGGGAGGAGAATCTGGAAATCCGGGTGTGTTTGGGATGGAAATATATTCTGAAGGACAAGAGGCTGTCCAGCAGTGAGGGACGTTGGAAGGGTGTTGTATGAATGGTGTGGTCATCAGCTGTCTGTCCATCAAAGATATTTCTAAGCCAGTCCTCACTGTGGAACATACCTACTGCTCTGGCACGTAGGTAGCAAAGGATGCCCGGCCGCGGGTACCCGAGCTCAGCCGGATTTCTGCATCCGACAGGTGATGCCTCCTGATTTATTGCAGAGCACAGCAAGGCTGCGGGGGGTCCTGATACCACCCCAGGCCTCACCTTGGAGCAGGAGCTGTGTAAGATGTAGGCAACACCTTTACTTCTTGGATTTTGAAATGAGTTTCTGTTGGAAAACATATCGAGGGAAACGAAAGCTGACATGACCTTGATGGAATTATTAAGGCTATTGATCAGGCTGGGAGTCTGGCGTGGCTAATTCCATCAATAAGAAATATGATATTGCAACAGTCAGGCCCAATGACTGACGGCTTGTCTATGGGTTTAGTAACACTTCACCTCTCTACAGCACCCTTCAGCTGTGGATCTCAAAGTGCTTTTGAAACACTAATGAATGGGCACGTGTAGTCACAAGGTGGTGTGCCCAGCCCCGGTCCCTGAGGATGCTGATGGATCTGCTCCTGCTGGAGACCAGACCAAAAGGCAGTTAAAAGCTGCTTTTGCCTGTTATAAGCTGGTGACTAGTGAGATTTGTTCCCATTTAATGAAAATCCCCCTCTGTTGGTGTAATTCACAGTTGTACTCACTGTGTTGATTGCTGGCTTGTGCAGCTGGAGCAAAGCCAGCGCGTGGCCTCGAGTCCTCTGCAAGCGTGACGCGGCCAGCGACGTCTCTGCAGGGGCTTTTGGTGGGGACTGGCTTCAAAGAAGCAAAAATCTGATTCTGCCCAGTGCCCCTATCAAAAGCTCAGCTCCCACCACCTTTGCATGTGCTGGATGGTAGCAGCCCAACCCCAGCTTCAGTCACCCCAGGACCCAAAGTGCTCGAGGAGCACGGAGAGCCCTCGCTCACTGGCACACCAACGCGAGGTTTGGGCACAGAGGATAAAGCAGCTCAGCAGCACCCAGCCCCAGCCCCTGGTGGCTCCTGGCCTGGAGCATTGCTCCCAGCGAGCGTCCCCGAGCCCAGCCAGGCTCAGTCCTGCCCTCTTCTCTCTGTCCTTGCCTCGACGTCCCCACTCCCTACACCAAAATTCGCTTTCTGGGCACAAAAGCTGTGGGATGCCCCCTCCAGCCTCACCAGAATTGCCTGGGACCCAAAGCCACACAATACAATGCTGGTGGCGAAGAGAGATGGGAAATATAGAGCTGTAATTAACTCCTGCAAAGAGACGTTTTGGTTTCATTTCAGGCTGCGATCCGGAGGGTACCTGAACATGACAGGCACCCTGCTAAATTACCTGGGACCTTGTTTATTCAAGGCCCAGAATCACATTGTACAGTTTGTTGTATTGATTTGCTCGTGTTGAACACGACTCTATAAACAGCAAATCTGCTGGGGATTTTCTCTCCTTTTCCTGCAAGACAGGAAAGAAAGGGCAAAAGAGAAAGGACGGGAAGGAGCAGGCACAGAGAAGGCATTTTCAGCAGGCCGTAAAAATGGATCTGACACCAGGCTGCCTCCTGACGGGAGCAAAGTTATTGCAATGGAAATCATCTTTTAGGAGAAATGAAAACACCGCTCCGGAGCCAGAGCCCTACCTGGGGGATCCCCCGCCCAGCTCGACCAGGGCTGTTTCACTTTTTCTTCTACTTTTCTCCGTTTCTCACCTTTATTGTACTTCTGAGCCCATGGAGGCGGATTCTGCCCTGAGTTACACTGGAGTAAATGCAGCAGGAGCTGGGGACGGCAGCGGCACAAGCCCCAGCACCCCCTCCCGGCTCTGCAGCCCCACAGCAGCAACACTGGGGCTCTGCCCCACGCGGGGTGAGACCCCACTCCCTGCCCCTCGTGATGCAGATCTGAACAGACACAGTTTTCCCCATTGCAGTGAGGTGAGAGCCAGCACCACAACCATGCACCTGGAGCATCCCGGAGCATCCCAGCAGCATCCCGGAGCATCCCAGCAGAGCAGGCAGGGGCTTGGGGATGGGCGAGCGGCCTTGTCCGAGCACCACTGGGTCTTGTCCGAGCACCACAAGCAGGGGAAGGGGCTGAGTGGGCCCATGCCCAGCGATTTGCATTCGCCCAGGCTGTTTACCCACACTGCGCTTCCATAAATAGAGGGCTCTGCAGCCCATACGTCTGGATATAAAAATATGTATGTTCTGCATAAGGGGATTAAATGTTTATGAGCCATTATAAATTCGTGCTTTTCATATTTTATTCATAGATCCTTTACTGAGCTCAGGCTGGGCTAATAGACCTGTTTCCAACATGTTTCCCCCTTTTTCTTTGCCTTCATGGGGCCAATTTTTCACTCGCACGTGGAGTTTTTCTCCTGCCGCACAGCGTGCGGAGGATGGCGTGTTCATACAACTCCGCTGCGCAGGCAGAAGATGAGGAAACTTAAAGAAAAACCTCTCCCAGAGAAGAGGGACTTGGGGTTTTCTCCTTGACTCTTCATTTCCCGGGAGAACACACTCCCCGTTTCGAAAGCAGGCTTGAAAAACTCCAGCTGATGATCAGCCTGAAAACAATTACCAGGGCTGACGGGTTTCCCTGTGGCACCTGCTCCCTCAGCCCCCCCATCCCATCTGTGTGCGCTGCTCTGCTATAAACACAGCCAGCCAGGTAGCCCACACCCTTTGGGAGGTTGTGGGTCTGTCCCTGAGGACTCACAGCGTCTTTATTTTCAAGTTACATGAGTCTGGTGTTCTGGAAAGCCCAAGACCGAGGTGTCCTGGCTGCCGAGGGGATGTGGTTCCTGTGGGGAGGTGAAGACCCTTCGGCAAGCAGGTAGCACAGCGTGGGGACACAGAGGGCACAGGGGGTGTGGGTGACTGCCCTGAGGCCATGTGAGCACTGGGTGCCAGGGCAGGATGGAGAGGGAAAGCAGGAGAGAAGCGTGTTTTCCTGGTCTCTGCTGTTTGCTGGGTGGCAGCCCAGCGCCTCGGACACATCCCTGGCCGGGGGAGCAGGACTCGGTGCAAAGTGAAAGTGCCAATTTCTCAGCCGAGAGGACAATAAGGTTGAGAATTAAACCTGCTAATGAGATGTCAGGATTAGTTTGTGTGTCCTTGTCACTAGGGCAGGGTGACAGCGTGCAAGAGGTGCTGAAGGGTCCCCGAGGCAGCCAACTACTTGATTTTTTCCTGGAAGGAAACCAAGCTGCTCACAGCCGGCGCTGTCACCGCCTGTGAGGCACCGCCGAGCTCATTGCTGAGGGCTCTGGGGGCCGGGGCAGCTGAGGGCTGCAGGCAGGACCCTCACCCATCAACAGCAGAACCTTCTCTCACTTTGTCCCCCAACACCAGAGCCCAGCATCCCGGGGCAGCAGCGCTCAGGTGAGGGTTTGCATCCCACATCCATCCACCCCCCACCATGCACACAGCCGGGGGCTGTCCTACAACCCCTCGGACACAGTGTGTTTCCAGATACCCCCAACACCCCCTTGCCATCAGCGTGGATCGAACAAACTCCTGGTTTTATCTCTGTTGAATGGAGACTCTTGAATCTGAAAGCTGGTACCCTGTGTTTGCGGGCTGAATTAGGAGAATGAGTTTAAAAACAGGACAGGTAGCACGTAACAGAGCAAGAAAAGGACCGAGGTGCTAATCCTGACCCTGCTTGTGTCTTGGCTGAGGCTTTCGGGGGCTGTTTAGGGGCTCGGACTATGAGTACACCTGTAGACATGGGCCAGGCATCTGGGAAGGGAGCTGAGGGCCCCCCTCATCGTGGGGTGACCCAGCAGAGCCCCAGACCCAGCTTCCCCCCAGGGCCATTGCCCTGCTCCGTCCTTCCAGTTGCTTTCTACCAGCATGAAGTAATTAAGTTCATAAGGCATCAGACAATCAGCTAGCAGCCCACAAGACGTTGTGTTTAATCATGTACTAATGGCATGTTCTTGGCAATAATTACAAGATAACAGTGTTTGCAGGCTGTAATCAGAACAATTCTAGTAATTAAATCAGCCTTTTGTCAGCATGCTCCTTCCCCCTTTGCCGGGTGTGGGAGCGGCGTGGCGGGACCCCTCCGAAGGAGGAGCGTGTGCCCTGGGGACCACTGGCCATGCCGGTGGCCGCTGCCGGTTGAAATCGGTGAGAAATGGGGCTGCTTGCAAGGAGCTCATTGTACCAGCATCTGGCCCTGAAACCCCCCAGTGAGGGCTGGGGGGTCACATACCCCTTCCGAGGGCAGGTGACCTTGCCCCACTCTGCCCAAGAGCGCCCGTGGGCCAACCCCAGTTACCTGCAGGGCTGGTTTTCTGTCCCGAGGGGGCAGAACCCCCCCCCCCGTACCCTTCCTTCCCCAGCTGCTCGGGGACACTGCAGGCACCGGCAGTGGGACAGACACAGAGCAAAGGCAGCACTAAAGGCAGGAATTAGCCCCTCACATCTTGCCTCCAGCATCCCTCTAACCCCAGACCGACCCCTCCCTCCTGTGCTTGTTTGCTTTCTGCATGATGCAAACCCATGGCCACGGCCCGTTTCTCCCCCCAGAAGCCCCCGTCTCACATTCAGGCCCACTCCTGCACGCATTCACCCACAAACCTTTAATTGGGTCTCTAATAAGATTTCCCAGCCTCATTATACCGGCCAGACTCACCATTTACATTTAAATGAATGGGCTATTAACGAAGTTAATTCCCTGCAACACCGTGTTGCTGTGTCCCCGGTCTGGAAGAGTCTTGTCCCTTTTCTGGGCAGAGCCAGTATCCACATTTGACCTTTTCCTTGGAGAAGCAGGATCAGCATCTCCAGCTGCCTGCAACGCCCCTTGGGCATCCTGCTTGTCCTGGCTTGGGGCATCCCACCTGTGGGGCAGGGATGGGGCTGGCAGAGCCGTTCCCTGCACTAAAGGGGAGATTAATTTCTCCTGTTTACTGCTGATGGAGTAAGAGACTCATTTACCCCGTGTGTCCGGGCTGGCCCAGCTACGTACAGCGCTCCTGGCCACAAGCAGCAGAACAAGTCTTTTTTAAAATAACTTCCTCATTTTAAGCGGCAAAAACATCAAACAATAATCCAAGGATAAAAAATAAGCAGTTTTATAGCGCCTCCAATAATTAACTTAGTTCTCAGCTGTTAATTTACGTACCCAAAGTCCTCTGTTTAATATTCTAATTTGTGGTTAATCATCTATCAAGAGAGAACAAACGGTGATTAGCTCATTTTTACCTCCTCGAGGGTGAGGGAGGCAATTTGGTCTAATCAATGTGTTAGCTCGCTCAAGGAAACTTTTATCTCATTTCCCTGAATTATTCATGCGGCAGCGCTGCCCCTCGCCACGGGCACATAGGATGGCCCCTGGGCCACCGAAATGTCACCGGGGTGGGCTGCGAGGAGGATGGTGAACGCTGAGGGGGATAAGGGAGCAGGAGGCAATGCCTCCTCTTGGCAAAGCTCGGCCAGGGATGCCCCAGGATGAAACGCCCTTTGCCTACGAGGGGGGGTCCAGGAGCTGGTGGATCCCCCCCTCCCTGCGGGCTGTCCCCTCTCCTGGGCAGTGGGTTTCTCTTCTCCTGTGGCGTGAGCGGGGAGGCTCAGGGGGGGTCTCTGCTGCGCGGGGCTCTGCTGGGATGGAGGGACCTGTCGCTGCCACCTGCCAGCGCCATGCCGGAGCCCCCGCAGCACACTCAGCTGCAGCAACCGCACACGTGGCCCCGGCACGGAACAAGTGGTGCTTGTCCGAGTGCAAACCCCAGCCAGCGCCGCCGGCCTCATCAGCCTTGAATGGTGGTAATCAGAGGCCCCCTAATTACTCCACGTTACAGAAATCGGACTTCCATTTATTTTATGGTTTGTTGGTTTTTTTTTTTTTCCCATGGCTTTCAAAGGAGAGGGGGAAAAACCAAAAGCTGTGATTCTCACAGGAGGTCTGTGGGGTGATTGGTGCAACCCTGAAGGGATCTGCCTTGATTTCCTTCCATCCCTTCTGTCTTTCACATCACATGAAAGCCAGGTGATGACACTTGACTCCACACCTTCAGGTTTCTGGAGACTTTGTAGCTGCAGGGACAAGCTTGGGACCAGGTTCTTAAAACCCTTGAAATAATTTTAACAGATTCCACCCATCTTTCCTTTGAAAAGAAGTCATGACTGGCCATGGCCCGGTGCCTGATATTTGAACGACTGGGGATAGTGAATAGGTTGGGCTGCTCCACGGGGGCTGAGTAGCCCAAAAGCCCTGAGGCCCTTTGCCTGAGACCCACGGGACAGGCGAGGGGACGAGGACCTGGGCTGGCTCCCTGCAGCCCCGTCTGCAGGAGAATCCACCATGTCAAACTCGGGCACGAGCAGATGGGGGAGAAAAGAGCAAGAGCTCCAGACAGCTGCTTCCTTGGCACTTTAATTAAAACCTGATCTTAATCTTCACTGGCCTTGCCAGGCTCCTACTTGTGAGGCTGCCTAGAAGTTGTAGCTGTGTCTGCCCGACAGCACGGCCCGGGCCATGGCCAGGGAGCGAAGCTGCCGAAGGTCAAAGCCGCCTCTCGCTAAGGGAGAGCTCAGCCACCGCCACAACTGGCAGCTTTTGGGAGGCCACGTGTGGCTCTGAGCAGCCACGGGGTCAGCAAGCCCAGCGTCCCCGACGGGGCATCCCATCCCTTCCCGGCCAGCCCTGCCCGGGGATGGGCACGCCTGGGTGGGAAAACGAGGAGCTCCTGGGCTTCTTGCGCAGGACTCTGCATCCTCCCGGGATGCTCCGAGGTGCAGCGGCAGCTTTCCTGCCCCCGGCAGCCCTCGCTCCCTCCCTGGGAAGCGGCTTTGCCCCGCTCCAGGGCCACAGCTCAGCTCTCAGCCCTCCTTGTGCCAACATCCCCCAAACTAACCTCTGCGCCCCCAGTTCCCTTCTCCCGGCGTGTTCCAGCTCTGTGTCCATCCCGGAGGGAGGGAGGGATCTGCTGGGAGAAGGGGCTTCACCCTGTGCCCCCCCCAAAGCGAAGGGATGAGCACAGCCCTTGCAAGGCACAGCCTGGGGGGTGTGGGGGGGTGCTCCAGTGACCCCCTGCCAGGGCTTAAAACTGGTTTTAGTGGCACTAGCCCAAGTGTGGGCTCCCTGGGAAGAGGGGGATTCAGCGGGCAGGCAGCTCCCTCTCGTGGGGGAAAAAACCAAAACAAAAAAGATGATGATTTGGGCTGTGCAGCCGGGCTGCGGCCCCAGATGTGCTGCACAGCTGGAGCCCGGGGCAAGCCCAGCCTGGGGCTGTCCCCGGAGGGGTCTGATAACCTGAATTCCTCCCTGGGGAGAATGAGGGCCAATGTCCCCATTTGTCCAGAAATGGAGACAAGTGCTCAGCAAGGCTCTTCCTTCACCTCTCCTAATAATGATTTGTTATTATTTGGGGCAGAGATTGGCCGCTTTCCAGCTGTTTCATTTCCACAGATACTTGGGTTTCAATCTCTCTTGTCTCTGTAATGGCATCCAATCTGTTATTTATTGGATGAATATTTATGAGGGCCCTGATGAAGAGGCAGATTCGGAGTGTGTTTGCCACTCATTGGAAAGAACCAGAGTCTGGCCCCTAATTAATATGCAGCCTTCTTAATTCCTTGATTAAATTCCAACTTGAAAATAAAACATTTGCAATTCGCTTCCAAATTTTTTTTTTTTTTTAAATAAAAATCCAGTCCCCTTAAAGTTACCTGATTGCACGTTAGGTGACAAGGCAGCGGCTTGCAAAGGGCACGGGGAAGGTGCTTTAGGTGGAGGATGAGCATGGGACACTTGTGAAGAGTGTGGGGACACATAAGACCCATATGGGAAAGCTCTGCTACACAGCGAGGTGTGTACCGGGAGGGAAGAGTACACAGTGCTGGGTTTGCCTAGGCCCAGAGCTGGGCTTTGCCAGGATTAGCCCCCTCCTGCTGACCCCCACCAGGGCTGTGATATCCCGGTGGCCCCTGGACCGGTGGCCGCGATGCTCTGTGCCACAGGAGGGACCTGCCAGCCCTCCCCACCACTGCTCCCCGGGATTTGTTACCCTGCCAAGCTGAACATGCTTTGCTAATAAACAAAAATTGATTTTTATTTATCTTACAAAGCGAAGCCCCATTGCTCCCATCGCACAGCTTTAATCCTTTCTGCTGTCGATGGCGATAATGAGAAAGACACCTGCGGATCCTGTTAGAGCTGCAGGCCTCCTTTTTAACTATTATGGGATCAATAACTTTTGCATCGCTGCTAATAGTTTTCTGGCCCACTTGTCTGCGAGGGGACTTGGGCTGACTTGGCCTTAGTCGAAGGCGCCCGATATATTTCTGGAAAATTTGCTCAGTCTCTGACATGGGGGGGGCTCAGGACTGGCAAATTCCTCTGCACATTTGCCGTGGTGCAAGAGGGGGAAAAAAGAAGGAGCTTTTGCTTAAGAAACTTATTGAGAGGCTGAAATTGTCCCCAAGGATGGGAAGGAGCAGTTGAGATGCCCAATAAGGGGCTTGAAACAACAGAAAAGCTAATTTCAGTCCTCAAATAATACCCCCCCACACACCCCCCAAGCAAAGTCTTGGTTTGATTCAAAGAAATCAACACATCAGTTCATTAACAATCCATCTCATTTTTATTGTCCGTTTTTTAAAAAGTTGGTGTTTTTCTGTTCATAGTTATAAAATAATCCTATTTTACAAAGATTTACAGCTCTGTGAGTGCCCAGCAGTAAACAAGGCTGGATCTGGCAAGTCTCTTAAATAATCAAACCACAATTTTTGTTTAAAAAAAAAAAAAAAAAGCTGGCGGTGAGCCGATTCAGCACCAAACAGGACATAACAGAGTGAGAGGGTTTGTATAAAAGACAATTTATTTCTTTGGGAAGGGGCACAGGGATGGGCAGAGGGGGCACGAACCCCAGTAACAAGAGCAGGACTCGGGGCGACCTCTCGTTATTCTTCGCCATCCCCCAGGCTGTGGGAGGGGGGTGATACCTGCACCAAATTAAATTCCCGAGGCCGCGTTTCCCCTCTGGCAGCTGCCCCGAGCCCAGCGCCCTCCCGCAGCCGGGACGGGCAGAAGTCGCTCCCTGTGGATTTGCAGTTTTCTGGTCTCTTTGCTGCCGGCCCCGGCGCGGGTTTGCCGGCCAGGTCAGCCGGGGCCTCCTCAGTAGACGGGTCCCTTGACGGCCCCCGGCTCGGTCAGGCGCGCGGCGGCGTAGGCTGAGGCTCCCAGGCAGGCGGCCGGCTCGCAGAACCCCGGCAGGCCCGCGGGACCGGGCAAGCCCGGCCGGCCAGCCTCTCCCGGGGAGCCTGGCAAGCCTCGCTCGCCGGCCTTGCCATCGAGTGCGTGGCCAGGGATGCCGGGGAGACCTGCAACGATGGGAGCGGGTGTGTGGGTGCTGAGCCCGGCCTTAGCCTGGGGTTTGGGGACGGGGATGCGTTAGCACAGCACGGGGGTGATACCCAGGGGCCAGGCAAGCGGCTGGCAGAGCCGCAGGCAGAGAGGAGGCAGCCGAGGGTGCTGCAGGCTGAAGATTTGCGGGATGAACCCCAGGAATGGGTCAGAAGGTCCTGAGCCGCTGCTGGGCTCGTCAGTACACCGGCAAGGGGCACGGGGGCTGCTGCTGCCTGCGCTGGGGCTTACCTGGGATCCCCGGGGGGCCTGGCATGCCTGGGTGCCCACGGCCAGCTTCTCCCCGCTCACCCTTCTCGCCTCGCTTCCCTGCGGGGAAAGAAAAGGAGAGGGAAGAACGCGCCGCAGTGGGAAACACGGACCCTGCAGCGGACTGAGGTTGGGGATGAGTGTGGCTGGAGGAGGCAGGGTCAGCCCCGAGGAGGATTTTTCGGGGCACGGTGTGGGTATGGCCACCCACCTTTAGGTCCTACGTTGCCGATCTGCCCGGCAGCACCCAGGATGCCGGGGACACCTCGAGGTCCCATGGGTCCGTGTGGGCCCTGCTCACCAGGCGGCCCGGGGGGACCAGGGGGTCCGGGGGGTCCCATGGCACCGACTCCACCCAGGGCAGCTCTCTTGGCGCTGACCGCCACCTCCGCCAGCTGCTCTGTAGGACGGGGAGAGGCCGATGTGGGATGGGATGTGGTGGCAGCCGCCCCGCCGGCCGTGCCCCGCTTCCCCCCTCACCTTGCAGCATCTTCAGGACCACGTCGATGATGTGCTGGTCCCCGGCGTCCCGGCCCTGCCAGCGGCGAGAAGAGGGACACGGCACAAAGGGACATCACTCCTCCCATCCCCATCTGCACTCGCAGAGCCAGTCCCATCCCGATGCCCCGGTCCAGAGCACCTCCCTGCACCCGATGCCGCCTTCCCCCCTTCTCCTTTTTCTGTTTAGTCCCAGTCCAAGTGCTCCAGCCTTGGCTCACGCCATCAGCCATGCTGTGACCTCCTCACGGCGTTAACTTTCTGCAGTACCATTTTGTAAGTATAAAACAAGGCTTATATGGAAAAATTCTGTCCCCCAGGCAGGCTGTAAAGGCACACACTGGAGATAAGCCTGCTCCTGGTGCTATATATGGTGAGAAATAAAGAATTCCTCTTTTCTAGAAGAGTGGGATCCCAGCTCAGCCCTCCTGGAGAGCTCGTGGGGGAGCACAGGCAGCTCCCAAGATGATCAGCAGCCATTTCCCAGAGGAACCGGTTGGTAAGGAGAGGTTGGGGGCAAATCACCTGCAGAACTGAACAAGCTGACAGCGGCAGCCCCCAGGTCACCACGTACATGATGCAGAGGTGAGGAGGGGGTGCTCTGGGGGTACTCACCGCTACACCCCTCTGGCCGGGCATCCCCGGCACGCCGCGCTCCCCGACGAGTCCTCGCGGGCCGGGGGGCCCCGGGTAGCCTCGCGGGCCAGGTGCGCCTGCATCCCCCGAGGGGCCGGGGAAGCCGAGCTCGCCCTGGATGCCTTGCTGTGGTGGGGATGGAGAGTGGCGTCAGGAGCGGGGTGCCCTGTCCTGAGCACCCCGAAACCCCGAGGACCTCCAGTACCGACGCCTGCAGGCGCGGTCTGAACCCTGAATGGGGTCTGAACTTGAATCTGGGATCTGAGCTGAATCCTGAAGCCCCTCTCCAGTGAAAATACTTTCTCAGCCCACCAGCCTCCAGCTGAGGGTCCCACCATGAAGGCGCAGGGAGTCCCTCGCTCCCAAGCCCCCGGTCACTCACCTGTCCCTTCGGCCCCGGCTCGCCTGATTCACCCTGGGGACAGAGGACACCAGAAATGCAATGGGGAGATAGCACAAATTTAGAGTTGCAGCGAGGGAGGAGGCACATGTACCCTCCCTGGAGCTCACCGCAGCTGCACTGGGGTGCAGCGCTGCAGTGCCAGGAGACCCCAGCACGGGCAGGGACCCACGTCCATCCACCCCACATCCCTCCGCCCCAGGGACCGTCTGCAGGGACCCACCTTCTCTCCCTTCAGCCCTGCGAGGCCGTGAACGCCGGTGTCTCCCTAAACAAAAGGCAACAAGAAATGTGACCCTTCACTGCCAGCACCCACCTCCTCCGCAGCCACTTTAACCCCCTTTTTCCCCGCTTTTGCTGGGGGTGATGACAGAGAAAGCACCTGGTGTCAGTGGGTGTCAGCTCCCCACAAAGGTGGGCGCCAGCCCTGTTAAACAGGAGTGTCAGCGACCTCCCACCGACCCCCCAGCCCGGGCAGGAGGGTAATATACTCACAGAACCGCCTTTGGGGCCGGTTTTCCCTGGGGAGCCCTGGAGAAAGGAGATGGCGGGGGGTCAGCCCAGCTCACCGCCACTTCCCTGAGCCAGACCCCCGAGCAGCCTGTGTCCCGCAGCCAGGAGCAGTCACCTTGTCTCCTTTGATTCCCGGCAAGCCTTGGGGTCCTGGGATCCCCGGTGGACCCTGCTCACCCTTCGGCCCCTGGAAATCAAGGTAACATGGGAAGAAGAGAAAAACGAGTGAAAAGAGGCAGTGGGAAGACCCTCCTCCCTCATCTGAGCATCCTCCCCAAGGCAATGAGGTGCTTGGGCAGCCCCCCGTCCCCTCCAGCGGCTCAGGCTGCCCCACAGCATCCCAACCTGCCCTGAATCTGTGCGGGGACAGAGCAGAAAGCGATGGTGGAGCCTCCCCTCCAGCTGCACCGAGAGCACGGGGGCTCCACCAGGGATGGGCCCCAGTTCCCCAGGAAGCCAGAGGGACAAAGGTCACTTTTGGGCCATTCTTCCAACCCAGAAAAGCCTCCGAGGGGGGCCCGGCAGCCTCCCCACTCGCTGCGCTGGGAGGAAATTCCTCTCCTGGCTGGGGCTGCAAACCCAGCGTGGCCCCGGGACTGCTAATCCCTGTGCTATTTGCCCCATCGGCTAATCCCTGGCCCCGGCAGCCAGGCACAGCGGGACGGGGCACGGGATTGACCCCGGCCGTGATCAAAGCCAGAGCTCTGTGCGGGGGGTGCCAGCCGTGCCCCCGTCCCTCCTCCCCAGCCACACACCCGCGGCTGAGCATCCCCAAGTCGTGCCCAAGCTGGTTTCCCAGCCGGGCTGTGGGTGCAACTCACCGCTTTCCCCTGCTCGCCGGGGGGGCCCACGGGGCCACGCTCGCCCCGGTCGCCCTGCAGAGACCCAAGAAGAGACCAGAGTCAGGGGCAGCTCCTGGCACCACCACTGGCACCACCACAAACCCCTCAGTGCCCCAGACTCACCTTCATCCCGGGGACACCCTGTGGTCCCTGCTCACCCCGAGGTCCAGGTTCACCCTAAGAGGCAGGAAAAAAAAAAAAGAAACCCAGACCAGAGGCCTCTCTTCCGTTTGAGTGACATCATCTGCCCTTCATCCTTCCCTGAGGGATGTGTGGCCCTGTCCTTGTCCCCTGCAGCCATGCCAAGGGCTGCCACTGCACTGGTGGCCAAGGAGGTGCTGGAGAAGTGGCCCCAGGGGCTTCCCTGTGAGGAAGCTGCTCTGGGGTGAGAGTGAAGAGGAGGGTTGGGGTGGGATGAAGATCCTAAATCTGCCTTATTTTTGACAGCAAATAGGGGAAAAAGAATGAGAGAGAGACAGAGAAAGAGCAACCCCCAGGCTGTGCCCAGGAGGCACACAGTGACCTCTCTGTACTTACGATCTGCCCCGGGGCACCGGTGACACCGGCCTGGCCTCGAGCACCTGCTTCACCCTACAAACAGGAGACAGAGGTGGATTGGGGCAGAGAGGACAGGGGAGGGGATGGCACGGGGATGAGCACGGAGGCAGCCACAGCTCTGCGGGGGACGGGGCAGATGCTCAGCAGGGGGTTCCTCCAGCCCCAGCTACCCCAGACCCACCTTGTCTCCTGGGCCACCTTTGCTTCCCGGCTGACCTGGCAAACCCTGCGGACACAAAGCTGGGATCAAACCCAGTGCTCAGCACCGGAGGCAGCCACCCTGCCCCAGCCTCGTGCCCAGAGGCAGTGTCCCCGCTGGGTGCTGTCCCTGCACCCCAGCACCACCCAGAGAGGGGGGTGTCGCCCCGCGGGTGAGGGGGTACCTGCCCGGGCGGCGGGCTCCCACGTTCCCGTACTCACAGCTTGTCCCCGGTGTCCCGGCGTTCCAGGGCGGCCGGCCTGTCCCACGCTGCCCTGCGAGGGACAGAGGGGATGTCACCACATGGCAGAGAAAGGTGAAGAAATGGGGTGTCCACGGCTGGGACAAGGGACTTCTGGACACAGCGGGGCTCTGCACTTGACCCGCGGGGACAGCCACACTCCCCTAGTCAGGAGATGCCACATCAAGGGCCAGGACCTTCCACCACTTGCCATCCCCGTTATTTCCAGCGAGCACTGGTACGAGGAGCAGCGTGTCCGTGCCCCCGCAGCAGCTCACCTTCACGCCCGGGATTCCCGGGGTGCCGTCTTTGCCATCGATGCCCGGCAGACCCTGTGGAAGAGGGAAGACTTGCTCGGTCTGACACCTCCGAGAGGGACTGAAAGGCTTGTGGTGGGAGTAAAAAAAGGCTGGGAAGGGAAAGGAAAGCTCCAGCCCTGAACTGAGCCAGGGTGCAAGGCTGCAGGATGGTCCTGGCAGGACAGAGAGGGACAGAGAGATCTTCTCCTCGCAAGGGGCTCAGCCCTCGATGTGTCTGTACTTACGTTCTCCCCCTTGGGCCCGATGTCTCCTTGGGGGCCCCTGATGCCGCGGCCACCCTAGAGCAGGAGAGCACGAGCGTTACTTCAGCCGCTCTCTTGGTGCAGGGGACGGAGTGGGGAGAGGGAGGAGATGCCCATCGAGGCACCCTGGGCAGAGCCCCCATCTGCGCTGGGGAGCGGGGCCAAGCTGGGGAAAAGGGGGCGTTGGCATCGCACGGGGCACGGCGCTGCCCTCCCCAGCGGGGCAAGGTCACCTACCAGATCTCCCTTCTCGCCAGGGTCCCCAGGTGGTCCCTTGGGGCCTTCCCGGCCCTGGAGGGGAGAAAGACGGGGGCTGAATGGCAAAGTGCGGGGTCCCCCACCTGCCCTGCAGCCCCCAGGGATGAGGGAGGACACTCACCGGCCGCCCGGCCGCTCCGATGGTCCCAACCATCCCCTTGTAACCAGCAGGACCCTGCAAAGAGAGCACGGGGGGGTCAATTCCTCCCATCCCACCCTCAGGCCCCAGCCGGGTCTGACCCCACTAACAAGAGGCAGCGTCCAGCTCCCTGGGATGGCCAAGGAGCCGTGTTAGTGATGCTCCAGGGAAGCGGCATCCCGCCTGGGGAGCATCCCCGTGGGAGCTGCTCCCTCTGACCCCGGAGCCGGGCACAGCCACCCCGGCATCCAAAGGGCACTTACCGTCTCGCCCTTGGGTCCCGCCATCCCGGGGTAACCCCTCAGGCCCTGCGGTCCCTGCGGGGAAGGAAACAACAGCCGGCTTAGCTGGAAACGGCCCCAGGAGCAGCTCAGGGGGAGCCACAATTAAAGCAAAAGCTGGTACTGGAAATCAGCTGGTTTTGCCAAATACGAGGTCTTTCAGTCCTCCTAATTCTGCAGCCCCCCACCAGGTGCCTTTCCAGTTGTCGGTTCAATAACAGCAACAGGCCCAAACTGGTGCTGCTTCCCCCAGCAAAACTCTCAGCTTCAAAGTGGTTTTGCCCTTTCTCGGATCGAAAGGGCTCAGCTCATTAATTACTTTTCATCTTCAAAGTGCTCAGCGAGCTCAGACAGCTTTAATCCCCACGTCCCCGTGGTGAGCTGGGCACTGCACCCCCTGCTCAGGTGGGATAAGGGGGGGCTCAGCGTACACGAGCAGTTTGGCCCTGGCCGGTGAGTTATCCTCGTTAAGGCGCACTAATGACCGAGGCAGAGCTGACCGCGGAGCTCTCCATCAGGATGTGGCTTTGCCACCTTCCTGGCAGCAGCTCTGCAGCTGGGAGGAGGGAGATGGATGGGATGAAGGCTTTGCTCTGGTCCCCGCAGCGGGTCCCTGGAGCAGGGACACAGGGATGTCCTGTCCCTGGCGTCTGGGGCCAAGCACAGACCAGCCACCCCCAGCCCCTGAGGCACCCGGGGGACGGAGCAGCAAAGAGAAATAAATATGTTACCGGAGGGCCTGGGACACCTTGTTCTCCGGAGACGCCGACGTCACCCTTGGGGCCCTGGGGAGGGATGGAGAGGAGCAAGGTGAGTGTTGGGGTGGAACAGGGGTACAAACTGCCCTGGGGACACGAGACCCCTCAGCTGGGACTCTGCAGGGGATGGGGTCAGGTCCAGGGAGCCGCAGTGGGAAGACCACCCTGTCCACCCTCCATTTCCCAGCCCTGGGCCTTCCTCCCCCCTCTCCTACCTTTTTCTTTCCTTCCCCCCTTCCTCTTCCCAGAGGCCCCCACTGTCCAGCCCAGCCCCATCTCCCCCAGAGGCAGCTGGGGAGCTGCTGGAGAGGTCACTCACCTGCCCACCCTGCCTGCCGGGCTCCCCGAGGGCACCGGGCCGGCCTCTGTGTCCCTAAGGGTGGAGAGGAGGGTGGTGAACATCCCTGGGCAGAGCAGCATCCTCACAGCAGCATCACCTGGAGCCACCCTGCCTGTGACACCCCCCCCTGGGCTGCCTGCTGGTGACGTGGTGGGGCTCAGCACCCCACTGGTGATGTGGTGGGGCCCAGCATCCCGCAGCCTTGAGGGTATGTTCTGGGGATGCTCGTGGGGTTTAACCCTCCAGGCTTCACAGCACAGGGAGCTGCACAGCGTCACAGCCAGGGCTTTGGCACAGGGTCTTGACCCCCAGGAAGGGGTTGGCAGGAGCTGGGGAGCCACGGGGGACCTCTGCCATAGTCCCCCTGCCCCCAGGGTATTGTGCATTCCTGTCCCATGCTCCCAAGGGAGCAGAGCAGCTCCTGAGCTCCCTGTGCCTCCAGACTGGGGAAGGCTCCTCCACTCAGGCACAGGGTGCTGGAGGCGACGGTCTCTCTCTGCTCCCTGGCCGCTCCAGGGCTCCCTTACCTTCAGTCCCTGCAGTCCCTGGGGGCCCTTGGGACCTGGTGGGCAACTGGTCGGGCACTGGTGGGGAAGAAGAAGCGTGTGTTGAGTTGGGGAAGGACACGGAGGTTGCGGAGAAGCTGTGTTGGGGACAGGCTCTCGTGCCACGCAGCAAAGCCGGGCTGTGCGGTGACGCAGGGGACCCACGGCTCAGCTGGGGAGCCTGCTCCTCCCCACCCCATCGGCTCCCAGTTACCAGATTACACTGGTGTCTGTATTTCAGGCCAGTGCAGCACACACTCTTCCAGCAGCCGTTACCCTGCAAAGGCCTGCTGAAGGGACAAGGTAATGGCAGCTCTCACCAAGAAATCAGCGCTGCCTTCCAGTCCTTGGATGTGTCCTGGGGGGCCCTGGAGGGAAGGAGACCATCAGCATCTGCGGTTTAATACCGGCACTATTTTACAGGAGGGGTGAATGTTTCACCTGGGAGGGAGGGGAGCAAGGCACGGGGCAGGAGGTGTGTGCCAGAGCCCAAGCCCCAGCCCCAAACCCTGGCTGAGGGGCAGGGGGACTTTTCCCTCCTGCAGAAAATGCTGGTGACTGGGGAGATACTCACGGGTTTCCCTGGGGGGCCTGGGGGACCCCTTGGGCCGTCAGGTCCAGGGTCGCCCTAGGAGAGAACAACCTCAGGAAAGGAGATTTAGGGGTGGGGGAGGCAGCAGGTACTGCCTGAGCTGGGGTGGAGAGGGGTGATGAAGCACCAGAGACCCAGACAGGGGGAACTGGGTCATCCCCCAGCCGTGAGCTGGGAGGGGATAGATGACACCAGGGGACCCATCTGCAGGCACTGATTCCGTCACCCCTCCCTCCCCACTGCAGTACCCCACTTGTCCACACTATGGTGTTGCCCCTATTTACTCCAGGAGCCCCGAAGTGTGGAGAAGTGGATGCTAGGATAAGGAGGGGAGGTTTTCCCACTCCCCCTCCTGACCCCTCACCTTGGGTCCCAGCACTCCGATCTCTCCAGGAAGCCCAACCTGGCCTGGAAGCCCCTTAAGGAGAAGAGAGACATTCCCTGAGTGACAGAGGTAGAGCCTTGAGACCCCCCACTTTGGGATGCTGAGATTTGAGCTCTTCCAGCACAGCCCCAAGCAGGGTCCCAGGCAGCTGCCCCATCCCCACACACGTGGCACTTACAGGTGGTCCCGGCAGTGAAGGACCCTGCAACAAGAAAAAAGATACAGTTGGTCCAAATTCTCCAACCTCCCCCCAAAACAACAGCATCCCTGCCCTGAGCAATGCCCACGCTGCCACCAAGGATGCAGCTGAGGGGGCTGGATCCCCGCTCTGCTCCCACCCCACTCATGGGTGCTCAGGGAGCTGAAGCCAGGAGCAGGGGCATCGCTGGTGCCCGTGGGAGAGGCAGATACTCACGGGGAGCCCCGGTGGCCCTGGGAGTCCAGGCTGGCCCTGCCGGCATGGAAGAGGAGAGTCAGGAGTTGAAACAGGAGGGCCTGGCCCTACCAAGCTGTGTCAGCCCCTAAAATTCATCTCCCCATGGACCCAACCTCAGTGTCCCCTCATTGCCAAATACTCCATCACCCCATCCTGCATCCCTGCACAGCGATGGGGCTGGTCCCAACCTGGCCAGGCCCCGCTGGCTCCAGAAGGGCAAGGTGGGAGCCCGGAGTGGTTGCCCTGGAGTGGCCCCTCACTCACTTTAAGTCCTGGCCCGCCGATGGGCCCTGCCTCCCCCTTCGCTCCCGTCAGGCCCTGCAAGAGGAGAGACAGCAGGAGGTTATCGCCAGCCCTCTGGCTCGCCAGCCGGACCTTCGCGCTGGGGCTCTTCCCGTCACGAGGGGCTCTGGGTTGTCAGTGGGGACTTTGTGCGTGTCCCTGCATGCAGCAAACCTGGCGCTGAGGCTGGTACCTGGATCCAAGCCCCGATGGCACAGAGAGCCCCCCAGCGACGCTCCACAGCCCCCCCGAGATGCCCAGCTCTGAGCCCCCGCGCCGGGGCTCGGCAAGGACCCTCGCACCACTGCGCACATCCAGCCCCGGCAGAGGCACGTGGGGAGCTCGGCCCCTCCGGGATCCCTCTTAGAGCAACTCCGGGTCACTCCAGCGAGGGCTGTGCCTGTGCCGGGGTCTGGATCCCTGCAGCTGATGGACTGAGTGTCACCCACGGGCTGGTTCACGGGTGGAGAGCCCCTGGCTCAGCCCGGCTCTGCTCCCATATTCAGAGGAGCCAAACTCTTCCGCAGTCAGATTAGACGGGATGACCAATGCTTATAATGATCGTTATTATTCTGTTCTTTTCTCACTGAAGAATAACTAAAACCCCAAAGATTTATGAAGTGCCGCCCAGAGACACAAAAGAGGAGCCTGCAGTTTGGGTTTCCTTCTGACACTCGCAGGTGTTTACCCGTGCCGCGTGGCGCTGGGGATGGCATCGGGCACCCCACCCAACCCTCCCCGGCCACCTGCCGCGCACCCCTGGGTGGAGCGTGGGGCTGGGAGCTGGCCCCTCACGGCATCAGGGCAGGACAAGGAGGCAGATCCATCCCCTTTCAGCCCCCCAACTGCCCCAGGCTGGGGAGGGGACAGTGGGGGAAGTCACTGATGTCACCTACATGGGTGCCAAGGGGGTGGCTCTGGTGGGGGGGCCACAGGATTGCTCCAGATTTATTCTGGAGGAAAGAACAACTGAACCAGGGCTCAGGACAGCAGCTGCAGTAAAGGACAAGGAAAAGCCTTTTCAAGTTCAGGGGTGCCAGTGCTGTGCCGTGGCTTTCCTGGCACAGCTCTTGCCTGCGCGGGGTGGAGGGGGACACGCTTTCAGAGCCCAGGCGGTGGGAGGGGTGGCAGCAGCCCTGCCCGAGCTCTGCCCATGTTTCCTGCTGGGCTTCAAAAGTTGCTTTCAGCTCCCGCTCGAAGAGATGTTGCCACTTTCTTATGTGTGAACAGAAAAGGATCCCTGTGCCGGGGGCATGAGGAGTTTGCTGAGACCCTGCTGCGCCGCGGGGGCTGCGGCCGGGGACACCACAGAGGGGACGGGGGGGCAGTACTCACGTCGATGCCCGGCTTCCCTGCGGGCCCGTCTGGACCGGGGGCTCCAGGCTCCCCCTTGACACCCTTTAAAAGAGAAGAGGCATGGGGGACAGATGGAAAGGAGCTCCTCCAGAAGGGGCGACACCGTCGGTGAGCTGCGGGGAGACATGGGTACTCACCGGGGACCCGGGGGCTCCGGCAGAGCCTTTGTCACCCTGGGGAAAGGGAAAAAGGTTGTAAAAAGGGGTCTGTCACCCCCCAGAGCCGGGCCTGGCAGCGCAGGGGCTCAGGACCCGTGTCTCCCATCCGCCTCCCCAAGTTCGAGTGAGGAGTTGGATCCCCCAGCATGGCAGCCAGGTCAGGATGGGGCCAGCGTTGAGGAGAGAGGGCTGGGCTGGGGTTGCGGCGGGGGCTGCGGCTGTTCTGGGTATAAATAGCACTAAAATAACACCCTGGGGTGAGTCTCAGAGAAAGGGAGCTTTCTGCTGGCTCACAGGTCTCCCCTGTTCAGGCTCCCCACAGCCCTGGGGAGGGTCCGGAGCCACGGCTGCTGGCCACAGCCCTCGGCACCTCACTGCTCTGTGGGCACCTGACCGGGGTGTCCTGTTCCCCACCGCCCCCCCCACACACGCCCCCTCCTCACTGGGCACCTCCAGGCTGACCAACCACTCCAAGAAGCCTCTGCTGCCCGGACAGGGGTGCCCCAGCACCCTGCACCCAAACCTCCTTGCTGTTGTGCTCCCCAAAAAGCATTTTGGGCCCCATTTCCCAGGGTGGTGGGGAGGCCACGGGCTGCTGTCACAGGGAGGTGGATGGAGTCGCGGTGCAGGAGCTGTGTTCCCCCACTCCATCACTGCTGCCCGGGACCACCGGCAAAGCCAGGGACGCTTCATCTGCCCCAGCCTGGGAGCAGGACGGCACCGGCACCCCCTGCCCTCCGCCGAGCCTCAGCCCGGACACAATGTCCCTCTTTGTGCCGCAGGTCCCCTCCCTCTCTCCCTCCAGCCCGCAAGGTTCCCGGTACTCACGTCAATGCCATCCGCTCCTGGCACTCCTGGGGGACCGGGGGGCCCTCGTGGGCCGGGTTCTCCTGGCGGCCCTCGCTAAGGGGGAAAAAAGGACAGGACCCACCTCAGGAAGGAGCAGCTGGACCCTGAGAGATGCTGGGAGTCAGTGGGAGCCCAGGGTGCAGCGTGCTGGGGACCCATCCCTGGAGAGCTGGGGTGGAATGAGCACCCCAAGGTGTCAGAGCTCTGCCCCTCCCCGTGGGTCCTCCGCTGCCTGGGCTGTGCCCCCCCAGCAAGGGCTTGGATGGAGAAATCCAGGAACTCTCCCCCCACACTGACACAATCAGCTCCCCATCCCCTGATGAGTTTTCACCCCCTCACCCCCTCCCGACTCACGTCTCGACGGGGCGATGGCAGCGCTTGCGAAGGCCCCTCTCAGCTCGGGGTGCAAGCCCAGCGCTGGGATTTTTAAAAGCACCGATTTAGGTGCCTGAAGCCCTGGTATGAAATGGGGACCCCCAGCCCCTCCGTGGGCTCTCCCCCCCGCGCCGGGCTGGCTCGCTGCCCGCAGCACCGCTCCGCAGCATCACACAAAAGCACCATTCAGCTGGCGGCGGGGGAGCTCCCCAAGCAGCCTGGCCCCAGCTTTGAGGTTTGCACAGGACTCCACAGGAGCAATTTTGTAAAGAAATCTCTGTTATCCTAACGGGGTGTTTGGGGGGGAAGAGACTCCGGTCCCAGAGACCAAACCCCTGGTGTTCCTGGAAATGAAAACCAGACAGGCTGGCTGGGGCCACACGCCTGTGACTCCTCCGTCCTTCCAGGCTTATTTATTTTAAAGTGAAATATAGAAGGATGAGAGGTGTTGCCGGTTTGTTCACAGAAGTCGGAGAGTCCTGGCTTTGCCTTGGAAGCAAACCCCGCGGTCGGGTTGGGGTGGGAGCGAGCACCCGTCCCTGGGAGCGCCCGTGAATGGCACCTTTGTCCTGCCCGAATGATTTCCAAATGGTTCCTTGTTCCAGGAGCTCCCACGTCCCCCTCGCTCCGACCCGAGCCCGCTCCCCCGGCCAGACCCTGCCACCCCAAGCCCGGGAGCATCCCGGGGGGGCTGTTTTAGGAAAGCAGCTGCCCCTCCAGCTCTCTGTAGCGAGGCTGGCTGTGCCGGCGGGCAGCTCAGGGGCCATGCGGAAAGATTTTTTTTCCAAAATCTTTACTCAAAATCTGATTTTTGTGGATGCAAGGCAAGGTATTTTCTCTGTTCGGGTGAGCTCCGAGGAGGAACGCTGCCTGCCCCGCTCGCAGCGCTCGCCCCAAGGAGCAGAGGGACACCTCTCTGCTTCTCTCCGATGTATTTTCTCCTGCCCCTGGGGGAGTCCAGAGAGCCCAGGAGGATCCCAGACCCCCAGCACCTCCACGGCTGGTGTCTCTCCCCGCTGCCCCTCAGGAAGCCCCTGCGGAGCCCCAGGGCAGCCCTGGGAGGGTCAGAACCCCCCCTCAGCTCTGCTCAGCCTCCCTCAGCCCGGATCCAAGCGCATCCCACTAAAGCAGAAACAGAGAAGCATTTTCCCAGGCAATGGGAGGCAGAAGGTCTGGCAGCTGCTGGGGAGGAAAACGGTGGAGAGTCCCCCAGTGCTCCCCCAAGGGGGAAATAAAACTAAACTGATTAAGCTAACAAGTCCCAAACTTCAAGGCGTGCAGCCCAGCCCTGTCCCCGTCCCACGGGGCCGGAGGCAGCTTTGAGCTCAGTGAGGTCCCCAGAGGGTCGGGGCTGTGGGACCTGGGTGGGGGCTGGTCCCCCCCCTACACACACACACACACACCCCCCAGGGTATTCCTCGGAAAACCGAGTGAAAGGTGTTGGGAAAATAAGCAGAAAGTTCCAGGGGTGCTCAGCGCTACAAGCGAGCATCTGCGATGGGGGAGATGGGAACCGTCCCCTCTCTGTCCCTTCTCTGTCCCCTCTCTGTCCCCCAGCCCAGCCCAGCCCAGAGCTGGGACTAAGCAGAGACTTACGATTTGGGCCAGGCAGAGGCAGGAGGCTTGGAGCAAGAGCCAGAGCCGGAGCGTGGGGGAGCAGGCGGCCATGGCTGGCATCGAGCGGCGGCGGCCTCGTCGCGCTGCGCTCAGGTACGGCGGCAGCCCCGAACTGCACGGCTGGACACTGCGGGGGGAGGAGGGGGCTCATTAATATGGAGCAGTGGGACGAGGGCAGGCGGACAACCCCGGCCCCCCGCCCCTGCTCAGGTGAGCCCGTGGCTATTTTGGGCTGGACGGTGCTGGAGGATTTGGCACGACGGTGACGGGGATTTGGCACAAAGGGGCTTTAATGCAGCCAAGGGGTTGGGAGAGGAGGGGGACGAGCTGGGGGGGCTTTTATTGGAGCTGCACGGTGAGACCCCAGCCAGGATATCTGCGTGGGCCCCCCCAGGAGTGCCAGGGTGTCCCCTGTGTTGTCCCCATCATGATGCCCTGTGCCAGTGCCACGGGGCACCGCGCTGCCCGGGGCTGGCACTGTGGTTGCCCCCACCCCCCCCGTGATGGGTCAGCCACCCTGGGGAGGGTCCTGGGGGACTTCTGACATTTCTGACCCTATTTCTGCCACCCTGGGGAGGGTCCTGGGGGACTTCTGACATTTCTGACCCTATTTCTGCCACCCTGGGGAGGGTCCTGGGGGATTTCTGATATTTCTGACCCTATTTCTGCCACCCTGGGGAGGGTCCTGGGGGATTTCTGATATTTCTGACCCTATTTCTGCCACCCTGGGGAGGGTCCCGGGGGTTTTCTGGCCTTTCTGACCCTATTTCTGCCCTGTCAGCCCCCGCACAGCCCCAGGCAGGGCAGCCACCCCACTGCAGGTCCTGGGGAACCCCTGAGAAACTCCTTGGTGTGGCACTGGGAGGGGAAGGGGGGGCTGTGCCAGGGGGTCACCCAACTGCACGCCACAACGCTGGCAGGGCACGAGGTCCGTGTCCGTGGGGGGGTGGATGTCCCACTCATCACCTCTCCCTGTGCCCAGCTCCCCCCAGCCAGCTCCTGCCTTCGCTGGCAGCCGCCCCCCAGCTCCCAGGGAACACGGGGATGATTCATCTTGGCGGTTTCTTCCTCCTCCTCACGGAGGGCTCGAAGGCTCCGTGATGAGCCGCTGCAGACTGATTCATCGGTATTGGGGGGGGCTCAGTGGGCCCCCCGCCCCCCCCAGAGTGGGCAGGCTGCTGCCTGCACCCCAGCACTGGTCAGGGATGGCAGAGCAGCGGTCTGCATCCTCTCCAGGGGGCACAGGGCTATCCCAGTACATGGACCAGTTGGGACTGGGGATGCACCGCTCCGGGCTGGTATCTCCCCTCCGTGTGCCAGCCCAGCACAAGGAAGGCCGATGGGCACCTGCGCCCCTCCACCCCGCTCCTCCCACAGGCAGCACAAGCCCCTCCGAGCCTCCGTGGCAGCAAGGTAACCCCTAAACCTGGTGTTTTGAGACAAAAATCCTCTTGGCTCTAGGCTGAGAGCACCTTGTTTTCAGAGCATCTAAATTTGGATCCTCACCATTCACGGAGCTGCTGGGATATTTCTGCTTGTGCCCAATGCAGATGCATCCCAGCTTCGCCACCAAGCCCAGCACCTTTCTGGGACATGAGTGTCACTTTTGGAGGAATTACGTAATTTCAAGTGTCTCTCAGATTACTATATAGTGACATATTTTTTTCTTTTTGATGCCATTGCTCATTTGTTCGCAGCTTTTCATGTATTGCCATTTCTCAAATTCTCCTCCCAGCACCCCAGCATGGGAACACCAGGGTTTGTTTTATGATCTCCATCTTGTTTGACTCAATCTTCTTCTCCCCCATCATTTTACTGTGGGATCCAACCAGAACATTTGCCTTTGACCAGTGGTCCCCACACTTACCTGGGGGTGTCACTAGGTCAGCCCCACTGCCCTTGGGGTGCCCCTCACCTCCCTGGAGGAGCTGTGGGAGGATGGGGCCCGTGGTGACCTGGCACTGGGCGCTGCCGCGTCCCAGAGGAACAGGGAGAGGAGGAGCCGGGCCCCGCACAGCCCTGGCCCCCTGGGCTGCTGCAGGCCGGGGCCCCAGGAGAACCGTGGGGTGACCCCAAGCCACAGGTGCCTCCGTGGGGCAGAGATCTGGGGCAGAGGCTGGCCCAGGCAGGGATGGAGGCGCTGAGCATGGGCCTCCTTCCCCCTCTGCCTCCTCCAGGGAGCACCCCTCTGCTTAGCCCCCCCCAAAACCCCCGCCAGCCCCCGGCAACCCACAGCGCTCCTGCACCCCCAGGCAGCCCCTCCTGCCTCCCCAAACCCCCAGCCAGCCCCCCCACAGCCCCCCTCCGCCCCACAGCCATCCTCCCCAAGCCCCCACGCAGTAATCCTGTGCCCCCCAGCACCCCCAAACCCCCCAGCACCCTGAGCCCCCTCACCAAGCCCTCTGCACCCCTACCCAGCCCCCCAACACCCCCAGGCAGCCCCCTCCTGCCTCCCCAAACCCCCAGGCAGCCCCCCCACAGCCCCCCTCCGCCCCACAGCCATCCTCCCCAAGCCCCCACGCAGTAACCCTGTGCCCCCCAGCACCCCCAAACCCCCCAGCACCCTGAGCCCCCTCATCTATCCTCCTGCGCCCCTACCCAGCCCCCAAACCCCCAGGCAGCCCCCCCTGCACCCCGCAGCCCTGTACCCCCTCACCCAGCCCCCCTCAGCCCCCCCTCCTACCCCCACGCCCCCAGCTCGGCCCGTCACGTGACCCTGCCCATTCATGCCTCCCCCGTCCCGCCCCCGCCTCCTCCGATTGGCTCCCTCGGGCGCTGGTCGGCGCCGCAGCGAATCAGCGCCGAGGAGGAGCGGTGGGGCGGAGGCAGCAGGGAGGGGGGGAAAGGCGTTAAAGCGCGCGCGCTGCCGCTCATTGGCTCCTCCCCCTCGTTGTCCCGCCCCTCGCGGCCGGAAGCAGGAAGCGGCGGGGCCCCGGGACGGCGGCGCCGTGACCCGCGGGCGGGCTGCGCCGGCCGCGCCATGACGGGCAAGTCGGTCCGCGACGTAGACCGGTACCAGGCGGTGCTGGCCGGCCTGCTGGTGGAGGAGGAGAACAAGTACTGCGCCGACTGCCAGGCCAAAGGTACCGGCGGCCTCCCCGCGGCCGCGCCGGTTGAGGGGGCGGCGGGGCCTGGTGGGGCCGGTGGGCCCGGGCCGGCGCGGTTGCCACCCCCTCAGTGCCGGTGTGTGGCGGGGCGCTGCCCCCCTCCCTTCCTCACCCGCAGCTTCTTGCCGGGGCCGTGAGCTCTCGGGGCCCTCCGGTGTCCGTTCCCCCCTCCCCGGGGGCCGCTGCAGCGGCGGGAGGAGGGGCGCCGGGCCCGGCTGGGCCCTGGGGGGCGACGGTTCCGCGCCCCAGCCACCCCCTTCCCCCGCCGTGAGCAGGTGGGAACGCTCCGGCCGCGGGCAGGGGCAGCGGGGCTGCCGAAGGCTGCTGCAGCGGGGACCTGGGCGGTTTGGGGGTTCATAGAACGGCAGGTGGTTTCCCCTTTGGTTGAGCAGGCGCTTGGTATTTGAGGAAAAAAAAGAAAACCCCAGATTTGGTTTCAGCAGAGTTTATCACTGTTAGTCACAGCAGCCGTGCTGCAGCAGGGCTGTGCTGGCGGTGCTCCTGTCAGAGAAACCACTGCCGGGGCCTCTACCCCTGCTGCTGCAGCTCTCGTTCCTCCGGCAAGTGACTTGAACAGAAAACTGCCCAAAAATCTGCTTATGGCAACTCATCGGCTTGGTCTGAAATGTCAGTCTGAAAACCATCACGTGTTGGGACTGCTCTTCTGGAGAAGTCTTGTGTTAAGAGGAACCTGGAAAGCTGGTGTTGCGTAATTTCGGAGGGCATTCCAGCTGAGGAGTAATATCCTGTAAATCAGAGCTGTGCTGTGAGCAGCAGATCGTCTTCAGAGGATCAGATAGGAGCAGCAGTTGGAAGTGCAGCGTGTCGGGGAAAGGAAGGAATTGTAACCTAGCCCTGGAACCACATACCACTGAAGGAATTTCGGATTTTTGTTCTGTCCTTCCTTTTCCACTTAATAGTGATCTCAAGGCATGTTGTGATCCTTACCTTTTAGGAAGGAGTGGGAGGGAGGCAGAGAGGAAGTCAGATGTAAATGTTTGAATTCCAAAGGACAAAACAAATTAATGAAACAGCTGTGAGTTGTTCCGTGGTGATGCAGAAACCTTTCTGTCGTTTGCTACTGTAAAATGCTTTGCTTTCCTGTAGCAAAAGAGTTAAGATTATGCCCATGCCTACCTAAAATCCTGTTTTAATGAGCTATTATAATGATTCAGAGATTGAACTTGAGGCTTGTTTCCCAGTAGCTGCAGTAAATGAACTCTGAGCAGGGGCTTTCTGTGTCAATTTGTAAGTGGGAGACTCAGTCACCTCCGTATGACCTCTAAAAACTGCAGAGAGCACTGCTGAACAACGTTAAAAATGGTGGTATTAGGGTTTGTTTTCAGCCCTGCTTCAAAAAAAAACCCAACCCCAAACATAATAACCTCATTGTAGCCACCTGTCTTATCTTGGAGACGGTGTATTTTGAGATGTTTCACACCTGGCTTTGGTTGACCATGTAGTTTGAAGATGGTGTTGTTGGCAGAGAGCAGAATGTTCCTCGCAAATCTCTTATCTCTTAGCTCCTAATGCCAGTGCCAAGGGCAAAAATAGCTATCTTATCTTGTCTTTTGAGGCGTGAGACAGTAACGTACACGCTATGGAAACAAATTCTCATGGCAGTTCTAGGTCACGTGTTTTGATGTGACTCTGTAGCTTCTCCTGTTCGTAGTACCTCCTGGAAACACAGTATTCCGGTTAATAACGCATAAAAGTCAAAGTGTACAGTTCAGCGTCGCCACTAAAGCCGGAAGCTGCCTGTGTCTGGGAAGATGGGTTGCATCAGACATGACGAGTAGGCTTCTCTTGTACTGAGTTATCTGGCAAAATAATTATCCATTATACTAATGAGGTTTATGGGGATGTGAAATCTCATTCCTGAGGGCGGCGTACGGCATCTGTGGCCGCAGGAGGTGTATATGCAGTAAGCTCTCCAGCCGGGCATCCAACTGGGGGTTGGTGCCAGTCAAAGCATCATATTGGGCTGCCTTTTGGTTACTGGGGCTTGATGTGGTGGTCTCCCAGCAAGGCACTGGAGCTGGTTTGTAGTGACGGCAGGGCAGGCCTGATGTTCTTCCAGCTGCTGAAAGCAACGGTGACATTCTGCTTTGCTTATGGAAACGAGCCCCAGGTGTACTTCTGCGGAGTAAAAAGCGCATTTTATTTGATACATGGCTTCTTAATAACTAAAACTCTCTGCAAGCCTGCGCTAACGAGAGGCCACGTGGTATTTGCCAGCTCCAGATGGCTTCCCTCAATGTTTCCACTGCTACCTGGAAGAATAGCAGCTTTTCTGTGCAGCTGATTGTTGCTCTGTTTTTAGCTGATTGCGAGTCTGGCTCTGCTAGTTTGAGATACGTGAAGAATGTACTTGTCTACGGCTTTGTCAATAGTAGGTTGCCAAGGTCAGGGCTGAAATCTGGTTGCTTAGTAAATGATGCTGGGGGGGTTGGTTGGTGGCGGCAGGTGGTGTTTCTTACGCCATCTCCCTCTTTTGTCAGCTCACGTTCAAGATCATAAGGATTTTTGCATGAGTTTCAACAAAGTTGAAGGCAGAGTAAGAACCTGGCAGCTCACATAGCACCTACAAGACACTTTTACAATAAACCACTGACTTTTGACCATCTGTTTTTATGCTGAAGTTACTGAATTTTGTAGTGATTTGCTGCTTGATCTGAGCGTTTCAAAGCTGGTGTGACACATAGGCAGAGACTGTTCAGATCCCACCCACACTTCCATTATGCCTGTTCCCGATGACCTAGCTACTTGCTGGTTTTCATTACTGTATTTTTTTTCCACTTCTATATACAGAACTAAATGAGATTACAGTACCTGTTAGTGTGAGCTGTAGTGCTGGTATGTACCCACTTGATTTCATGCTCTACAGAAATTCTCAGTGTTAGGGTGGAAGTCTAGTTTTCAGGAATATCATCTCTCTAATGTTGGGACCAGTATAGCAAACAGTTGGGTATCTTCCATCTCTCCTGCCCTCATCAAAGTGATTGCTTAGAGAGAAGGTCATCTTCTGCTTCTTGTTATTACTGTCTTGCCATCAGGCAGTGCGTACAAGTGATTCCTAGTCCGACTTGCATCTTTAGGTGTGATAAGGGTGGAAAACTAGTTTCTCCAATATATTCTCCTTCCCTCGTATGTCTGGGATTCAAGTAGCTTCCATGGGGCACATTGCTCTTCCCAAGGCTTTTCTTCTTGACAAGCTATTGGAGACAGTGATGGCTTCACATGCTTTATCTGCATAACTTTTCTGTAAGAGTGACACAGCTGAGCCTGAAAGGAGAACTGCAGGAGTGTGAGCCTGATGGCTTCCCTAGACAGCTGTCAGTGTCCTTGGTCTAAGTTGCTGGAGAGGAAAAAAAGACAAAGGAAACTGGGAAAGAGAGCTCAGGATGGTTTTTGCTTCTGTGACAAAAAGCGTCGCAGTGGTTAGAGGCTCTTGTTTTGGAGGAAGTTGGGTGAGGTCTCTCGCCTGCTTGTTCCTCTTTGCTTTGCAAACTTTCGGTCAAAAGTACCTGGGTAAACTGGGTGATCTGATCAAAAGCGGGTGGCTGGGTAGTGAGTAGTACATCCTGTGCCAAAGCAGTGTGGCTAGACTGCCTTCTGGCAGTTGAGCTTAGGAGTGAAAACTTACGTGTATGTGAGAGTGATCTTCATGACTTGATCAAAACAGGGCTCGGGACCTCACTGGCAGCCTTCTGGGACATAATCGAGCTGCGTTAGGCACAAACAGAACAGCGCATTTCCCCTTGCTGTCAAAGGTTACTCATCTGAGTGGTTTTGACGTGCAGCTCTGAACGCTGTCACGACAGTAATAGTCACGATCAAAAGCTGTGATCCAGCACGCAGTCCCGCAGCACCGCGCTGCCGGCAGTCATCTCCCTCAGGACTGCCCAGCGTGGTTAAGGTGGTAGACTTTACGGAGTTATGAATTGTCATAATCCTCTTTTTGAAGGCCATTGCTGCCTGAATTGCTTGAACAAAACATCTTTGAAGAGAAGCCGTTGATGAGTGAGTGGGATCTCTTCTAGCGGTGTGTTTCTCCTGGCAAAGGGCCTTCTGAGGGCTGTTGTGGCTTCGTGTGTGTGTGTGAAGATAGTGTGACTGTTGGGCAGCCTGACTGTATTGAGTATCTGTCAGAAGAGATGCTGCTGAGCATCAGGGTGAGTCTGGAGGCTGAAATTGCAATGTAGGTGAAGGAGGGATGTGTTGTAATCTGTGCAAGTTGGACTTGACTGAAGCATCCAGATGTCTTCCAGTAAACGGGAAATGTGTTGAGTAACACTTACATTAACTGGATTCTTCTCTGCATTTCTGACTCTAAAGCTCTGTGCTGAACTTGTGTAACATACAGCTAATTCTGTTTGATTCTCTCCTCCCAAACTCTTCCCCTCTGCTCCTCCAGTCCTATCTATCCAACAGGCTCCTTGGATCCAGTTTCGTTGATGTCGGAACGGCAGGTTCCTCTGCAAGGAGCACCAGCGAGGACTGCTGTGTCTGTCCATCAGTTCAGGTTGCCCTGTGCTGCTCCTGGTTTGTCTGACTCTTCCCTTTGTCCCTTGTGCCTTGTGAGAACCGTGAGCTCCATGCTGAACTCAACCCCTTCTTCTAACTTGAGTGCTTAGGTGGGGGACTTTGTTGCTGAGCACAACAGAAACCCCAATCTAATTCCTCGAGCAGTCTTTTCTGAAAGAGGGGTAGAACTTTGAAAATATCTGTGAAGAGGTGGTTAAATATTGGATGGGAAGCTGGAAGAGCAGGATGAAAAGCTTGGGGTTAGAGTAGGTGCAGTTAAGGATGGATTCCAGTGGAATGGGGGAGTTAGCTTATTACAGTTGGTTTAGTCCAGCCAAACTAGTATTAATATCAAACATGTTGCTAATAGTCAACAAAAATCTGTTGTGACTCAACTCCTCCATCAGCAGACTATTGAATCGCAGCTGAATTTCCTTTTCAGCAAAAGGAATATGAAGAGTAACTTTTTTAATAGCTGCCTAGAACAACTGCATGTGATGAAGAAATGATCATTATGGGAAAACTGAGCAGTGGGTAGTGATGCATACTGTTTGCCTGCAATGGGCTTCAAAAACCAAAGCGGTAGGGCGAAAGCTTCTCAGCTTGCCTTAGAAAAATCTTCTATTAGGAGAAAACTCAGTCTTATGTAATGGAAGCTTGCCAGAGGGGTGCATATGTACTTGCATACTCATTTTAATTCTTAGCTGCAGTCACAATATTCTGCAGTTATCTTAATGAGCGCTACATTTTCTCTTCTGCTTTTGAACTGTTCTGCCCTTCTGAAGTCAGGTCTGGAAAGACTAGAGTTGTGCATAAAGCAGTATTAATCTCAAGTGAGTGTAAATGTTCAGGAATTAAGTTTGTGAGACTGGCTTCATGCCTTAGTGATCCTCATCTGGAGTGTGAGCGGTGCTGCCATGGTGGCAGACTCTGGCAGGGAGGGAACACCGCTCTGTCTAGCGTGAGCCTGACCCTACACACACCTGCTTGAAGTTAAGTTGTAACTTCTTATTCAAGCCACAAAGCGAGGGGAAAAAAGCATCAGCCTTTCCAGTGGGGACTTATCCTGGAATTGATTTGTGCTTAGGAGAGTTGTAGGAAGATACCCTTTAAGAAAAGAGACGCAGAGCTCTGAATCACATCCCCGGATGCATGTCTCTACATCTGCCAGAAATAGGTAACGAAGATAATCCTCCGAGCAGAGGGCATCTCAGCAAACCACGTCAGCTTTAATACCATCGTTCTGTACCAGCTCTGACCCTCCGTGACATGGAGAGCCTGTGTGGTGAGTGGCTGTATAGCAGAGGGTGTAACTTAAGGGTCAAAAAAAATGCCATGTGATTCCCAGAGCATAGCTGCAACTTTAGTAAAAGTTTGTTCCTATAGTAACTGCCAGAGGAATTACATAAGATCTCAAACACGCTCAGGAACTTGTGTGCCAGCCTCTTCAGAAAATTTCTCTGCAGTTTAAAGGTAATTCATCTTTCAAAATGCAAGTAGGTTATCAAAACCAACTAGAGAATCAAGAATAGCTCCAGTCTCCTTCAGGTTGATCCAGAATAGTGATTACTTCATGTGTCCCCAGAAATCTAGGACAAAGTTTGAGCTTTTAAGAGAAACTGTCTTAGAGCAAAGCTTCCCCTGACTGCGAAGCTGGATTTACCTGTGCTATGATCAGACCTTCAGTGCCTTGTTAAACTGCTTACCTCCTATTTTTGGGAAAACATTCCATTCCTTACTGGCCGGGTTATGCCCTTTCCTTATGAAGGTCAAGTCCTTTTTTGGTAACGGTGATAGTGAAAAATAGTTCATGTCTAGCTCTAGATATTGAGGAGATTCTTAATCAGACAAAAAGTGGTCCAGGAGCTGGGACTTCTTCCTCTGTTTGGAACTATTTTGACTTAGTGACTTCTACATAATGAGATTGGAAGATAGGGTCTAAGTGTTGTTTAACATACAGTGAAGAATTAAAGACATCTTGCAGGGAATTTTATGGTGGAGCAGTTCTAAGTTGAGTTTTGAGGGTGTAAAATAGTAGTGATAGTGTGAGTTTGCATCCTGCTGCTCTGTTTACTTGGGCATTTGGGCATGGGGATGGTGTTGACCTACTACCTCAATTTTTTGCATTTCATGGGAATTCGGGAGTCCTCGATATCTGCTGCCTTTAGCCTAGCAACTTCTGGGACTGACTAGTGTGTAGTTCTGGTCCAAACCTAGTGACCACAGGAAATATGTGGATGGTGGAACTTGACTGATTTTTAGATCTTGAGGCCGTGTTGCCATCAGTATTGGGTAATGTTAACCAGTCCTCCTGCATGGATTCTTGCTACAGCATCTGCTTGAAATTGCCACTTTCAGTTTATTTACTGAAGTAACAAATGTCACTTTCTTAAACAGCAGGAAGAACCCACCCTGCTGTTCACAGCATCTCTTTTAATTTCCTCCACCTTGCTCCATCTGCGTCTGTATTATCACTGCACTTCTTCAAAGAACAAGATGGTAACACTGATAAGATGTGCACCGAAGGCTGCTTCTGCAAGCGTACTGCTACTCCCAGCCAGTGCTGCCCTTGAGGTGACTGGGTGCTCAGAAGTTACGTGTTTCTGGTGAGCTGTTAGAAGATTCAGAGCCTGTTCCCGAGAGGCAGTGGAGCCAGCACCAGTCAACTTGGTCTGACTTGGCCAGTAAGGTACCTGTAGCCAACAGTATGGTTTGGGGAAGGAGAGAGTATACTGGTTGCTGCTAATACAGCCAAGAAGATTTTAAAGGCAAAACTCCAAGCTGTTGTTGGAAGCAATATTGTCAACCCCCATAGACGCCTCTGGCTCTTCCCTTTTCCTGCAAAGAGTGATTAAAGCCTATAATTACTGCAGCAATCTTTACTGAAATAAAAAAGACAAAGAAAACCCCCCAAAACAGGTCTTTTGTCTTACAAAGGATGGCATGAAATTGAATTTTTGAACCACTAAGCTACTTAACTAGGCATACATCCTTATCGAACTCCCTTGCTACAGAGTTTTTTGGCTTTAGCATCCCTGTTTCGCTGGGTTCCAATGGCTTCCTGGAAACTACTCAAATAGTTTAGTCTGGTATGAAATCTGGGGGTACAGCAGGTTTTAGTGCTTCTCAAATTTCAGATAGGTCCATGAACCCTGTGTCAGGATGCATGCCCAGGCCAGTACTGTGTCAGTAAGTAAAGAGCATAATCTGAAGTTCTTGAAGTTGAGTTTAACTGTGCTTTTTACTCACTAGCAGAGCTTACCTTGTTTCCCCAAACTAATCTGAACGCTTGACTGTAGAACAGACATCTACAGTGAAGAGCGGAGGAAGTTGTTTTGTAAGACAGCCTTTGTCATAGCTTTTCTATGAGCAGAATGAATTTCAGTAAGTCATTAAGCAATCTCTTTCCAGCATAAGGAAACCACAAGTCAAAGGAAGCTCTTGGATACTTGGCTGTTTCCTCATTTGGCTCTGCAAAAAGTAGGGCTTTTCAACTTTTGACTCGATGAGAAATTTCCAAGTATTGGTGAAAGCTTGTACGAGAGGATGTGAATGTCATCTCGCAGGGATTATCCGGCTCCAAGGAGAATTTCCCACATCCACTTCCCCTGCGAGTGCTGAGGGGATGGTTGTACGACGCCGTAGTCCAACACATGCAGCAGTGTTAGCTGGGATCAATGGGCTGAGCAGGCACATTTCCCAGTTACAGCTGGGCTTTTGCTGGAGTGCTCGCAGGCTGGGAGCCTGCGAGGCAAATGATTGTTTGCACGAAGAATATTTCATTAGGCTTTGAATAGCGATGCTCTCTCCTTCCTGCCTATGAAAGCATCTATTTTTTCCTGACCCCTCTTCTCAAAAGAGCAGTGGCTTTGCAGCCAACTTCTGCTTTATTTTTAAATCCCTTCTGGAGGGTTATTACTGAAGAAACTTGAGCGAGTAGCTTCAGCCAAAATTTAATGCTGGAATAAAGGGTGAGGAGTGAATCCCCTTGGGATTCCTTGTTTTAAAAACACTCAAGGGTGTGAACTTTCAGCAAGTGACACGGTGTGAGGTGGACTAGCCAGGCTGTGCTGGGGTCTTAAAGGGAATTGGGAGCCTTTTCAGTAAGGGCAGATCATTCAGGCAGCCCTTGTAGGCATTAATGATTCTGGCTTCGATGCTAACTGAAGCTGGTATGACCAGCTTGGTATGTGGTGTTTATTTTGACAGGCTGGGATATAAAACAGGCTGTGAAACTGTCTCGTGGAAGCGCTAGCTGGGCAGCTGAGTTTCTTGCACATAGCTTTGTAATCTCTGCTGGATGGTGGTGCATCCTCGCTTAGGAATGCACTCGAGTGTTCGGTGCAGCTTTCTAAAACGAAAACTGAGCAGTAGATGCTTTTAAACTCGTGATCTTCCTATGACCACTGCCAGGCTAGGAATATATCCCGAGGTGGGCTGATCTAGCCTTAATATTGTGCCAGAATTGAGTATATAGCTGAGCTCTTAAATCTGTTTTGATTCTTCACTCAGAACTGTCATTTTCTTTTAATCTCACGTTCACCTGCAGATGGCTGGCATTCTCCAGACAGGATTTGTGCACATGGGAGATGATGTACAGGGGCATGAGATGCTTAAACAGAACAAGCTGTGCCCAGCTCTGGTTAGTGCCAAGTAACTTGCTTACCTTGGATGTTAATATTGGCGTTAACACTGAAACAAAAGTGACTGCAGCATCAGGCTTGCCTGCCTGATACTGGTTGTCATTGCGGCGAACTCCCAGTTTTGCATATGGGAAGTGAGTTTTCATTTAGGCCTCAAGCTCTAAAGCCATCTGGAGGCTGCGAGGATGCCAGCCTCAAGGGAACTATTTTTATAACATTAGTGAGAGTATTCATGCGAGGACCAACTTCTTTCATGTTTCTTTCTAGTGGTTTAACAAGCTAAATGTTTGTTAGCCATGTCCTAAAACCTTTTGCATATCAGTGTCCATGACTCACTGAACCCAGAGGGTAAAGTGCTCCTGGTGCCATGCCCTTGTGCAAGCAGTTAGTAGTGAGGGTCAGGGTGTGCACAAAGGCTGCAAGGGAAGATAGTGCTCCACGGCAGCTCTGGCAATGCTGATAAAAGCTGCTGTGTTGATCTCTAAAGTGACTGAACTGATAGAAAAAAAAAAATTCTCAAACTTTTGCCCTTAATTTCCACTAAGGCGTTTTGCCCCTTTTGTCAGTGCTCGGTCACTGCGGCGACTGTACGGTCTTCAGCTCAGTTTTTGGGAAGTTAAAAACTACAACATGTGACTGAACTTTCATCTGTAAATACCACCTGGGGCTTTCTGCAAGTCAGTCACCTTGAAAATGGCATGTGAAGCTGTGGGGTAAATGACTGTACAGAGTTCTCCCCAGCCAGATCTTTACTGGGCACTTCCTTGCGTGATTTCTAGCACGAGCTCCTTCCTCGTGGCCTCAAAAGAGAGAAGTGGGAGGCTTGTTTACATCTGCATCGAAACCCATCCCCCCTTGCCCACCAAACCAAGCGCTCTGTAAGAAATGAAATGGTAAAAATGACGTTTTAGCTTAATGGTTGGGGGCATTAGATCCTAGGAAAGCGGAAAATCTTGTAAGAGTGTGTGTTTGGGCTGGTGCCTCTGACCCAACTCAACCAGGGCATCTGGGCTTTGGCCCGTTGCTTCCTCGGTGGCAGCTGGATTAGGATGGGCCACCTTGCTTGGGACACCCTCGCTTTCAGTAGAAGAAACTGTGATGTTCCTCACAGCCCTAGGCACCAAATGGTAATTTTAACGAGCTTGAGGTTATTTGGAGTTCAGTTTCAACCGGACAAAGTTCCTTTGCCTCGCACCGCTGCGGCCGGGCTACAGTTGTGCTCAGCACTGACTCTTCAGGGCAGCAGCTCTTGCCCTGGGGTGTTGCCTCTGGCTGTGCCAACCTGTCGCTGCTGTCCAGGCAAGTGGTTCTCTTATGCAGCTGCTTTTCACTCTTGAGGGGTGTAGCCACATCTTGTTCCTCTTTTTTTATCACAGTGTTCGTAGAATACAGGGCTGTGTAAGTAGGCTAAAGAAATTACTAGCTATATCCCAAAGCTTGGGGTGCTCAGAGCTAGAGTTCAAATTCACTTGCCCTGTGGAACTGCGGAGCTGGCTGCAGGCTTTGTGCTCTGGAGAACTCTCCAGATATCCTGCTTGGGTGGCTCTAGAGTCACTGCTGTGTCTGAGCAGGCTGCTGAACTACTGGGATCACATCTTCCTCCTGGCTCTGGACAAAAATGACCCCACATCCCCAAACTTCTGGCATTTCCTCTGCTCTGTAGGTCTGAAGCCCTTATGGCACATATTGGCACTGCAAGGATGCCCAAACCCTGCCTGGAACAAGCATCAGTGAAGAGAACTACCCTTGCTTGTATAATATCTATTTATCACTAAACCAAATGCTAGCTGCTAGGAGGATTTTTGAAACACTACTTTTTTTTTTTTTTTGAATATTCACTGACATAATGAAGCTGCTTCAGTACTGGGGTCTTCCAGAGCTGGGATCTACAAGTTGCAGCGATGGTCAGCTGTTATTTCCGTACTCTCCTTGCTTTTTCAGATCCTGCATCACGAATGAAGTAACACCAAAGCAGGGTGGGTATAACAGACTGTACCACTGAGTCATTCTCTTATGTGGCATCGCAGGGTAGGAGGTTGCAGTGGCTTGAGCTAGCACATGTGACAAACCAGTGAGCTGATTACTACAGCCCTGAGGTAGTATCTAGCTGTCTATTAATCCTTTTAGTCCTATAAAGGCTAAATATATCTAGAGTTTAAATCTAACCTTGAATCTCATGCTTAATCCTGCCGGCGGTCTCATGTTATGGCCTTCAGGGTGTATCTGGGAGAGAACTCCACAAATACATCAAATGAAGGATCAGGGTTCCTGGCTTCACCTTGGTGTGTGACAGGCGTAACACAGAACAAGCCTTTTATTCTCAGGCCTACTTCGTAACTGGCATACTTAGGTGCTGCTAAAAGTATTGGCCCCTGCTTTGATGCCCTGAGTCCTAGATTTCAGTAGGTGTAATAAAGGAACTGAGGTACAGGCAAGACTCTGCTTCTATGAAGGTCTTTGCCAAGAGCTGTTCCTAAGCTGGGAAGTGACTTCGATCAGCTTCGTTAAAATAGTATCCTTCTGAAGGGTCACTCTTCTAGTGAAAAAGCAGAAAGTAGTGGCAGGAGAGGACAGAAGACTTTATAAAGACTTTCTAAAAATCACTGTGTAAGTTAGGTGGAATAAGTTACGAGGTTGCATGTGCCTGCGGGACCGTGAGCCACTGACTGCATTAGCAGCACCAAATCCCTCAGGATGCTCTAGACTTTCCCAGTGAATAGGAATTAAACTGTTAACAACCAGCTAGCATATCCAGGAGAGTCAAATACAGTGCTGCTTTTTTAGGGCTTTGAAATTACACTTTCCCCCTCTTCCCCCTCCCACCTCAGTCTCATTAACTTCGAGGCTTGCTATTTTAACTATGGCAAGAAAAGACCGAATAACTCTTCATCTGCAGTAATGCCTATAAAAAGGGCTGGTACAGTTTACTGGAGGCTCTCAGGTCCTTTTTTCAGGCTGTGGCTTTGCTGTAGCTCTCTGGCCAGTCACCCATGGACAGTGCTAGCCAACCCATGGTGGAAGCTGGCCACGTTAGCTGTGTGGCTGGCTGGCAGCTTTAGCCAGATGATTTAGTTTTCAAACCTGCTTGTCTTGCACTGCAGAGGATTACTGCTGAAGCTGGTCTTCCTTCAGGGCTGAGGGTTTCGATGGCCAGGGGCTGTTGGCCCTGGCTGGGAGGGGGGCTGTGAGTGCCTGCGAACCTCTGCCCCCCCCTGGGTAATGCATTGCTGGGTTTCCTTCAGAGAACTGTTTGCAGTGAGTAAAATTAAACTTGTTAATCTTTCCCTCGTGGTTTTTTTTTCCCTGGCATGATGTCCCTTCTACTCCTTGGAGCTCTCCTGCCTGTCCGAAAGCCGCATGCAAACTGTGAATCTGATCAGAGCTGTAGAAACTGCAGAGTGAACTGTTAATCAGCCTTGGGCTGGGATCGCAGTCTGGGATCCTGACCCTGGCTCTATGTTTTTGGTGGCCAAAGCGCTGGACTTTGTGCTGCTCTCCTTACTCAGTTGTATCTTCCTGCACAAGGCTGACAGAAGATTTGATGATGCAGTCCCTATGTCAAAGGCTGAATATTTGATGCTGCTTTTCCTAGAGCAGAGTGAATATTCGGGAGCTGATTCCTCTGCAGTAAGGTTATCTGAGAAAGATTCTCCACTGCTAAAGCAGGACCACAGATTTATATTGATGTGACTGTTACATCAGTTTAAGCAAGATGAAATCAGGGTTTTGTAGTGTCTTGGGTGGTTTGAATATCTATTTTCTTCTCTCCTCCTCTTAGAGTCATTTGTCTTGCCTAGAGCTCTCCAAATGGAAGAGGAAGGCAATAAAATACTAGCTCTAAGTATAATGATTGGGAGACAACCTTTAAACATCCTGCTGATGTCTAATTCCAATTCCTAATCTGGATGAAAATGCAAAGGCCTCAGTCCCAGTTCACTTGGTTCAGTTTCTCGGGGCAACTACAGCTTGACTTGATGGTGTAAAACGCTTGTGTCTCTTTGCAGGGCCACGATGGGCGTCCTGGAATATCGGTGTGTTCATCTGTATTCGATGTGCTGGGATCCACAGGAACCTCGGAGTTCATATATCCAGGGTAAAATCTGTCAATCTTGACCAGTGGACACAAGAACAGATACAGGTAACGAGTGAAACACGAACAGTGGGCTGTTAGCAGGGCTTCAGTAACTGGGAAGTAACCAAAGTCTGAATAGGCCAAATGTGGGAAGTGAAGCAGGAAGAAGATACTGAGCTAGGTTAGATTGGGAGGGAAAACGTCGGCATTTCAGGCTCAGCAAACAGCAGAGGGTAAAGACAAATGCTTTGCAAGCTTCTGTAAAACTGCCAAAGGCGGCTGTTGTCTGGAGCTGCTCCCCACCTTCTCTCATTGAGGTTTCCAGAAATCAAATCCTGGACTACCAGAGTGATTTTAGGTTGATAATGTGATATTTATCTTGTGTTTGAATAAATATTGTGCTGTGGTGCTTAGGATTGGCTAGTTGTAGTGGGTGGGGGGATCATAGCCACTGCACTGGGGATTCCCAGCCCGTAGGCTTGCACCAAAAGCCTGAAGAGTGGCTTTCGGGTAAGAACAGACTTCAGAAGTCTGCACCTGCCTTCTAGTTAACACTCTTGCTTGGTAGCTTGGCCCGCTAGTACATGTAAGAGCTTTAATGTCTCTGAAGCAAACGGTTCAAGAATTCTTTTGAATTTCAGTGCATGCAAGAGATGGGAAATGGAAAAGCAAATCGTCTGTATGAAGCCTACCTGCCAGAGAACTTCAGGCGACCTCAAACAGATCAGCATCCTTTCTTCCTCTGCTGCTGGGGAAACACGGAGTCTTTTCATCTTGTCGCTTTGTAGCTGCACTCCTTGCATGGGAGATTTAACTTCATGTGCCTGGGCATCAGCTGGGAGAAGGAGTTCCTAGCTAGGCACCCTCCCAGTGTCACTTCACCCGCAGGCTGCTTGCTTACAGAAGGAAGCAGAAGTGGGCTGAAAGGATTGCTTCTGAGCTCTGAGGGTGCAGAACTGGAACACGAATGTTACGACCTGAAGCTATTGCATGAGATGCACTTTAGAGCCTGTGGCAAATAGGAGGGTTGTCTTTCAAAAGTTGCTGAGCATTTAGAATTCTCAGTAAAGACAGATAAAAAGATTTAACACTTCTGAAAAACGAAGGTGTAACTTTTACCTTACAGGAGGGTTTCTAGATGCTGAGAGCAGCAGGGTTATAGTGAGCCTAAAAAAACCACAGGAGCACCTCTCTGCCATCATTTTTTTTTTATCTTAAGCTGGTGGCCGAGGCGCTTTTGTATGCGCAGGATCCATTTGACCACTCTGTGATTTGTGCTGATGACATATATGCTCTTAAGTGATGTTTGAAGTAAATACACATCAGCGAAGAAAATAGGCTAGGAATTTAAGCCCTGATTTAATGTACCTTTTATAGCACCGTCAGGCTTGGAATAACCCAAGGGCAAAAATTGAGTAGCTAAAGTAGTTGGATCCAACACTGAATTATTTTAAGAAAGTTACTGCTGGAAATGCTCTTTAAACAGTCGTTAGTTTAGTTACATCCTGTACTTTGTATCCACATGTCAAATAATACTACGTAAGTCTTCTATTCTTGAATCGTTTGTCTTTAACAAGCTGCTCGCAGAGCTGTGGAGAGCTTCATTCGGGATAAATACGAAAAGAAGAAATACATGGACCGAAGTATTGACATCAGTGCATTTAGGGTTAGTTTCTAATCACCTCTACAGAAGCTTGAATACATGTTAAGATATAAGTGTATGTCTGTCTTATGAGTAAGCAGTGACTCTATGAAAACAGGCAGTTTAAACATTTCCTGTATTAGTGACTAATCTCTTCTCCAAGGCTGATTGCATTCAGTCATTCTGTAGAAAGAATTTAAATTGGCGGGGACCTTTGAAGGCCATCTTGTCCAACTCCTAGCTCAGAGCAGAGCTAGCTTCAAATATAGGCCTACAGCTGTATCTCTGAGGCTTTTTAGATTAATAACAGCATCATGTAAAGCTGTGTGAACCTTTGATGTGATGACATGTGTTTTGACCCTCATGTCGGTGTGTTTTTCCTTACAGAAAGAAAAAGATGACAAATGGAAAAGGAATAATGAGCCAGTATCAGAAAGAAAACTGGAACCTATCATCTTTGAGAAGGTGAAAATGGTAAGAGCGAAAGGCATGATCGTAGATCAATTGTAAAAATTTCTTTCAAGCAGAACAGAGGTAACCCAGCTTGATATGGAAGCATTTTTTCTGGCCTCGGTCATAGCGGTGGATGCATTGAGTCACACTAATGGTAGTAGCTTGTTTTCCTCTGCTCAGCCAGATACTAAGCAGACGTGTTCTGCTTCGCAGTGCAGAGCAGATTGGAATCCAGCTACTCCCTGCTTAGCCTTCCAGCTTGAGCAGTTATTTCTTTCCTAGTTCAGAGCATGCTTGGATTTGACAGCGGGTTGCAACATAATGGGACAATAAAACAACAGTGTAATCCTTGCTCTGAAATGGTTTGCTTTGGAAGCACTTATGTCCACTGAGGAAAAAAGAATTTTAAGGCTTAATCTCTTACTAGAGCCTCTCTTGTATCAGAGTAAAACCAAAATTTGAACAAGACTTCTGGTGTTCTTTTTCCCTAGCCTCAAAAGAAAGAAGAAACACAGCAGTCTAGAAAAAGTTCTCCTAAATCTACTGAGCCAGTAATGGATTTGCTAGGACTCGGTAAGAGCCTTTCCAGCCTTACTGCACTTGCTACAATGACTATAGACCATCTGGGGAATTTGATGAGCTTTTAGTACTTATTTTCCATGTCAGGTGAAGAATAGCTGATGGCAATACTAGAGTGTTTTGCTTAAACTGCTCCAATGCAACTCAAGCACAGCGCTCGGCACTGCAGCAGGAAGTTTTCCTTATGTTTTCCTTTCTGCTGGTGCCGTGGTGGTGCCTGTTGTATTACAGGAGCGGCTGTAGTAGGCTCCAAGCAGCGTGGCTCCTGGCTGCTCTGAGGTTAGTAGGACAGATACAGTGCAGGGCACTTGCTCCTGAGCCGGTTCCTCCTCAGCACCAGGATGAGCGAAGAGCTGGCAACACGCGTTGGCTAACGGAGGGTCACTGGATTGAGTGGTTTATGTGCAAAGTGCTCTGGTGGCTGCCCCTCAGCGGGACCGTCCGTCACAGCTTTGTCTCCCCAGATGCTCCCGTGACGGCTGCTGTCACAAACGGCAGGCCCAGCAGCTTAGAGAAGGATCTTGATCTTTTTGCGTCCGTGGGATCAAACTCTGACTCCAGGAAGGTAAGTGGGGAAGATCAGTGCTTGAGAGCTGCAGTGCTGAGCTGTGTCTTCCCTTGGTGCTGAGTGCAGCTCCCACCCCTGTGCTTGTCTCTGCCTCAGGTCAGTGGCTCTATGCCGACATCTGGAAGTGCTGGTTCTGTTCCTGAAAACCTGAATCTCTTCCCTGAGCCAGGAGGCAAAGGGGAGGAAGTGGCAAAGAAGCAGCTCTCTAAAGACTCCATCCTCTCCTTGTACGGCTCTCAAACACCTCAGCTGCCAGCGCAAGGTAACAGATCCCAGAATAAAGCTGTTGAACGGCAGCGCACTAATTCAGAGTGGGTGGGGTGTCCCGATAGCTGACAAGCAAAGATGTGGGAATGTAGGTGGTCCTCCTTGAGAACTGGTGAGTAGCATACTGAGCAGCTTAGTCTGGGTGTCATGGCCAAGTGAATGTTGTGATGGTCTCGGATTTGAAGGTTGGCATTTCAGCCCCTGATGACAACTGCAGCAGTTCTTTCCTTCGTCGCTTCTCTGCCTTTTTCTAGGAGCGATGTTCATGGCCCCAGCTCAGATGGCCTATCCTGCAGCGGCATATACTGGCTTCCCAGGAGTAGCCCCCTCCAGCAGCATGATGGGAGGCATGATGGCCCCCTCGGTGGGAATGATGGCCCAGCCTGGAGCCGCAGGGATGGTGACCCCCATGGCCATTCCAGCTGGATACGTGGGTAACGTGCAGGCCGCGGTCATCGGTGTCCCCAACGGGATGATGGCCGCCCAGCAGGCTGGCTACGTGGCTGGCATGGCAGCGGTTCCCCAGCCTGTCTACGGCGTGCAGCCAGCACAGCAGCTGCAGTGGAACATCGCTCAGGTGAGGGGTGATCTGCTGCTGACCCACAGCTGGATGGAGGGCAGGGGAGGAGGCGTGTGCTGTTAAACCTAGCTCGTTGCCTGAAGGCCTCAGTGCTGTCACAGCCTGGCTCCTGGGGTTGGGTGAGCTCTGCTGATACTGCAGGCCAGCCGAGGGATCACAGAGGAGTAACTCGGTCAGAGGTCCTAGTGCTCGGTGGAGAACAAAAATCAGTGCAACGTCAGCTCAAATGAAAACTTCCTCAGCTTGCTAGATGGGCGTACGCCTGAGAAGCCAGTGACTTCTGTTCACTGTGACTCTAGAAGAACTCGCTTAAGCCTGTAATATGTTGGGGAGCAAGAGTGTTGCCTTTAACTGCTGTGGGCTGGCAGCCTCCTTGACCGTAGCCTTGACTTCTCTCCTCTCCCCTTTGCAGATGACCCAGCAGATGGCTGGGATGAACTTCTATGGAGCTAATGGCATGATGGGCTATGGACAGTCAATGGGTGGAGGAGGTGCCCAGGGAAGCAATCAGTCCCTCAGCACTCAGATGTGGAAATGATCCCTTGCGTTGTGACCGTTTTTGCCTTCTGTTCTGTTCTTCAAAACTGCTCCATGAGACATTCAGGGTTTTTTCTTTCTGGCTGGCCACCCAGCCTGAACCTCTTTCCATAACTGAGACCCATCTCTGCCTTTTCACTGTCAGACACGGTGAAACCTCAGTCGTCAGAACATGAGCTCCCCTGTATTTAGCACAGTCAATGCACACTTCTGGGGTGGACCCCCTCCTTGCACAAACCTCCACTAATGCTTCTGGGTAGCACTTAGTGTCCTGCTGGGTATCCTGGCAGAGGTGTGACTGAGGAACTTGGGAAATCTGTCCTTAATACTGCCTGGAATGTCAGGCCTTTTAAGAATCACTTGAACTCTAGTATTAGTAGGGGTTTTGGTTAGCAGAGGGGTGGAAGCCTTGTTTGGTGCTGAGGAACTGGATTTTAACCCAAGCCCAGGGGCAAGCAAGCCTTGCTACCTCTTCCCTTGAGTGGAGTTCTCCGGAGCTGAGGCCTCGCTGTGCTTGGCTCGCCAACCCTCATTGGAACCAAAGTCATTTTGAAGACCCCTCTCCCTCCCCCCCGTGAGCAAGCAGGATTCTCGCACAGTGTGGGGGCAAGCTGTTTGGAATGTGAAACTTGCACTTCAGAGTGGCTTTTCTGTCTAATATGTGGTATTGATGTATTTAACTTTTAACGATCTAACTGAGAGTTAACTTATCAAGGGCTGAGAGCCCACTGCAAGTTTTCTTACACTTTTAAAATGACTATGACATCCTAATTTATACTTTTTTCATAATTTTTTTTTTTTGTTCCTGTGTAATCCTGGTACCCCTTCCCGGCTAGCTTTTGACATTTTAATCTAGGCATAAGAAGTGGGTGGGTCAGATTTCTTTTCTCATCTTCAGTAGAACACAGTTGCTTCAATTCATCAGCGTGAGCAAGAAGTCAGACTTCTGCGGTCTACTTTATCCTGTGTATATGTAAATTCCCAAATAAAATATTGCAGTGAAACCTCAGCTGACTCTAGTTTGTTTTTACACAGGGTAACAGATTGTGTTAAACACTGCTGTGGTCGGTGTGAGTTGTTCACTTCAGGTGTGGGGGTTTGGAGCCTTTCATCCAAATCAAACCAACTCCATCTGCTTTGTAGCAGGGCTGTGTCCCAAATGCCAGGAGAGAACAGTGTTGGCCTGGAAGCGAAGGACTCACAGCACAGAAAGGACCGGGCTCAGCAGAGACAGAATCAGGTCACTTGACACTTTTATATAAAAGAGAGACTTGAAGCTCAGGGCTGTGGGCAGCTGTGACCACAGGGAAAACCCAAATTACGATGACTGCAGCTTTACGCTGATGTTCCACAAAACCTGACCAAGGCCTATCCAAAAGGTAAATTTTAAGCTTTTACAAAAAATGAGCGTGAAAGTCTGGGGGGATTTAGGAGTCACCTAAAGAACAGGTATGAAGGCTGGTTTTCCCTGGGTGGGTGGCTTTGTGCAGCTGCAGGGGAGGGAGCTCAGCTAATTGTGAGCCCTGAGCTGATGGTATGCTGCTTGCATATTATTCACAGTATTAATTTTCTTAAGTCAAAACCCGCTCTCGTCAGGCAAAAAAAGAGGGTTCCTTCCTCCCCAGTGTATCTGGTTTGGAGCAGGGGGAGAGTTGGCTTTCTTAAGCCCCACATGGGTTTGAGATGGATGTTTTGAGAAGCTCAACTCAAGCACAGAGAAAAGTTTTCAAGCTGGCTTTAATCATCTTCACTTGCTGCCCCAATACTGTACATGCAGGTACAAGCCAATGAAAATGTGAATACTTCAGGGTTTTTTTTTTTTCCTCCTTGGGAAAACTGGCTAAGAATATTTTACAAAATAGCGTGCACCCTCACAGCCATCAGTCCTGCTGCATATAAACCACAAAAATACAAGAGTTTTACATTAAGAAAGACCACACACATATAAAACATTACATAACACAGGTATAAAATTGCCATTTGCTTCTTTTTTTAAATCTATTCCCATTCTCAAGAATCCATCACAAGCCCATCCCCTTGTCTTGAACATGGAACTGGGGCTTAAAAGACCCCAAGTTCACCCCTCTGCGGCATTTATTTTAAAGTGGAGTTGTTAAACTTAGGAATCTGTCATCAAAGCCAAGTTTATCACAGAATACGAGTGGGCTAGTGAAGGCAGCCGGATTTGTTCACTCATGCAATTACATCCTGGCTTCTAGAAGCACAGAGCTCCCCAGGGTGAGTGTGTCCATCCTGTCCCGCGTTCTGCAACTAACCCTCCTTCTCCCTGCAGGTAGCAGCTGCACGCGGACAGACGTCAGCTCGGCGTGCGCCACTCGGCTGGTGCCTGTCTGCTGCCCTTTTCGTTAGGGGTCGGAGGCGATTAACTCGTGGCTAACGGAGTTCTGACAACTTCCCAGTCTAAGTGGACTCTCTCGGTTTAGGTAATTCTTTTCAATGCAACTTGTTGGGGACTCTAGGATGGAAAAACGTGAAGTAGCGTAGATGTCTGCGTCCTTGCTCGGCTGCGTCGCTCTCGTGTGACGCAGCCCTGTTGAGATACTCGCTTTCACCTTCTGAAGCCTGGGGAAGGGCTACGGTTAGAAACGGCTGCCTGAGTTGTCTTGGGTGCATCTCTCACTGCCTCGTACCTTTAACAGTCTTGGACCCTTTTTATGCCCTCTCATGCTTTTTTAGGGGGCTAACGCAGTTTAAAAGGCATAGGCTGTGTTTAAAGATGGGTAAGGTGTCGGTAAAATCCTTCACGTGACTTGTTTGGGAATATAAATTCTGATTTTTTAATTTTTTTTTGATAGGATGAATGCTTCAGTTCGGGGGGTTCTAAAAAATTCACCGGTGCTTTTCTCTGTGTGTTTGGTTTTGTGTTGTTTTTTTTTTTTTTCCCCCTGGTGCTGTTAGCAATCAAATTCAAGGACAAACTTCAATTCAGACTTGGGAGCTGCTACTTTACCGGGTGTTGTTACTAAGACAGATGTATATGTTTTTACAGTTGAGGTATAAACTTCTGAGATTAATGACAGATTCTTGAGTCCTGGATAATATCTTAAATGATCCAGGTGCTTGTTCATAGCTTAAATTTGAGGTGGGGAGTAGGACAACATGATGGGGAAGATTATTTACTTTTAACTGCATGAAAAGATCAAGCCCTTTTAAGAAAACAAGGCCACCAACTTCAAAGTGCTAACATTCAAGAGGCATCCGCTGCCAGGGTCCCTGGCCGGTTGGGTACAAGGAGGGGGTGCTGCTCCGTCCAGAGGCCCTCTGCCATCAAACATTGCTCACGTCTCACTGCAAGTGTTAGGACAAAGTTCCTTTTTTTTTTTTTTTTCAGCAAGTGCTGGGATCTAGCAGATACACACAGACCGATCCCGTTAGCGAACTGGATCGATGTTCAGTACCTGTCCCCCGCTGGAGGGACTCCCTCTCCATCTGTGCTACAGACAAAAGCTTTAGTGAGGGTTTAGTGCCCCTCCAAGAGCAGCTGCACTGTCCTCAGCATCCGCTTTGTGGGAGGGGAGGGCGATGGGGAGAGCAGGACTGCAAAAAAGGGGCAGCCTTGGGAGAACTATTTCTCTCTGTGCTTTTTAACAGAGAGAAGAAAGGGGGGTTCCTCCTGTCTGGCCAAGTCATCCCTCCCTCCAGAGGAGCGCTCTGGCCTCTTGCTTCCCTTGCCCTGTAGCTCAGCGATCAGTAGTGCAAGTGCTAAAGGAAGCCGAGGTGGCGCTGGCAGGAGCCAGCGTGGGAGCAGGTGGGAAATGCACGCCCCGTAGAATTGCTCTTCATTGCACAGTCACAACAAAAAATAACCTGAATGTGATCGAGTGCACTAAGCTCTGGTTCTTAAAAAAAAAAAAAAAAAAAAAGGAAAAGGAGGGGAAGAAGAAGAAAAGAAAAAAAAAATAATGAGGTATACCAATAATCGGAGCTCCAGCCAGGCACAGTGGTCACACCAGCTCTCGCGCCTTGGTGGCAGCTGCTTTCCCGGGGGTTCCGGCTGCTGCCGCGCTCCATCCTGCGGCCGTGCCCGAGGCGGATGGTCGGGGTTAAACAGTGTGGCGGTTATTCAGACAGCAAGACAAACACTTAGGCCCTTTACTGTACATTTTTTTTTTTTTCCAAGTCTACTTTGAAAACCTAAATCTTCCCCAAATACGGACCAGCTCAGTCAGGGTGAGCGTTATTGTCACGTCTGGGCGCTGAGTCTGTGTTGGGTCACTTCAGCTGTGTCACACGTAGCACGTCTTTACCCCACCAATTCCAGCCGTGCTTATTGCAGACACTTTTCTCCGTAGGAAGTCTTTTCTGCAGCCTTTCAACCTTCTTTTTAGTTCATAAACTCAACTCTTGCACCTCTAACAACCAGCCGAGGGTTGGGGTGTTTTCTACGCTTGTGAACGTGAAGTAGAAGGAAGACTTCCAGTTGAAACAGCTTTGCTAGAGAACCACTGGAGTGGGCTGTCATGCCTTTGGCACATCACGGGATGCAAACCGTGCTTTTACTGAAGGTAATTTTACAGATCTGTCCGGAGGCATGAAAACCCAAAGGAAAGCAGAGAGAGCTCTTAATATCTTTTTCCGTCTGTGATGCAAAACACATTTAGACTTTGAATTCAGCCATCGAGAAGAACGGTGCCTGAACGCTGTTCCTTGACCTTTAAAATGCAGTTATTTTCCAAATCAGTAGCCAAATGCACACCCTTAAGGAAGTTTACAGATGTGCATTGTCCAAGCGTTTCACATCAATCTGAGAAGAAGCGTCTGAGTCAACTGGAAGAAAATAGAAGGTGGATTCTTAATGCCTGAAAAAACCTCACTAGTGCTGTTTTTATAAACGGCCTTAGATCAGTAAAGACCCTTAGAGTGTACTCACTGCTGTGAGTATCTGCAAGCCCACTTAACGAAGTGAAGGTACTTCAGTGTGTTAACTCCTCTCACGTGCACCGATGTGCACAAACACGTACAAGACAGGTTTGGCTTCTCCAGTCTCATCGCTGCTGGAGCAGTCGCGGGAGAGCGACCAGAAGCGATTCCCTGTCAGCGAAGGGGATCCCGCTCCCACAGGAGTTTCTGGTCTTGTATTTGCAGTCAAGAGCTACATCTGTAACTGCTTCTGGAGAAAAGGTTTTAAGAGCTGGAAAAGGTGGCTGTGGAGGGAATGCTTCCCACCGTCTCCGTTGCTCTGTGGCGTTTCCCAAAGCCACTGAACAGGTTTAGTTTTCTGATTGCTGGCCAGGTAGTTGGTTCTGTATCTCACTTGATTTCCGGAAAACTATGTCTAAGCATCTTCTCCCCGTGCTCTCAACGCGCTATGACGTTGATGAAATGGGAGCTGATTGCTGATTAAGCCCAGAAGCCTGGCCCACCTTCTGGTGCCCAAGAAAATTCTCACTCACCTTTGGCAAATAAAACCCATTCCAGGCCTGTAGAAAACCCAGGGCTAACTTGGAACTGGGTGTGAAATCATGTAGTGTTTTCCGTGCTTTGCTGAGTGGCTGTGACTTGTTTCTTATTAGAGTTTAGGGGATGTTTAAGTAGCATTTCAAGGCTGTTTTGGCAAAATCCATCCTTGTTACTCCAGCAGGGTGCCTTGATTCTGACACCAGCATCCACTGTCAGCTGCGCTGTAGTAAGGTCGTCTGTGTCTTGGGTGGGTGCTACGTGCTGGGCATAAAACAGGCTGCAAAGCTGCTTCAGTTTAATATTAATTATTTTTTCTAGGGGGAAATATCTGGAAAGTTGAATGGTTTGAATTTCCTTTCCTGATGGAAGGTGGAGGAAAAGAAGGAAATAATCTAACCATAATGCCTCGTCAGTGCAGCCACTTTTTGCAAATCATATAGTACGTTTTTTTTAAAAAAAAAAAATTGCCCTTTACAATAAAACATTCCCCCAGAAAAAAACCTAGAGTCCAGAAGCTTGTGGCTTTTTAGGTGTGTTGCCTGTAGGAAGCAACTGGATGTCTTGGGTTTTTTGTTTTTGTCGTTCGAGGAGGGAAAACATCCAACACGTGGTCTCACGGGTTAAGAAATGAGAAGGAGCTGATGTTGCAATGTAAACGTGACGCACTTTGGTCTCCTTTTGTTTTAGTTTTTCCACGCAAGTTTAAGGTGGGTCCTGACCCAGGTGCTTCCCCAGAGAAGTGAGGACCAGCTCCCTGCGGGGACTGGGCACGTAGTGCTGAAAGTGAAGAATAGTGAAAGTCTTGATGGATTTCAGTCTAGTGAGTAAGTGACAGTCATTTCACGTCATGGGCAGGGTGGCTCCACCTTGCTGGTCTTGATGAGCAGGAGGAATCGTTCCCACAAAGCCATCACGTTGCAGCAAAGGAGGATTCACCACTGAGCTGGGGGGGGGCGGCCTCTTCTGATGTGAGCTACGCTGTTCCCCTCCAGCGCATCCTCAGTCTTAACGATGAAAAATAAACCAAAATATTTGGGTTTTCCCTGGAGGACCCAGGTGTGCCTTCCAGATGACAGTTCTTTGCTCTGGGTTTTCAACTGGCGCAGAACCAGTGAGCCTTTTGCTAGACCTCAGGTATGTGCACACCCGGCCGACCCGGTGTTGCTGCTGCTTTTCATCTGCTTCTGTTCTCTATCTCAAGAACAGCGTTTCTTGCTCGTGAAGAGGGGGAGTAGTAAAGCTCTGCAGCTCGCTGCAGGAATGTGCAGCCAGCGAGCTCTGTGCTGGAAGGGGAAGGGGGTGGGATGCTGTGTCCGCACCAGCGAGCAGAAAATACCCGCAGAGCTCCCTGCTCTGCCCACGCTGCTCTTCCACCTCCCCGCGGACATGGTTGTTGTCCTGCCACAGGCAGATTTTTCATTTTTTCTATTGAAACGGAGTTAGTAAAGCAAAAGCAAACAATTTTAGCTTGAAGGAGCAGAAAGCTTTTCCTCTTAAGATGCCTTCCCTCATGTATATTCAAAAATCCGGGGCAGGGAGAGTTTAGCCTCATCCAGGCGTCGTTGACCTCATATAACTGCTTCGTGCTCTGGAAGGAACGTCATGTTCAAACCATTGTTTATTCCTGTTTCAGTAGTCAGGGCACTGAGTTTGCTTCCTCAAACCGCTCGAGACAGCGCGTCTCCTGGTCCTACGCGTCGCCGTTCAGCACGAGCTCAGAAATCAGCAGGTATTGCTCTAGCAGACGGGATTTAATCCTTTACAAGGCAGGTGTCGGGGTCCTGAAGCAGACCCCTCTCCATCCCCGGTCAGCAGCATCCAGCCTACTCTTTTTCTCAGAGGTCTAGAGCGATTTTTGATTTGGTAAAGATCCAAAGTCCACGATAGCAGCTGAAATTCCTCGGCACGATGTCGCTAAAATCGTGGTGGTGTGGGGTAAACCAGCCACCGAGCAGTGGAGTTTTGCTGACCCCCGGGTTTGGGTTTGTGGAAGGGACAGCTTCATCACAACAGTCTTTTCCTTCAGGTTTGGTTTTGTTCCATTGTGGCAACAGGTTCGAGCTGGTTCGTTGTTCCTGGTGTCACCAGGAGAACCACAGGTTGGTTTCGTTGTGCTCTGTGCATTGTGAAATTCTCTGCCAATAAATAATTGTAAAAAATCCCAACTGTGCTGTGGGTTGATTTGTGTTAAAGACTGAAGGTCAGAGCCATCTGGTCAGCAAAAATTCCCTATTAACCTTTTGTCCTCTTCCAGTCTCAAGACTGCTCCCCTTTTGGTGTGTTGGTTTGTTTTTTTTTCCTCTCTTTTGGAAACTGATCCTTCAGGACAGTCATTGTATTAAGTGTATTTTGTGAAGAAACCAGAGTTTCTAGTGGTGTCTCCCCTGAGTATTTTCAGCAAATTTCATTAGGCACCTTCAAAAAAAGCTTCCGTAATTCTCGGTTTTGCTACAAGAACTGGTCCCTCGGGGGGAACCAAAATGCTGCTTTAAAAACAAACAAACAAAACATACAAACAACAACAAAAAAAAAAAAAAAAAAAAACACAAAAAAAAGACCAAAAAAAACACACTCATCCTGATAATAAATTCAAAGCATCTAGTCCTTTGTTCGTAACCTCTCAGTCACCCTAATTTCCAGATCAGCAGAAGATGCTGTTGAGATGTTCCCCTGTAGCGTACCACCAAGTCGAGAGTCAGAGAAAGGCGCGTCCTGCCGCGGGGCCCGGCAAACCCTCTGCTTCTACTTGAAATTCTAGTAGACCCGAGGAGGGGACCCCACACCTGAGGAGAGCACCCCAGACCTCGAGCTGGCCCTCGCAGGAGGAAGGGGCAGGGAGGCAGACGATCAACCAGCATCACGATATTCCTGCTCCGTCGGGTCACCTTCTCCTGACTCGAATTTTCACGTGAGGCATCACCAAGTATCTATTTCGGGTCTTGCTTTGGCTGTACAAGACCACGGTCAGTGGTGAAACACGAGGGTAAGACCAGCGTATGCTTAGGTGAGGTGAGTGCACCTTTTTCTGTTCTCTCTCGCTTTGGCAATGTCACTGGTCACAAGCTACATGCTACCAAAAAAAAAAAAAAAGAAGTTAAATAAAAAAAAAGAAAAATGGCCACCAGAAGTGCTTGCTCAGTGTCGCAGGAATTGTGTCAGAAAACAAACAAATGGGAAGTGACTGGCAGATGTTTCCGGTCAATCCAGAGTCTCTTAGATATTGCAGAGAGTGAGTGTGTTTTTCGCACGTGGCAAGCTACATAATAGAAGATGCTACATTCCTCGGGAAAAAAAAAAAAAAAACAAAAACCAAAAAAAACCCAGTGCTGAGTTGGATTTTTTTTTCTGAGGTTTTTTTTTTTTTTTTTTCTTTGAAAAGCTACTTTTTCCTCAGAGGCAAGGAAATGAAATCGAAGGAAAAGAAACCTTGTCAACATGCTGCCTGCAGCGGCGCTGAATGAATCAGACCGAGATGCTCTCGCCGGGTGGTCGAGAGAGAGACGCGTCGCTTCCCACGGGACGAGGGGCGGTAACAGTCTCGGGATGGGGCGGCAGTCGCGGCCCTCGGTCTGCCTCACGGGGAGGGGGTTTTCTTTTTGCTTCTCCTTCCCCCTGCCTCAAAACACGCAGCCCTCGCTCCCTCACCGCCTTCCTCCTCTGCGCGCCGGGACGCGTGTTTGGGGAGGAGCGTGTCGAGAGCGGGTTTGTTTCGGGAAGGAGGTTTTTAAAAATAAAAAAAGAAATTAAAAAAAAAAAAAAAAGGAGAAAAAAAAAAAAAAGGACAGGGTATTTACAGCTATCCACTAACAGTTTTGGTAGGTCAGGATGTCTGCGTCCCCCTCCCGGCCTCTCCTACCGACCTGCCTACGGGCAGGAGGGGCTGGTGGAGCTCTCCAGGGAGGACTGGGAGAGGCGGCGCGTCAGGGGTCCGATGCTGGAGTCGGCCAGCGAGGAGGTGGGGAAGAGTTTGTACCAGCCCGCCACCGCGCTGGAGAGGTCGAGCTCCTCCAAGACGATCTGGGCCATCCCCATGAAGCACTTGTGGTCCATGCGCCCGTAATCTCCCCAGACAATCACCTGTGGGGCAGAGAAGGCATTGGGGGGAGCTGCCCCGCTCGCCGGCGGGGAGTTGTGGGGAAAACTCAGCAAACTGAACGTTCCCAGCTGGAAGGGACCTGCCGCGATCGGGGTAGGGAGGCTGAAGGGCAGCAGTGAGGACGCTGGGTTTCTGCTCCCCTGATCCCTCCCTGTCCCCGGGTATCTGTGCGGGGAGAACATCACCTGCAGGACTTTGCCCTGGGGACTCTCCTCGAAGAGCAGAGGCTGCTGGTACGACGGGTCGCAGGTTTTCTTCACCACCTTGGTCTTCTTCTTGGCCAGGCAGACGCCGTTCTCCAGCAGGTAAACTTTCACGTAGGTGGCTGCATTGGAAAAATGGGCGAGAAACTCTTTGACTCGGAGCAGGCTGGGCTGGTCCCAGCACAGCACCTCCATCCCTGACCCCCTCCCTCCCCACAGCCACCTACCAGGGATGGACTTGGAGCCCATCTTCGGGATGAGGCCCCTCGCCTGGATCACCTCCACCTCCAGCTGCCCGTTGCGGTCAGCCATGCCGACGTGGACGTCACCTAGGCGGAGGGACGAGACGCGCTCAGCACCCTCCCCGACGGCCACCTCCCACCAGCTCTCCCTTTCGGTGCTGACAAAAAGCTGGGGGGGTGTGTGTGTGTGATGTCATCTCCAGGGCTGGCACCCCCAGGCCGCTGCCTGCTCCCCAGCCTCCGCACACCCAGCATCCCGCCCGCGGGATTTCTCGTGGCTTTGGAGGAAGGACAAAGCTCAGCTGATGTGAAGACGCTCGGATTGGAGCAGCAAAGGGAGAACTGGGTGAGAGCCCCCTCCTCCCCGCCAGCTCCATCCCACGGCAGCCTCGCAGGGGGATTTTTTCCCTCATGATGGGAAAAGGGGCTGGGTTAACTGGGGCTGTGCCTCAGCCGGGCGATGCCAAGGGGCAGGCGAGACCCTGGTAAGAGCGGGAGAGGCTGGGGCAGGAGGGGTTGGAGGCTGAGCACCCCACCTGCCCCCATCTCCCCAGGGGTCTTCCCAACTCCCTGCGGAAAAGCATCTGCAGGAAAAAACGTGGCCGGGTGCCTCTGGAGCTGGGTGCGAAGTTGTTCTCCCACTTACATTCTCCTGCTCGTACATACGTATGTCCCCCGGCCGGCGGGTCCCCGTCACTCGCTGCCTTGTGGCCCTGGGGAGGGGGGAGTGGGGACGGGGAAGGGGCCAGCTCATGTCCCAGCGGGGTTTAATAGGAGCGAGATGAACCTGGATGTTCTGGAAACACACTCGGTGGTTCAACGCCAAGTCATGGCCAGCGCCGGGGGCTGCACGAGGAACCGGCCGGTGGGGGAGGAACGAGCTGATGCTGCGGCAGGGGGGGCGGCAGGAGCCGTAGGGATTCCGCGTGTGGGACCTCGCCCCAAGGGCAGCCAACATTGTCCCCTCCCGAGGGGGACAGTGGGCAAACACAGAGGGGTCCAACTGCCCCCACCTCCCTTCCCTTCCCTCCCACTGGGGGTTTATACAGGGCCGGCAGGACCATGTCCCGGGGCTGGGGGGGCAGGATAAGGAACCCTGGTCACGGTGACCCCCCAGGGCAGCTCTTGGCAGCTCCAGCCTCTCAGCAGGACACGGGACAGACACCTTGGTGTGCCCCGGGAGCAGCTGGGGACACGCTGCTGGCTGGGAACCGAGACTTAGGGCGTGACTTTCTATAACCATTTTGGATTTAAAAGGGAAAAATGGAAGAAAACACGGTTTTGTTGGGGTCCCCTCTGCAGTGGGATGCTCGGGGCAGCCGATGGGCAGCAGAGCAGTCGAAGAAGCCCTGGAAAAAGGCAGAGCTGCTTCTTCCCCTGGGGGGTGTCCTGCCCTGAGCCCTGCACGGGACGTTCCCCCCCTCCTCGCAGAGCCGAAGGTCAGAGCACCCCCGGCCACTTTCTCCTCCTCAGCCTGGAGCCTCCTTTTGCACCACCCAGCGCCGCACCGGCCACGACACAGCCCTTGCTGTGGGGGGCTGAAGCCGGCACCCCCATCCCCGGGGCAGGGAGCCCCCTCGGCCGGACACTCACCCATCGGCGGGGTGGCCAGCGTCTGCCGCCCCACCAGCTGGCCTGGCCCCAGCCCGTCGAGAAAGTCGCTGAACTGGCTCTCGGCGCCCAACCGGGTGGTGGGGAAGATGAACCTGTGCCGGGGAGAGCAGGGAGAGCATCGGGCTGCCGGCCCTCGAGCGAGATCCCCCGGGAGGGGGCTCAGCCCCGGGTCCCGTCCCCCCCGCGGCGCCTTACGTGCCGTCGGAGCTGTTGCTGTTGGTGCTGCCGTCGGTGGATTCCCGGCTGCCTTGTCGGGTGACCCTGGTCCTCATCTCCACCGCGATGCCGGTCTCCGTGCTCCGACGGATGTTGCTGCGAAGCTTTTTGGGGCCACCCTCTGGAAGCCAAAACAGGGGGTGAGGTTGGGAAGCGCCCACTGCCCCCCACCCCGACCCTCCTGTGGGACCAGATGTAAGAACCAGGGTGCGGCGCATGGCCGGAGCCTCCCCGCGTGCTGCTCCCTGCCCTCCTTCACAGAATCCCAGACTCATCTCGGCTGGAAAAGCCCCTGAAGCTCCTCCAGCCCAACCATGACCCTCACCCTGACCGTTCCCAACTCCCCCAGACCCCTCAGCGCTGGCTCAGCCCGACTCTTCAACCCCTCCAGGGATCCCGGGGACTCCCCCCTGCCCTGGGCAGCCCATTCCAACGCCCAACAGCCCCTTCTGCACAGAAATCCTTCCTCAGAGCCAGCCTGACCCTGCCCTGGGCAGCTTGAGGCCATTCCCTCGGGGCCTGGCGCTGGGGCCTTGGCTCCAGAGACTCATCCCCCCTCTCTGCCCCCTCCTGGCAGGGAGTTGCAGAGGGCCAGGAGGTCTCCCCTCAGCCTCCTCTTCTCCAGACTGAACCCCCCCAGTTCCCCCAGCCGCTCCCCAGCAGACCTGTGCTCCAGACCCTGCCCCAGCTCCGTTGCCCTTCTCTGGCCACGCTCGAGTCACTCAATGGCCTTTTTGGGGTGAGGGGCCCAACACTGAACCCCCTCAGCGAGGGGTGGCCT